>NC_066582.1:111173504-111773504 GCF_024323335.1 Lathyrus oleraceus
ATAACAATATATTCATCAGAGTAATTATGCCCCGAAGGGTGCCACACAATTATTTCACAAAAGTATTAAAATGTCCTGTCATGCTCATTTATTTAAATCAAAATAAGGTCTTTTGCATAATTCGCAGCGGAATCAAATTCAACATCAATGTAAAACATGTAACACTATACATGTGAATCATCCAACAACCAATATCAAATTAATTAAAACATTCCCTCCCGATGTTACATCTATCAGAGCATGACCCATAAGAACTACTCTAGACTCCAAGCATAAGCTTCTACTCAACTCATTTCTCGTTACCTGAAAAATAGGCGTAAGGGTGAGTTCCTCAATCAATATAATAAGCATTATAAAACAACATGTAATGCCAAGTAATTAACACATCAATCACCCTAATTGCAATACACATTCAGTAATAGCTCATTGGCTTAAACATCATACTCAACATCAATATACAATACCAGTATAATCTCAAATCATACTTAACAACAACACAACACACGTATAATATTGGAACACATCCATTCATATTATACGCCTTACATATTTTTATGCCATGAGACTCTACACATGCGGTACCGACTATCCTTGAACATATAGTTCAAGCTCACCGATCCCTCCAGATACGGCTACTAAGCTCACTAGTCCCACTCATTTGAGACCTAGTGACTCACTCACTAATTCCTCACCATGGGAATTAGCTACAGCCCCGAAGGCTAGACTATGCAAGCTAATCATCTAGCATGCAAACATCAACAACAATTCACCACGATTCACTCACCAATTCCTCACAATGGGAATTAGCTACAGCCCCACAGGCTATGCCATGCACACTAATCATCTAGAAATGCAGCATCAACAACAACTCACAATGGACGTATGCTCACACTCTAAGCCATACAACAGTCCATTCACAAATACATGCACAATATATATATATTCACAACATTTTGCATATCATCATACATCATCAATACATGTATCAACACATCATCAACACATGTATAAAACACTTCCTCAACACATGTATGAAACACCTCAGCAACACATGCATAAACACTTCTTCTGCCTTGCTCGCTAGGCGAGGCAGTGGCGAAGCTCTGGTTCGCTAGGCGAGCTCAAGGCGAACAGCTCCAGGAAATTGGTAAATTAATTCGCTAGGCGAGCTCAAGGCGAAGGTAATAGCGAACTCATTCTGTTTTGGTGAAAAACACAGCTAGCACTCACTCGCTAGGCGAAGCTCCAGCGAGTCCACAGCGAACATTACAGTAGCAAAACCTCTCCATCTCGCTGGGGCGAGGTTGAGGCGCGTTCCTTCGCTAGGCGAAGGTTATGTTCGCTAGGCGAACATGACAGTTCACCAGACGCGTTTCTTTGGGCAGGGATCTCATGTGCCCATTCCAGACCCTTCCCACTCAAACTTACTCGTCGCCATTCATCACCAAATTATCGGTTTGATTACACACACAATTATCAATTTGATTACGGTTTTCACTCAACCTATTCATCACAAATTTTCAGCATTCCAAATCCCAATTAGGGTCAAATTAACGGCTTATCACTACCCATGACATATTATCCCATAATACCCATTAATCGACGATAAACCCCCCTTACCTTAACAATCCGGCGAATCTTTGAGCTTCAAGCCTTTCCGTTCTTCAACCTTTGCTCTTCAGCTCCTTTCTCCTCTTCTCTGCCCTTTCCCTTTTCACGATTTTCTCTGTTTTTCACGTAGAAACCTTTTTACTCCAAATGGGATATTTCCTTAAGTCCAACTTATATATTTTCCAAAATAATAATCCAATAATAATAATAATAAAATTTCCAATTATTTAATTAAATTAATAAATAAATTATTAACTCAATTCAAATAATTATTTTATTATTATCGGGGTGTTACACGTTATTTATCCCAAAGGAGGGAAAGGAAACGCTTGAAGTAAACCTGGAAAAGACATGGTCTCGCGACCAAAGAGAGATGGGATCGGGAGTCGGTTATGCGAATGGAAGGTATTAGCACCCCTACGCATCCGTCGTACTCGACGGGATCCACGCTCAAGAGAATAGGAGAAAGGTTGCTAAACACTGCTCACAAACTGCACATACACACTGGAAGGAGACGTAGAAGGAAAAAGGGGGGGAACGGGCTCGCTAGGATATCGCATCCTATGCCTACGTATCTCATATGGAATGAGAATCAGAGCTACCGTAGTTCGGCTAACACACGCCAAACAAAACACAAACAGGAAACTGACTGCCAATCGCTGGGCTTACGTCAGACTCCACACAAACAGGCAAACATGGAAACCGAATGCCAATCGCTGGACTTACATCAGACTCCGAATCAACAAACACACACAGGAAACCAACCGCCAGTCGCTAGGCTTACGTCAGACTCCAAACACACACAAAGAGGTTGCAAAAGAAAAAGGGCGCCCGGAGAGATCAGCTCATCTCCTGCCTACGTACCTCATCTGGTATGAGGATCAGGGCGACGTAGTTCCCCTACGCAGGGAAAGAACTTCTAACCTAACCAGATACAAAGGGAGACACAAACTACTAGGGAGACTACGACTCGAGCCTAGAAGTTGTCATGCATACGATCCCTATGTTAAGGTTTCTATCTAACTTGCACAGGAAGCAAGCTAACCTAAACAGCACAAGAAAATACATACAAGCACAAAAAGCAAGCACACACACTATATGCAAACAATTGGGCTCATACAAGGTTAGGCTGTAAAAACAAGCCAACTGGAATCGGGTGTGGTTAGCTCTTAACCCTAACATTGAGAGTTAGGTGAAGCAGATGAAATGGGAAGTGAGGGTAAGACCTCACAACTCTTATCCCTGGCCTAGGAGAGCTTGACTCAAAATAGAAAGGTGTGGGAGTTCAGAATGTAGGAACTCTTCTCCACAGATGACTGACTCAACATGATCTTGGGTTCTTATTCACAATGCATCAACACATGGTGTGTGAGCAAAGTGAATGACACACTGAATAGCATGGGATGGATTACACATCCCTTTTATCTGCCAATTGCCTCTAAAGAGGTTTTTACCTGCTTGGCACAAAAGTAAACATTCACAAGCATTGCCTCTTAAGGAGGACTTCAGACAGGTGCCTGTCCACATAACAGGACAGGTCTTCCAGACTACATGAAGTCAGAGAAAATATACCTCAGTGGTTAAGCAACCAAACAAAGCAAAGCAAGTTCAAAAGAACTCAAAGCAACTTAGGTACCTGTGAAAAATCTAAACTAATTAGTTCAACTGTACAGACAAACAAACAACAAGCAATAATAAACAGACAGACAATGTTCACAATGTGCAAGCCACAAGGCAAACTCAAATGAGCTAACATCAACCTACAAAACACACAAGTGTTAGTAATCAAGAGCCAACATCAATGCTCAAATGAGGAAGCATCATCAATTATGGACTTGGATGTTTAAACCTGAAATCAAAGCCCACATGTAAGCCACAAACCACTAGGTCAAAGCCTAGGGTCAAAGATGGAGAAAAAAGTCAAAACAGAACCTCAAATTTAACATGAATCAACTTCAATCACATCTTGACACATCCCAAAAGGTCTCACATCAATATCATTCATCAAAAGCATTTCATGATTAATTGAAGTTCAAGGCAATTTTAAAGCTCTAATGTGATCAACCAGAATGAAAAATATCAATTAAATCAGAAATGACTCAAATAATTCCAACAAAATTCATGCTCACTCAAGACACCTAACATGATGCACATACCAAAAATCAGAAGCATTGGACATCATTTAGCATGGCAAACACATCATACAAGTTGAACATCAAAAGGTGTGACACAAATTGTCACACCAACTTAGAACAATCATAAAACAGAATTGGTAATTGATAAAAATGCCAAATCAAAACCAAAATGTCAAGCAATGTGTCTAGTTTCATCATGCAAAATTTCACATTCATTGGATAAGAAACAAGCATTTCATGAAGGAATAAGCAAGGCAAGGTCAAACAAGCATATGTACTCAAACATCCTAGCACAACTCAATTTTTCAGCCAGACACAACTTTCCAATTTATGCTCATAAAAAACCAGACAACATGAGGAGAACATAGCAAAAAATTGGGATCAAATTGGTTGAGTTTTCAATTTTATATGATTTTTTGAAGTTAAGGAAAAATTGAAAATCAAAGATGAGCATAGCATGGTCAAAGGAGGGAAAATGAGTAAAATAGTGAAGCATTTGAAAATAATGTCATCGCCCGGATTCGATCCATGTCCATTTTCAAAATTACTGGCGCGCCAAGGTGCAACACACCGTTTCATTAAAGTGAGGTGTCATGGTCAATGCTGAAGTGTGCGGTCAAAGCAAGGTGAGCGAATGGAAGTGCCAAGCGAACGCATACGTGGACCAATACATGTCCAGCCCTAAACTAACACATGCAAAACCAGAAAACTGTTTCCAGTGGATCAAAACCGTGGCCGAAGGTTAAGCTTCATCTTCTTCATCATGCAGCTCATGAACAGTAACACGCATCAAGAACAATTGTTCCAGAAATCAAAATCAAGCACACAAACATGTAGTACATTCAAAGGAGATCACGAATCCATGCATAGCTAAGCTTAATTCCAAGTATTAAGATCCAATCAAACCAAACAACATTCATACATGAAACTTTAATTCAACCTAACTCAGTCAATTTTGCACCAAAATTCATGATTCAAAGCTCAGCATAACCAACACACTTACATCTACAACATCATGGCAAGGAAATTCAAAAATAAGAGAGTCGATTTGTAACCTCTTGAAGAGCAGAAGCTGGAATTGGCTTGATTCAAGGCTTGAAATGATCAGAAGTTTCTCTATGATGCTTGTAGGGATGATTGGAGTAGAGATCGAAGCTCAATTGCACTTGCATTCAACAGAATTTGAAATCACCATGGATGTGCTAAGCTTCGAGCATGCTTCAATGTGGCTTCAATTGCTTCAATTCCACGTGCAATTCTACTCCAAAATGCCTCAGGATCAAGAATCAACCAATAGACTGTGCTCTTGTTTGAAGAAATTGCAAAAAGATTTGAGAGAAAAGTTTGAAGAATTTTTGGATCTAGATCTGAATTTTCATGTTAATGCTGAAAACAGTTAGGGTTTTCTTTATATATGCCATGCTAATCCTGTTCTAATCATGCTTAAGCCAATTGCTAAGTGAAATTAACCAAAAGGAGGTGTATGTTCCAAAATGATTTTTCACCTTATGCATGGAATGCATGTATGAACAGTGCACGAATTTTCTTTATTTTCACTTAAAATCCAATTTTGGAACCAATGGCAATAGCAAAATGTTCAAATAATGCACCAAATTTGAATTTTAAGATTTCCCTCCAAAAAACCAATGAATTACCAAATGCTCATATGAAGACAATTCATGTAATGTGATGTATGATTTGGAAATTAGAGGTCAAGAGGAGAATATTGCAAAAAGAACCACTCATTTTGGAGCTTTGGTTGAAAAGTTATGTCCATTTGAAGTTCCATGCATACTTTGCCATGTCTTGATCATATCTCCTTAACCACACATGAGAAATTGATGATCTTGGACTTTTTGGAAATGGGAGAGAAAGATCTCCAACTTTCATGTTGGACAAAATTTCATTTGAAGCTTTCTTGATGATGTAATCTTGAGTTGAAGTTGGTCCAAAACCTTGCCATTTTTGGAAAGTTCAAATTATAGGTAACCTGCTATTTTTGGAAAGTCTTGATCTGACTTCAAATTCTTCAATATTGATGTTTGAAATGTCAAATGAGACTTGTTTGGACATGAATGAGGCATCTCTAACCAGTTCCCACCTCCAAATCCACAGTTGACTTTGCAGTTGACTTGGTCATGCCCTGTGGACTTTGAGCCTTCAACACTTGATGAAATGGCTCCACCATGGAACCCTAGCTTATACAAGCTCAATAAAATCATATGAAGATCTCCATCTCAATAAAGACCTCATCTCCTTGAAAAACCCTGACTGATAGAATGCAACTGATTAGGGTTGACCAGAGGTCAAAACCCTAATCCCTAGGAATCTGATCAGGAATAATGAACCATGATGATGATGAGGTACCATTTCAACCAAGATAATACTCAACCTCCTAGAGGAACCAAGAAACCCTAACTAAAGCACAAACCTCAGATGATTAATGATCAATTTATGAGACCCTCAAGCTTGGATCTTTTAACCCCTCTATCTTCTGAGAAAGACCTAGGAGTATGACTTGCTTATTTCACATGATATGCAAAGATGTAATGCCTAAAGTCCTACAAAAATGAAATGCAATATGCTAAGCTAGTCCCAAGAGAGGAGGGCAAATTTTGAGGTGTTACAGCTGCCCCTATTCAATCCACTATGAACTTGTCGATATGAACAACCTCGGCTTTCAGATGATCAGGGTGAAGAGTGATTGAATACCAAGAACAAACGAACAATTTGCACTCTGATGGGAAATAATTAACAATGCCGGTCAGAATCGGTAAAAAAACAATCTCAAAAGAAGAATCCGTCTGGTTAGGAGAAAGTCGGCCTGAATACCGAAAAGGAACGTTGACCTGGATACCAAAATAAATGGTAACACAGGAACCATCATGGCCTGAACGCCGCTCACCAGTCTGAATACTGAGCATCGGAACATGAGAGTATTAATGCCGGTCTGATCGCCGAGAGATTGGCCTGAATTCCCGAAAAACTGGCCTGAATGCCATTTCAGTCTGGATACCACTTCGGTCCGGATACCACTTCGGTCTGGATACCGGAAAACTGGCCTGAATGCCACTTCGATTTGAATACCGGGAAATTGGCCTGAATGCCACAAGTACTTCAACCTGGTCGTCGGAAACTTCTTCGATCCGAAAATCGGAAAATCTGGTCTGAACACCCACCTCGGTCTGAACACCGGAAACCTGGCCTGAACGCCGCAAGCTGCATCGATCTGAACTTCGGAAGCTTCTTCGATCTGAAAATCGGAAACTGGTCTGAATACCCGAAAAACTTGTCATGCCCGTCAGCATCGGCAGAGATAAGGAATAGTGATAAATGAGGCGGCACGCGTGCCAATGACCCATGCTGGGGATAACAAGTCATGAGCCTGCTATCCTCTATTCAACCCTAGCAAACGAACAATTTACGCTCAGCTGGGGATTATTCTCTTTTTGCTTTTCCTGAAACCCCAAAACTTCTCTGATTATCATTTCCATCTCCGCCTGACAGAAACTTTCCCTCCAATATCGCACTACTGGGGAATACTTGTTGATTCAAAATCACGATGCCAAACTCCTCGGAGTAACATCTTCACCCTCTGGCGAAACCACCTCTCAAACAGTAACCACGGCTTGAGACTAGCTTATGCTTGCAATGCTGATGCATGATGATGATTTTTATTAGCGTAATGCTCCATAATCATGGAAATGCTACACAATTATCTATGCAACATGCTATGCTTATCTACATGATGAATGCATAAAAAGTATCCCCCTCAAGGGACTCTTCTGGGGAGCTCAAGGCACTCTGTTGAGGAACTCGACACCACTCCAACCTCCACCCTGCTGGGGAATAGCCCTGCTGCTGGGAAAAGGACCACCCTTACTAGGGATGACCTCCACTGAACCCGATCCACTCGGGGATTTTGCTGGGGAAGAAACCTCCACCGCACCCTGCGGGAAAATAACAGTCTCTGACTTGCTGGGGAAAAAGCCAGCAACGGACACCTCCGCTAGGGAAATAGCAACCTTCAGGCCTGGCTGTTGAGGAAACATCGATCTAAAACCTACTGGGGAGATAACCATCCCGACCCTGCTAGGGAAGACACAGACCTTGAATCCGCCGGGGAGGTAACAATTCCCACTCTGCTTGGGGAAACAAGGAAATTCTGGCACAGAACACCCGTCGACTCGTCGAACCCTGGTATTCAACATCCAAATCCAGTGTCAGCTTTCCACTTTTGAGAGCTCCCAGACTTGTCTGGACTTTTCTGATTCATCACCTTGTATTCTCGACTTCTCCATACTCCACGGAGATCGAACTCCTTGGATTTATACAAACTTTCCAGTCCTCTGACTTTGAAGAGTCTTCTTGATTAATATCCAGGATCGTCGTCATCCCTCGCCGTCTTTCCATCATTCCTCGGTCCCCGATTGGACTCCGTGGGGATCCTTTTGCCAAAACTTCTCATCACAACCTGCAAGTGAGTGAAAATATCTAACAGCACCTGCAAAAGAGATCATTAGACAAAAACGTGCCCCAGGCGTGCTAAGATTTCAACACCTGAGTCACTCAACCTTCCAAATAAGATTTCAAGTTTTCAATCTTATAAACATGCATTGGAAGGGACCCGTATGTCTTAAAATGCAAAGATTATTTATCACAAACAAATGGATGTTTTTGCAACCAAAGCGGTAATGAAAACAAAAACAAAATTATTTGACTGAATATGCATTTTATTGATTGAAAAGGTGTGGCTCATGAATGAGCAATACAAAGGAAGCAGTTCCTGAAAAGAGGTAATCGCGCACAAAAGGAAAAATCTATCCTAATGGCGACGTGAACCCGTGACCTCATCGAGTTCCAACTCGGTTACACCCCATATGTCCTCAGACTCTCCGCGCTTTCTGCCTTCTAAACAAGACGTTTCCGACTGCTCCCGACCAGGGATTATCCATGATGTATCCAAAGTACAAACGATCATACTAGACGCAGTTGCTCGTTTCAATCCCTCTTTTGCCTGGACCGCCCTTTCGGGTTTTCAGTCCACCGGGATACCCTTTTTTGCCCAAGCCGCCCTCGTGGGGTCTTCGACTTGCCGGGTGTACATTTTTTCCTTTTTATCCCTAATTTTTGCCCGAACCTTTTTTTTTTTTGGTTCGCCGGGATGCCCATTTTTGCCTGGACTATTTTATTCTTTTCGTCCAGCGGGTCTCTTTATACGAAGTATTTTTTAACTGCGTCCGCATTCACAGGGGATGGAAAATCCTCGCCATCCATGGTCGTTAACAACAAGGCTCCACCAGAGAAAACCTTCTTGACCACGAATGGACCTTCATAATTGGGTGTCCACTTGCCCCTACGATCGTTTTGAGGAGGAATGATCCTCTTCAGCACCAGATCTCCTACGTGATACACACGAGGTCGCACCTTTCGGTCAAAAGCACGCTTCATCCGCTGCTGGTACAACTGCCCATGACAAATGGCTGCCAGCCTCTTTTCCTCAATCAGACTTAACTCCTCATACCGGGTTCTTACCCATTCAGCCTCTTGCAATTTCACATCCATCAGGATTCTCAAAGAGGGAATTTGAACCTCAACCGGTAGCACGGCTTCCATTCCATATACCAACGAGAAAGGTGTTGCCCCAGTAGATGTACGCACCGAGGTTCGATACCCATGCAATGCAAACGGCAACATCTCATGCCAGTCCTTATAGGTCACGACCATCTTCTGCACAATCTTCTTTATATTCTTATTAGCTGCCTCAACCGCCCCATTCATCTTCGGACGATAAGGAGAAGAATTGTGATGCTCGATCTTGAATTCCCGGCACAGTTCTGCCATCATCTTGTTGTTCAAATTAGAACCATTATCAGTAATGATTCTCTCGGGAACCCCATATCTGCAAATGATGTCTCTCTTGAGGAATCTGGCAACGACCTGCTTCGTCACATTGGCATAAGAGGCTACTCCCACCCACTTGGTGAAGTAATCAATAGCCACTAATATGAACCGGTGTCCATTCGAAGCCGTAGTCTCAATCTTCCCAATCATATCAATGCCCCACATAGCAAACGGCCACGGAGATGACATCAAACTCAACGGATTTGGAGGCACGTGCACCTTATCCGCGTAAATCTGGCATTTATGACACTTCCGCATGAAATTGAAACATTGGGCCTCCATTGTCATCCAATAATAACCAGCCCTCAACAGCTTCTTCACCATTGCATTCCCACTGGCATGGGTACCGAACGACCCCTCGTGAACCTCTTTCATCAATTGGCTTGCTTCTTTGTTGTCAACACATCTGAGCAAGACCCAATCGAAATTTCTCTTGTACAAAACCCCATCCTTATTCAGATAGAACACCATGGCCAACCTCCGCAGAGTCTTTCGGTCCTTCTTGGATGCTCCCTCAGGATACTCTTGGGTTTCCAAATAGCGCTTGATATCGTAATACCACGGCTTCTCGTCATCAAACGTTGTTTCAACAGCAAACACATAAGCCGATCTATCCAGGCGTCCCACCTCAACACTGGGGAACTGATTCCACCATTGTACCTTAATCAAGGCGGCCAGAGTAGCCAAAGCATCTGCCAAAGGATTCTCTTCTCTCGACACATGATGCAAAACCACCTTGGTGAAAAACGTCAACAATCTCCTCGTATAATCCCGGTATGGAATTAAATGAGATTGATGCGTATACCATTTTCCGTTAACCTGGTTCACAACCAAAGCTGAATCTCCATATATAACAAGGTTCTTGATCCTCAAATCAATCGCCTCTTCAATCCCCAAGATACAAGCTTCGTATTCAGCCACGTTGTTGGTGCACTCAAATGTTAGCTGGGCAGCAAAAGGAATGTGGGATCCTTTCGGCGTAACCAAAACAGCACCAACTCCGCTACCATTTACGTTAACGGCCCCATCAAACATCAGAATCCATTCGGATTCAGGGTCAGGCCCCTCCTCTGGGATCGGTTCCTCACAATCTTTCGATTTGAGAAACATGATGTCCTCATCAGGGAATTCAAACTTCATCGGTTGATAATCCTCAATGGGTTGCTGGGCGAGGTAATCAGACAATACACTCCCCTTGATCGCCTTCTGAGAGGTATACTGGATATCATATTCGGTCAAAATCATTTGCCATCTCGCAACCCGTCCGATCAATGTTGGCTTCTCAAATACATACTTGATTGGATCCATCTTGGAAATCAACAAAGTGGTATGAACCAGCATATACTGTCTCAGTCGGCGAGCAACCCATACCAAAGCACAACAAGTTTTCTCGAGCAGTGAATATCTTGTTTCACAGTCGGTAAACTTTTTGCTAAGGTAGTATATGGCATGCTCTTTTCGACCAGACTCGTCATGCTGCCCCAGTACACACCCCATAGACTCCTCGAGGACCGTCAAGTACAGGATTAACGGTCGTCCCTCCACAGGAGGCATCAGAATCGGAGGCTCCGTCAAATACTCTTTTATCTTTTCAAATGCCGCTTGGCAATCATTATTCCACCTGACCGTTTGATCTTTTCTCAATAACTTGAATATAGGTTCACACGTGGCTGTTAGATGAGATATGAATCGTGAAATGTAGTTCAATCTACCTAAGAAACCACGAACCTCCTTCTCTGTTCTCGGTTCAGGCATTTCTTGTATTGCTTTTACTTTAGCAGGATCAACCTCGATTCCTCTTTCACTTACAATGAACCCCAGCAATTTACCGGACCGCACTCCGAAAGTGCACTTATTCGGATTCAACCTCAGTCTGAACTATCTCAACCAATCAAACAATTTGGCCAGATCCACCAAATGCCCCTCTTCTGTTTGGGACTTTGCTATCATGTCATCAACATAGCATTTAATTTCATGATGAATCATATCATGAAACAAAGTCACCATGACCCTCTGATAAGTAGCACCGGCATTCTTGAGACGAATGGCATCACCTTATAGCAAAAAGTGCCCCATGGTGTGATGAACGTTGTTTTCTCCATATCATCTGGCGACATTTTGATTTGATTATAGCTAGAAAAGCCATCCATGAAGGAAAACACCGAGAATTGAGCTGTATTATCTACCAACACATCAATGTGAGGTAGCGGGAAATCATCCTTCGGGCTAGCTCTGTTCAAATCCCGGTAGTCCACACACATTCTCACCTTCCCATCTTTCTTCGGCACTGGCATAATATTCGCGACCCAAGGCGGATAATTAGTGACAGCGAGGAAACCAGCATCCAACTGCTTCTGCACTTCCTCTTTGATTTTCATGGCCATCTCAGGTCGAGTTCTGCGCAACCTCTGCTTCACTGGAGGACAATCTTCTCTCAATGGTAACTTGTGCACAACAATATCGGTATCCAACCCTGGCATATCTTGATATGACCAGGCGAAGATATCAACATACTCTTTCAACAATGCTACCATTCTGCTCTTAACACTCGCCTCCAAAGCAGCCCCAACTTTCACTTCCTTTCTGACCTCGTCGGTACCCAGATTCACAATCTCAACTTGCTCCTCGTGCGGCTGAATCACCTTCTCCTCTTGCTTTAATAACCTGGCTAATTCCTCTGGCAGTTCGCAATCTTCTTCGCCTTCTTCTTCGGTATGATAGATCAGATTGTCGAAGTCATATGAGGGTGTAACAGGATTGTTATCAATGAGATCCGGCGAGAAATCGCATCTGCATGAATGTTGATTCATGCATTGCTTTAGAACCGGAGCGAGACAAATTAAAAAAAAGGAAAATGAAAATAAACATTGCCATTTTTGTTGTTGTTTTTAAACTGCAAAAATAAATGAAAAACAGGGAACACCGCTTTTAATTGAAAAACATCCTTTTATTTATGATGCAAATATTGCAAAATGAAACATGAGGTGGCCCTTACAATGAACCATTACGCTTCGGGCAAAACGTATGGCTTTCATGCAGATAAAATTGAAAACAGAAAATATTACTCTTCAAGTAGAGTGACAGTGATGATCTTTTCGGCCTTCCAGTTCTGGACTTCCCTCCCTGGTACGCACGGTTTTATCCATTGATCAATCTCACAGTCACTGTCAACTTCTTCGCCCACCATACAGATGTGATCTGGATCCAGCATTCCAGCACTGGTGAATGTGAATGACGGACGACGTCCTCTGCCCTGTCCAGACGAGCCTCGGCCCGGATGATAACCCACTCCAAATCTGTCTTTCTTGGCGGCGATGTCCATCATCTTTCCCCAACCAGGAGCTTCCCCACTCTTCACCACCTCAGCGGCCTGCTTGTATGAAGAAATGGACGGCTTCTCCTCTTCTTTAGCAAAAAGAGGATTCTCCACCTTGACGATTTCGAATGCTTGACTTGGCGTTTCCCATATCTCACCGTCCATTTCAACATACTTGAACGACGATAGGTGGCTGACGAAGATATCCTCCTCCCCACAAACGGTGACGACCTGCCCATCCCAGATATACTTCAGTTTCTGGTGCAAAGTCGAAGTCACTGCCCCATCAGCATGAATCCATGGTCTACCCAACAGGCAACTGTATGCCAGCTGAATATCCATGACATAAAATACCGACTTAAACACCTCAGGCCCGATCTTCACGGGGAGCTCCACTTCCCCCAAACACAGCCCGCTTTGAGCCATCAAAAGCTCTAACTATCAGGTCCGTGGGCGTCAAGATCAAACCTTCACAATCCAGCTTTGCCAGGGCTTTCTTTGGCAACAAATTTAAGGAGGATCCGATATCAACCAACACGTGAGAAATCACGGCTCCTTTACATTCCATTGCGATGTGTAAAGCCCGATTGTGATTCCGCCCATCTACAGTTAGATCCAAATCAGTGAAACCCAGCCCATGGCTGGCATTGATGTTTGACACCACCGTCTCCAACTGATTGATTGTTATCTCCTGAGGAACGTAGGCTCTCTTCAGTATCTTCAATAAAGCCTCCCTATGCCCCTCGGAACTCAGCAATAATGACAAGATCGAGATCTTGGATGGGGTCTGTTGCAAGTGGTCCACAAGCTTGTACTCTGACTTCTTGATGATTCTCAGAAATTCTTCAGCTTCATCATCAAGTTCTTTCTCTGACCCACCAGGCGCCGGTGTCACCACAGGAGTACCCTCGCTTACCACCTGCTTCCCTCTCGCCCTGGCTAAAGCCTCGGCCTTATCTTTCTTTTCTCTCTCTCCATCCCCATTCCTCAAGGCGTCCGGTGCAAACAACCTTCCACTGCGAGTGAAACCACTGGGTTCGGCATTATCCACCTTTGAAATGGTGGTTTCACTTGCAGTTTGATCCTCCAACTTCTCCCCATTACAATATACTTCCCCACCATAATGCCACGGCACGACGTCATCTTTATCATAAGGAATTGGCCCAGGTACCGTGATAGTAACTGGAGCCGCATCGGCCAGCGTTGACAAATCGACCGGATCGAAATAGATGGTTATGGTGGAGACATCTTCCTTCACCCAATCAACCTTCTCAAATCTGAGGCCTCCCTCATCCATCAGTCTTTGGACAGCCTCCCTCAGCAACACACACCCATCAGGAGCAACAGTGCACGCAGCACAACAGTTGTCACAACCCGGAAAGACCCCATTCTTCAACAGTTGTCTTTTGATCTCAGCCAACGGAGTCTTCAACTGATTCACACTCATTAGCCCGATTTTGCCCTCTTCAGAGATTGCATTCACCCCCATTTGACCATGCGCGGGCATGGGATTAGCATTCACATTTGGAGATGGTGCAAAGTTGATTGCCTTAGAATCCACCAAGTCCTGGACCACATGCTTAAAAGCTTTTCAATTTTCTACGTTGTGTCCAGGGGCACCTGAGTGGAATTCGCACTTGGCGTTCTCATCAAAACTGGCCGGCCTCTGATTAGGTCTCAATGGTGCCAACGTCCTCAGCTGGACCAACCCCAAATCCTTCAACTTCTTCAGCAAGAATGAGTAGGTTACAGGTGGCCTATCAAATTGACGATCATTCATTCGTCCTCTTACTTGATACCCGACCCGCTGCGGTCTCTGTTGGAATTGCTGCCGTTGTTGTTGCGGTTGTTGTTGTTGCTGTTGTTGTACATTGTCAGCAGGAATTGTTACCGCAGCAGTGTGCTGGTAGTAACGCTCCCTACTCTGTCCCCTCTGGGCATACACAGCGTTGGTGTCACCCTCCTTCTTCCTCTGACCATTTCCAAAGGGCTTCTTCGATCCAGACGACGAAGCATTACCCTGTATATTTCCCAGCTTCAACCAACTTTCAATTCTTTCTCCAGCCACCACTATATCAGCAAAGTTGGTAACCGGGCATCCAACCATTCTTTCAGCAAAGGTCCCCTGCAGGGTACCCATAAACAGATCTGACATTTCTCGGTCTACCAACGGAGGTTGGACTCGGGCCGCCAGCTCCCTCCACCTCTGTGCATATTCTTTAAACCCCTCGTTAGGCTTCTGAGACATACCCTGCAATTGGGTACGACTAGGAGCCATATCAGCGTTGAACTGGTACTGTTTAAAGAATGCATCACCAAGATCCTGCCAGCTTTTGATGTCAGAAGATTTCAACTTAGTGTACCATTCCAAGGATCCTCCAGACAGACTGTCCTGAAAGAAGTACATCCACAACTTCTGGTCCATTGTATAAGCAGAAATCTTACGGACAAAAGCCTGGAGGTGAGTTTCCGGGCAAGAACTCCCATTATACTTGTCAAACGCAGGCGCTTTGAACTTTTGTGGGATCACAATCCCCTCAACCAGCCCCATGTTTGACATGTTAACAACCCCCAGAATATCATAGCTTTCTAGAGCCCTGATCTTCTCCGCCAGCACCTGAATCTCTTTGTTTGGTGGTTGTTAGATACCCAAAAGTGCTAATTTGAGCTATCAAATATGGGTATCTTTCACTCCATTTCCTTGCTAAAGTGTTCGAAACCACCTTTGTTTTGGATGAAATGCAATTCAATGATAAACGATCTTGGTACCTTTGATTTGTGTGTTATTGTGCAGGAAGTAGGCATGAAATAATAGAAAGTGAAGACACAAGAAATTTGGCAAAGGGATCAAATAAAACAAGCATTCATCAGCTTGCTCGCTAGGCGAGGGCTGTGGCGAAGGACTCGCTAGGCGAGCGTCCAGCGAGAGCCCAGCGAAAAGCTCCAGTATTTTACAGTGGCAAACATGACCACACTCGCTAGGCGAGCTTCCAGCGAGGTGTGTGGTGAACTCGTCCAGACTTGGTGAAAAGCGCAGCCAGCACTGACTCGCTAGGCGAGCCTTTAGCGAGCTCCCATCGAGCATTCCAGTAGCAAAACCTCTCAACCTCGCTGGAGCGAAGGTTGAAGCGTGGTCTTCGCTAGGCGAAGGTTTTGTTCGCTCAACGAACATGACAGGTGCCTCAGGTGCCTCATTTAGGGGCTCGCTAGGCGAGCCATTCTGCTCGCCTAGCGAGCATGACAGCCCAGTAGCAGCTCTATAAGTAGCAAGGGCTACTTTTTGAAGCCATACCTTATTTTTCCATACTTTTGTACTTTTTCTAGATATTTTACAGCATTGTTCTAAGGATCTTTTGTGACCTAGAAACCATTTTTCTTCATCTCTTAACCATCTTTCACAAAAAGAAGGTGGATTCCCATCCAATCTCGATTATTCGACTCAGATGTTGATCAACCTTCTTCCGAAACTTGTTGACCAAGCTACCATGAAAATGAGTAGCTAAGTCCTTCATTTTGTCAAGGTTAGATGTAGATGATCATTAGCTTTGTGTGTAAATGTAAGGATCTTCATTTGTAAACTCTTTAATGGTGAATATATGGTGAAAACTTGTTCTTATTGAAAACTCTTTGTGTTGGTTTATGATCGGGAGATGTTTACCAACTCTTAACCTAGGTTTTTATCCAATCTTGTTTGTTAGCTAGAGATAGTAATGAATGATTTTGTTCACCATAAGGTTGAACCAAAAAGTTGTCATTTTGATAGATTGTGTTAGAGATAAACAATGGATCAAAATGGGAAAACTCACAATGTGTGTTAGAGATAAACACATTGGGAGGACTTTGTGAAATAGTTTATCATCTAAAGAAGTTTATAAGTTTTGTTGATCGAACATATACATGCAAAGTGATTGTCGAACCCTAACTTTGGCAATATTTCTCAAATATTCAAACCAAAACTTTTACCGCATTTTATTATACTTTTATGCAAGATACCGTGACAAATACCAAAACCCCATTGTTACCTTAAGCTAAGAATTAATACAACTGTCGAAAGGCGGTGATATCTCACAATCCCTGTGGATACGATAACAAAAACCCGACACTTAAAATTACATTCAACAAAATGGCGCCGTTGCCGGGGATTGTGAATTGATATTGCGAGCATCGCAATAGTTGTTTAAGTTTTAGCTTTCGAATTTTTGACTTGTGCTTGTAATTTGTTTGGTTTTGTGTGCAGCTTACGTTTTATGCGAGGGCAAATCCCTGTGGACGAACTTCTTTTTGATCCTGAGATCGAGAGAACCGCAAGGAGGCTTAATAGCAAAACGAGACGAAGGAGGCAACAAGCGAGACATCGACAAGAACAAGGAGAAAGTTCTTCTACCACAAATCCACCACCATTCATACCTAACATGGAGCCACCACCACCGCCTATTTCTACTCCATGCATAAACAGTCCAAGAAACACTGCTCAGTTTGCCAACCACACGGGAAGGCAAGCTGAGATGAAAACGGGAACTCTCAATTTATTATATGGAAGTCCATTCACCGGAATGGACCATGAAGATCCCTTTGCTTTCCTCACAAAATTTTATGAGATAGCATTGGCGGCCGGAGTGGATCAGGCTCAGGAGCTACCGTTATTCAGAAGATTATTTCCCCACGCTTTGCTCGGCAAAGCAAAAGATTGGTACTTAGATCAAACACCAGCCGTCATGACAGACTGGAACGTGTTAGAAGAGAAGTTCATCGAAAGATTCTTCTCCCATAACCGGTTCATGGAATCCAAGACGGCCATCTCTGTGTTTGCACAAGGAATCAATGAATCCTTAAATGAAGCGTGGGAAAGATTCAAATCTATGCTTCGTAAGTGTAAAGGGCATGGATTTGATGAGATGACTCAAATCCATATTTTCAAAAATGGACTTCAACCAAATTGCAAGACGTTGTTGGATGCTACCTCGGGTGGCTCTTTATTGTCTAAAAGTGCCGAAGAAGCTACAAATATCATAAATCGAATGGCTCTAAATGATCTTCAGAGTCAAAGTCGAGGCAACTCTTTGAAAAAGTCGGGAGTGCTTGAACTAGGGACTAACGATGCCATCCTTGCCCAAAACAAACTCATCTCACAACAAGTGGAACTCTTAACGCAGCAAATAAAAGAGTTGAGGGAACCTTCTAAAGCTAAACAAATAGCTTGTTGTGAGCTTTGCAAAGGTGAGCATGACACCGGATTCTGTCCACCTCCGGGGTTTGAAGATGTAAACTACATGGCAAACCAAAGGGACTACCAACCGAGACAACAACAACAACAACCTTATCAACCAAACCCTCAAAATCAACAACCACATTTCCAAGGGAACCAAGGGTTCCAACCTAGGAGTAACTATTACCATAACCAAGGTTATGGAGGTGGTTCTTCTAGCCGTCAAAACCCTCCCCAAAATCCTTATCAATCTCAACAACCGCCGGTCGTAACTTCTAAGTTGAAAGAGACATTGACGCAATTCATGCAAATGTCAATGGCAAATCAAAAAAGCAATGACGCGGCTATAAAAAATCTCGAGACTCAAGTTGGGCAACTTGCTAAGCAACTCGCGGAACAACAAACCGGTCCTTCCTTTTCGGCAAACACGCAAACAAATCCTAAGGAGCATTGTAAGGCGATCACAACGAGAAGTGGGAAGGAGTTGATGAGTGAGAATAACAAAAGAGTTGAGAGTGAACAAAGAGAGAAAAAGAAAGAAAATGAGGAGGAAATAGTGGAGGAAAATATTGATGGTGAAGTGGGGGAGTGGAGTGAGGAGGAAGAAGTTGAAAAGAACGAAAAGAATGGTGAAGTTGAAAAGAAAAAAGTGTGGAGATTGAGAAAAATACGAGTGATGAAGTAATGGGGGAGGAAGTGAAAAAGCCTAGATGGAGGAGTTCTAGAGTTGTAAAGGGAAAGGAGGTAGTGAGCACTACTCCAATCCAAAACCTTCCTTATCCTCATGCCCCGTCCAAAGGGAGAATGAACGGCATTACGCCCGGTTCATGGATATTTTTAAACAACTACAAATAAACATTCCGTTTGCCGAAGCCTTGGAGCAAATGCCCAAGTATGCCAAATTCATGAAGGACATAGTTACAAAAAAACGGAGGTATACGGAACCGGAGACCATCGTCCTAGATGCGAGCTGTAGTGCCATTATTCAAAGGACGCTTCCAAAAAAAGAGGTTGATCCGGGAAGAGTTACTTTGCCAGTTAAAATTGGTGATATCTATGTCGGGAAGGGACTAATTAACTTGGGGTCAAGCATTAATCTTATACCTTTGTCAATTATAAAGAGGCTTGGCAACATTGAAATTAAGTCCATCCGAATGACGTTGCAATTGGCGGATAAGTCGACAACCCATCCTCATGGCGTAGCCCAAGATGTTTTGGTTAAAGTCGACAAATTCTTTATCCCGGTCGATTTTATTGTTATTGATATGGAAGAAGATGATGATGCTCCGCTCATCTTGGGCCGACCGTTCATGAAAACCGCGCGAATGATGATAGACGTTGATGACGGTTTAATGAAGGTGAGAGTCCAAAATGAGGAAGTAACATTCGATCTATTCGAAGCAATGAAGCATTCAAAAGATAGAAATGATAGCTTTCGCATCGATGTGATCGAAGAAGCAGTTTTGGAGGTTTCTAAGCATATTCATGAGATATCTCTTATGGAGTTAGCTCTTGACGACTCATTGGAGGTTTTCACCGTTGAAGAAGAGCAAGCTCTTGAGGAATGCTTAAAGGAACTTGATAGTTTAGACGAACTACAACCGTGGGAAGTTGAGGAAGAAGACTTGAAGAAGGAGGTTACTGACGAAAAAGCGCCTATTGAATTGAAAATACTACCTTCTACTTTGAAGTATGTATTCCTAGATGAGACCGAAGCAAAGCCGGTCATCATAAGCAACCTTTTGAAAAATGATGAAGAAGCCCGCTTGATCCATGTGCTAAAAAAAATCAAGAAGCCGTGGGTTGGACTCTTTCCTATCTAAAAGGAATTAGCCCTTCCTATTGCATGCACAAGATCTTGATGGAAGAGGATTTTAAGCCGGTAGCTCAACCTCAACGCCGCTTAAATCCTACCATGAAGGAGGTTGTTCGAAAGGAAGTTGTGAAGCGGTTGGATGCAGGAATGATTTACCCGATCTCGGATAGTCCATGGGTTAGTCCCGTGCATGTGCTTCCGAAGAAAGGTGGAATTACCGTGATCCAGAATGACAAGGATGAATTGATCCCTACCAAAGTTGCAACGGGGTGGCGAATGTGTATTGATTATAGGCGGTTGAATACCGCAACTCGAAAGGACCATTTTCCACTCCCGTTCATGGATCAAATGCTCGAAAGACTCTTGGGGCAACAATACTATTATTTCTTGGATGGCTATTCCGGGTATAACCAAATTGCGGTTGACCCGGCCGATCATGAAAAGACGGCTTTCACATGTCCGTTTGGAGTGTTCGCATACCGAAAAATGCCCTTTGGGTTGTGCAATGCACCGGCGACTTTCCAACGATGTGTGCAAGCCATTTTTGCCGACCTTATTGAGAAAACAATGGAAGTCTTCATGGATGACTTCTCGGTATTTGGTGGATCCTTTAGTCTATGCTTGGCAAACTTGAAAACGGTGCTTGAACGATGTGTAAAGACCAATCTTGTGCTTAATTGGGAGAAGTGTCACTTCATGGTGACCGAGGGGATCGTGCTTGGCCATAAAGTCTCTTCAAGGGGGCTTGAAGTTGATCGAGCTAAGGTTGAAGTGATTGAAAAGTTACCTCCTCCAGTGAATGTGAATGGAATCCGAAGCTTTTTGGGGCATGCCGGGTTCTATCGGCGCTTTATCAAGGACTTCTCAAAGGTGGCTAAACCTTTGAGCAATTTGCTAGCTAAGGACCAGGTATTTCTCTTAACGGATGAATGTTTGCAAGCTTTTGAAACTTTAAAAGAAAAATTGGTTACCGCTCCGATTATAGTCGCTCCAAATTGGAATTTAAATTTTGAGCTAATGTGTGATACTAGCGACTATGCAATTGGAGCGGTACTTGGCCAAAGAAAAGAAAAAAAAATTCATGCGATACATGACGCAAGTAAAGTTCTTAATGAGGCTCAAATTAACTATGCCACAACTGAAAAAGAATTACTTGCGATAGTGTATGCGCTTGAAAAGTTTAGATCTTATCTTATAGGGTCTAAAGTCGTAGTGTATACCGACCACGCGGCGATTAAATATTTGCTCACCAAACCGGATTCGAAGCAAAGGCTCATCCGTTGGATCCTCTTGTTGCAAGAATTTGATGTTGAAATCAAAGACAAGAAAGGATCGGAAAATTTGGTGGCGGATCATTTATCCCGCTTGGTGAATGTGGAGGTTACCGCGCCGGAGAAGGAAATCCGGGAAGAATTTCCTGATGAAAAACTGTTCAAAGTTCAGGTTAGGCCGTGGTTTGCAGACTTTGCGAACCACAAGGCTAGCGGTTTTGTGCCTCCCGACCTAACTTCGAACCAAAAAAGGAAGTTTCTTTCGGATGCCAAGTATTACGTATGGGATGACCCGTACTTGTTTAAGTTGGGTAGTGATAACCTTTTAAGGAGATGCGTTACTGGCGATGAAGCGCAGAGCATCCTTTGGCATTGTCACAACTCGCCTTACGGCGGAAACTATAATGGGGTGAGAATGGCCACTAAAATCCTTCAGTCGGGATTTTTATGGCCCACTATTTTCAAAGACGCACATACCCATGCGCAAAGTTGTGATAGTTGCCAGAGAAGCGGTGGGATTGGTAAGAGAGACGAGATGCCTCTCCAAAACATCCAAGAGGTCGAAGTATTTGATTGTTGGGGCATTGATTTTGTAGGACCATTCCCACCCTCTTATGGTAACGAGTATATGCTTGTCGCAGTTGATTACGTTTCTAAGTGGGTTGAGGCGATTGCCTCACCTCGGGCGGATGCGAAAACGGTGATAAATTTTTGAAGAAAAAAATTTTTCCCGTTTCGGAACCCCCCGAGTGTTGATAAGTGACGGAGGGTGACACTTTTGTAATGCACCGTTGGAAAGCATTTTAAAACATTACGGTGTATCACACAGAGTGGCAACTCCGTATCACCCACAGGCTAATGGGCAAGCCGAGGTCTCTAATCGTGAGATTAAGAGAATTCTCGAAAAAACTGTGTCAAATTCGAAAAAAGAGTGGTCACAAAAATTGGATGAAGCGTTATGGGCATACCGTACCGCCTTTAAAGCTCCAATTAGCCTAACTCCTTTTCAATTGGTGTTTGGTAAAACTTGCCATTTGCCGGTTGAATTGGAGCACAAAGCCTTGTGGGCTCTGAAATTTTTAAATTTTGAAAATGATTTGGCCGGTGAGAAAAGGAAGGTGCAACTGCTTGAGTTGGAGGAGATGCGCAATGCCGCATACCACTCAAGCTGGTTGTACAAAGAGAAGGTAAAAAAATACCATGACAAAAAGCTCCGAAAGAAAGAATTTGTGCCGGGACAGTTGGTCCTCTTGTTCAATTCTAGGTTGAAGTTATTCCCCGGAAAGTTGAAATCAAAATGGTCCGGGCCATTTCGGGTCAAAAAAGTTAAGGAGTACGGAGCTATTGTCATTGAGGACCTGGAAAAGAAGGACAGTTGGACCGTTAATGGCCAACGTTTGAAGGTTTATCTTGGCGGTCATGTGGATCGCGAGAGCTGTGCTATTCCGTTGGATGCTCCTCTGTGAGCATCACACCGTCGAGCTTAGCCGACGTTAAACAAGCGCTTGTTGGGAGGCACCCCAACATTGTAAGTATTTACAGTTTTTTCTGTTCTGTTGTAGTGGGATTCTAATTGGTAAAACCTTGCTGAAATGTACCTGGAATGCTGTCTTTGAAAAGCCAAATACTGTCATGCTCACTTGATGCTCGCTAGGCGAAGCAGTAGCGAGCAGATTCGCTAGCTGCTCGCTAGGCGAAGCAGCAGCGAGCGCTGTGTGACAGCACTAATTAAATCTCAGCAGGCCATGCATTTTGGGACCAAACAAAATTTCTTTTTAGCAGCTCTGCTCTCACGAACACTCAATCACTCTATCACTTTTTCATCTCACTCAAACTGTAAACCCTAACATTGCATCCCTAACCCCCTGTGCATTTCAAATTCTACAGATTTCAAATCAGGTTTGCCTCTTCTTCATTACTTTCTGTTTCTTTTTGTTTCCAAAATTGCTTGAAATTTCATTTACATGAGACATTTAGGATGAAGTTGTGGTGTGGGAAACTTTAGGTTTTGCATGTGGGAAACTTTAGGTTTTGAATGTGGGAATTTTAGGTTTTGCATGTGGATTTGTAATTACATATAGCATAGAACGATTCTTTTCCTGTTAGACCATTTTGTTCTGAAATTGACACCATGAGAGACTTGGGTTTTTGGAAAATTTCACTGAAAATACTGCAGAATCCAAAAACCCGTAAGGTTCGCTAGCAACTCGCTAGGCGAACCAGAAGCGAGATTTCGCTGCCACTTCGCTAGGCGAAGCAGCAGCGAGCATGGTAGTAGTTTGAATTATGTGTTGCTTTCTAATCTGTTTGTGTGTTGTGTTGCTTCCTCTTTATGTTTTGCAGATGGAATCAAGATCCGGAGCTTCGAAGAAGAGAAAGGGCGGGAGCACTTCCCGTCCTGTACCAATCCAATTTGACACCGACAAATTTGTCGGGCCGAAGCAAGCGGCAAGATACGTTGCTTTGGAGAAGCGGAAAATTCTACCGGAGAAGAGATTCATCATCAACCCTGAAGGCACGAACCGAACATTCGCCGGGTTGATTGACACGAAAAAGTGGGATCGGTTAATTAACCCCCTGGAGCATTATGATATTGCAACGGTGCGTGAGTTCTATGCGAACGCACTTCCAGATGATGACGAGCCATTTACATGGACATCTAGAGTGGACGGTCGTCCTGTTGCTTTTGATCGGGATGCTATTAACCGCGTCCTTGGTGAACCGCTCCAACTGGGAGCCGAGGAGAGAGACACCTACCACACGGAATTAAGGCTTCACCGGGATATGGATGCCATTTCTGCTGCCCTGCTTTTAAGAGGGAAATCAATTGAGCTGAACCCATTTGGGGTTCCCATGAGATACCACAGGGAGGACATGACTCCCTTGGCTCAACTGATCCTGCTGTTGGTGCTTACAAAACATCAAACCTAAGTCCCACACTTCTACCGTGCCGATCCCAGTGGCACACTTGGTACACTGTATCCTTACTAACGTCCAGATCGATGTGGCGAGGATTATTGCTTTGGAATTAAAGTCCGTGATTGAAAGCGGGCTGAAGGCGGGGGCACGAGTGAATTGTCCCCTTGCTTTCCCTTGCCTAAGCATGAGTTTGTGCATTCAAGCGAGGGTGAGACTACCTTCTAGGGGTCAAGTAAGGATCCCGCCACCCATTGATGACCGTTACGTGGCCAAGTATTGCAGGGCGAAGAATGTTAGAGGTAGTGCAGCTGCTGAGGGTACCCGGGCTTCTGATGGTCCTGGTACTTCTACTCTCGGACCCGATCCTTACCAGCAAGCTGTCTGCAATTACAACTGGGACTGGATGGCGGCAACTCAGCGTGTCATGCTCGATATGCACGATTCTATGCAGCGGTTACAGCTGCAGGGAAATGATCCCACCGGTGATCACTCATTGATAACACGTGAGCAGTTTCTGCTTAACGCTAACTGGCCTGTGGACAGGCCTGTGTTTGGTGAGGGGGCGGGTGCTGGTGCGTCTTCTGGTGCTGCTGATGGTGATGGTGATGATGATGAGGCTACCGGTTCTGAGGCCGGTAGTGAGGAGGGTTATGAGTCCGTGGAGGGCTAAGTTTTTATTTTTTATTTTATGTTTTATTTCTACTGTATTTCCAGAATTCTGTATTTTGATTTTGGCTTTGTACTTTTGGGGTGTTTCGTCCCCCATGAACAAATTTAAATTTTGAAGTTAATATTATTATTTATGTTTTAAATTTTGTTTGTTTTAATAAATTTTTGGTTGATTGAGTGGCAAACCTTCTAGATTGGTTGCTCCTCAAAGAAGCATCCAATGAAGGTGCATCCGAGCTTGGATGGCAATGATAAGAATAAACAAGTGAATAAGGCTAAGGTACATGGTTACCTCCGGCTAGAATTTTAGAATGCACTAAGAACTTTACTCTTTTTTGTAATTAAGTATTGTCTTTTTGCAACATAATTGAATGAATGTTTCATCTAGGACTTAAAACCACAAATTATGAGGAAACCTCCATTGTACACTTAAATGCTGGATTCTAATAAGTTTTGTTGATTCATTTGATTCATGCTTTGTCTTTTATTATTGTGAATATGTGGAAGCAATTAGAAATGATCAAGGCACTTGTTTTCTATCGAGCACAACCAGTTCCAAATACAACTTACCTGTGAGCAGAGAGAGTATTCGTTAACCCCTTTGAGCTTAAACAGTTGAATCTCAGCTTGAAATAAAGCGAGATTTCAAAAATCTTTTTTTTTACAACCCGGAAAATCTTGATTATTGTTCTTTTGCCGTAAAAAGTTAAGAGCATTCACTTAGGGTGAGTAAGAAATAAGTGGGGGAGAACGAAAATGAGAATCAGTAAGTGCCACAACTCTTGAAAAACCGAGCAAGCATTGAAAATAAAAATTAGAAAAGAAAAACATTTGTTTTGTAAATATGATGTGAAAGAAAAGAAGAAAAAAAATATAATATAGAGAAAATAAAAATGAATGCTTGCTTGGAAGAAAAATAGTGAAAAACAAAAATTGAGTTGTGAAATAAGAGTTGTGAAGGTTTCAAATGAGAACAAATGGAACGAAGTTGAGATGTGTGAATAATGTACAGTGAATGTCTCTTTTGCATCGGCAATTTCGTTTTCAATGGCCTTAGAAATGACCCTTGTTTGTTAACCTAACCAAGCTTCAACCGAAAAGTCCTTAGTGATCTTCGTGCTTCCACATTACCATTTATAATTGTTAGACATTGTATGAATCGAATTGATTTCTTCATTATTTGTTAGAGAGTGAGATTATTCCCGCGGTTGCAAACGCGTATATTCTTCAATCCTTATTCGAAGAGGAGAGATAGGGTGATTCATTCAAGATAATATTGTTGTAGATAGATACATATTTCGCATTGCTACTAAGTCTTAGTTCTTGTGTATTATTTTATTCGAACCGTTGGAAATTTGTATCTGCTGATTCGCTTGTGTTTGAGCCGTTTTATCCAACTTCGGAGAAACCTTTTTCTTAAAGCAAATCCTCTTGTCCTTCAAGAGGCATACTTTGCTTGAGGACAAGCATGAATCTAGTTGGGGAGAGTTGTTAGATACCCAAAAGTGCTAATTTAAGCTATCAAATATGGGTATCTTTCACTCCATTTCCTTGCTAAAGTGTTCGAAACCACCTTTGTTTTGGATGAAATGCAATTCAATGATAAACGATCTTGGTACCTTTGATTTGTGTGTTATTGTGCAGGAAGTAGGCATGAAATAATAGAAAGTGAAGACACAAGAAATTTGGCAAAGGGATCAAATAAAACAAGCATTCATCAGCTTGCTCGCTAGGCGAGGGCTGTGGCGAAGGACTCGCTAGGCGAGCGTCCAGCGAGAGCCCAGCGAAAAGCTCCAGTATTTTACAGTGGCAAACATGACCACACTCGCTAGGCGAGCTTCCAGCGAGGTGTGTGGCGAACACGTCCAGACTTGGTGAAAAGCGCAGCCAGCACTCACTCGCTAGGCGAGCCTTTAGCGAGCTCCCAGCGAGCATTCCAGTAGCAAAACCTCTCAACCTCGCTGGAGCGAAGGTTGAAGCGTGGTCTTCGCTAGGCGAAGGTTTTGTTCGCTCAGCGAACATGACAGTCTGGCAATGGTTGTTTCTCTGGGCGCAGGTGCCTCAGGTGCCTCATTTAGGGGCTCGCTAGGCGAGCCATTCTGCTCGCCTAGCGAGCATGACAGCCCAGTAGCAGCTCTATAAGTAGCAAGGGCTACTTTTTGAAGCCATACCTTATTTTTCCATACTTTTGTACTTTTTCTAGATATTTTACAGCATTGTTCTAAGGATCTTTTGTGACCTAGAAACCATTTTTCTTCATCTCTTAACCATCTTTCACAAAAAGAAGGTGGATTCCCATCCAATCTCGATTATTCGACTCAGATGTTGATCAACCTTCTTCCGAAACTTGTTGACCAAGCTACCATGAAAATGAGTAGCTAAGTCCTTCATTTTGTCAAGGTTAGATGTAGATGATCATTAGCTTTATGTGTAAATGTAAGGATCTTCATTTGTAAACTCTTTAATGGTGAATATATGGTGAAAACTTTGTTCTTATTGAAAACTCTTTGTGTTGGTTTATAATCAAGAGATGTTTACCAACTCTTAACCTAGGTTTTCATCCAATCTTGTTTGTTAGCTAGAGATAGTAATGAATGATTTTGTTCACCATAAGGTTGAACCAAAAAGTTGTCATTTTGATAGATTGTGTTAGAGATAAACAATGGATCAAAATGGGAAAACTCACAATGTGTGTTAGAGATAAACACATTGGGAGGACTTTGTGAAATAGTTTATCATCTAAAGGAGTTTATAAGTTTTGTTGATCGAACATATACATGCAAAGTGATCGTCGAACCCTAACTTTGGCAATATTTCTCAAATATTCAAACCAAAACTTTTACCGCATTTTATTATACTTTTATGCAAGATACCGTGACAAATACCAAAACCCCATTGTTACCTTAAGTTAAGAATTAATACAACTGTCGAAAGGCGGTGATATCTCACAATCCCTGTGGATACGATAACAAAAACCCGACACTTAAAATTACATTCAACAGTGGTTGGACACCGTACTGCCCAAACTGTTCATTTAACATGGAGAATTGATCGGCTTCTCTGTCTTCCTCTCTATCCTCTTCAGCCCCGAAGAAAGGAGGAAACAAGTTGTCCTTCATATTGTTGCCCATCGGACCTGGTCTACCGCTTGTGGCAGCACCAAAACCACCCCCATTATTGATCACCACGCCAGCAGTTGTCTTCTTTCCGAGATCTCCTCCATCCCTGGAACCACCAAGGCCATGGTTGGAGACACCCTCCAAGTTGACACCACTGTTAGCAGTTGAAGCCCGCTCGGGCTTCTCCACTTTATCAGCAAGTGCTTTCTGGCCCACAGCAAACGCTTGCATGACGTTAATCAGTTCATTCATTTTCTCCTTCAGCTCGAGAAAATCTGCATTGGGTAGATCCATTAGCCTGGGTGTGTTGCGTCTGGTAAAGTATCTGTATGGACGGGTTGTATACAAGGGAATGATTCTATGCGCACGAGCAATGATTCCTGAAACAATCAAGCACGTTAGGAACTAACACCTGCAAAATAGAAGACAAGTTATTATGATTCATGCATGAATGCAATGTCTATCCATATGAGGAACACTCTGTCTTTCGATCCTGGCTTCATCGAGACAGATAATAATCCGGCAGCAATATTCTGACATTCATCGAATGATTTCATCATACAGATTAGAGATATATGATTTAGCAAAGATACCACCCGACCATGTGTGTGTTGTGTGAGTACATACAGGAAAGCAAATAAAGCTTGAAGATCGATCAATGAATGACAACAACCACTGTATATCAAAAGTGCACTACAAGTGCAAAAGTCATACATCAGGCTGATATAAGTCAAATTACAATTCTCCAGAATCAGAAAGAAGATACAAGCAAGTGAATTCCGTCAACAGGCCTGACGGTAATCCAACACAAATAAGAAAGGTCTAATCTGACGAAGGTCCCACAGAAGGCCCTACATCATCAACCATCCTGGTAAACTTCACGGCGAACCTGAGCTCGGTGTTCTCCTGCTGCATTCTCCCCACCTCCTTCTGGTGAATCTTCATCTGTCGGAAGTAATGATCTCTCTCAGTAAGATAATGATCTCTCTCGGCAATGATCTTCGCGTTTTATGCTTCCTTAATCTTCAGCTTTGCCTCCCACTCGGTGATAAGGACTATGACTCTGTCTTCCCGCTGATCCCTCACAAGGATTTGTCTCCTCTTCTCATCTTCAATGACCTTCGAAGCTCTAGCCAACCTCTCCTTGGTGATGTCGTGCTCCCTCGTGGATGACTCTAAAGCTTGGCTGACCTTGCCATAATAAGCGGTGTCTATCTCAAAGCGCTTCACCATAAGAGCATGTCTCTTATCCTGGTCTTCCATTTTCCCTTTGATTTCCTGATTAGCCATTTGGACTCTAGCAAAACTCATCTCCAATTCAGTCTTCTCTGCATGCAGCTGATCTCTCTCCCTCTTTATCTCTAGGAACTCTTCCATACTGACAGAAGAATGAGATTCCTCAATCAACGGATACCAAGGATCACCCACAGGAAATGGTAGACGAGTGAGCTTCACTCTCTTGCTGAGCCAGTCATCAAACGGAGGAAAAGACCTGTTATTAGCTCTACCCCAAGAAAACTTGCCTTTCCTTTGAATGCCGCGCCATGCGTCAAACACTTGCCTCAACCGTGACTGGTTACCCTCAACCGGGAAGTAGAAAGTTTCCTGAATCTCACTCCTGAGAGGAGGAACCTCCATAGCGAATCCCATTTGTCTCTTAAGAAGTGTCGGGTTATAATTAATGCAACCCTGAACTCCTATAAGAGGCACATTGGGAAAACTCCCACAACTGCAAATGAAATCCTGTCCAACCCCACTACTGTGAGTCCAAGCTATGTCTTTGGCTCGCAAACCCATCAACTTGGTCGCCCAATTTACAGTATGGTCAAGAAGAACAAAAGCACCCCTGGAAGGCAAATATCCCATGAACCACTTGTATAGTAGCTGAGCACAACATCTGATCAATCCCCCACGCCGCTTCTCATTCCTGTTATGGACCGAGTAATAAACATCCCCAACCAAGGTAGGAATAAGATTCTTCTGAACAAACAAATGGATGGCATTAATATCCACAAAGTTCTTCTGGTTAGGGAACAAGATGATTCCATAAACGCTCACAGCAATCAAAGCGCAGACAACTTTCCAGTCACCCAAATCAGCATACTCCTTGGCTTTAGCCTCCAAGAAACTTAGATGAAAACCAGGCAATTTCCCCTTCTCTTTTAGACCTCCTTTAGTCACTTCGGGGCTCAAATAAAGAGCACGAGAGATCCCCCCAACATCAGGTTCTTCCTTAGTAGCATAGAAAGGAACCTGATTTCTGATATGAATGCCCAAGATACCAACATAGTCCTCCATCAAAGGCCCCAATAAGTAATCCGGGAAGACGAAACATCTCAAACCAGGGTCATAAAACTGGAGAAGAGTATGGATGGCACTCCTATCCCTGTCAGTGAGCCTGAAAACCATCTTCAGAATACCCCCATACGTCTCACGGAACATCCCCACATGGTCAGGTGTAATCAATGCTATCATCTCCTTCAGCACACTGATCTCTGGATCAAAGAAGCTGTAGACAACATCGTCCTTCAAACCGGGCCTCATGTCTGAGCAAAGAAGTCTCTCAACCAGGATCTCAATCAAGAATGTCCCCTGCATATGGATAAACATGAGTTAGATGCGGATAAATGCAAAATGAGAATGATGCTGATGTATGAATGCAATGCATTGTGCCATCCTCCAAGTCATCTGATCATCAACTGTACAGAAGCCCCAGTCTCTGAACTGATCATAACCATCTGAGGTACTGAGTAACCACAAATCCGACTTGGGAGTTCCGAAATGAACGGAACTGAAGGATATATCACCATCATCACCATCATCACAGAGAAAACACTGAACTGATAGCCACAACAATCTCTGAATCAACCCAGGGAATCCTGAAATAAACGGATCCCCACTGATAAATACCACAGACAGAACTCCGGCGTCTCAGAAATAAATATCCATAAATCCGACTTATAAACAGGACTCTGATCAATAACTGAACCATTAGTCCCCATCACAGTCACCATCAGAACATGTATCTGTAAGAATCAACCCTCCCCTCACAGGTGAATTCTAATCAGGTCATCCTAAGGCGGATAATGGTCTCGACAATCGGGCAAAGATACTCAACAGGTTTGCCCTTTCGGGTGTGCCGTTGCAGCTCTCATAAGATCGTCTAAACCAAAGATCCGGGAAAGAACGGTCACCGAAGTCAATAGCTCAAAAGAGGTAACCCAACCAAAGTGGAATACTCCACAATGGAAGAGCTCTCTCAGATGAACCTCGTCCGGCTTGTGGTATGTCACGTCGCAACAACATGCCCAACCAACATGTGAGGAACGTGAGACCACACTAATCCTAGGTGTATACTCTGGCCTGGGTTTTAGCCCCACTCAGAACACCCACCCCAAATCATAGGACCCAACCTGTACATAATTAGCACGATGATAACATGATGCATGCAAACATTTATGCAAATATATACAACATAATAATTATAAATGCAATAAATAGAGCAACACAAGCAACCTAAACTATCCTAGAGAACGCTAGGAGAGACTCGCTTAGGGAAGATGGACCAGCAAGAGGTCAACTTCTCTAGTCCCCAGCAGAGTCGCCAGCTGTCGCATTACGCGAAAAACCGGCGGGAAAACGAAACAACAGAGCCGCCACCGTGTGTTATTTATCCCAAAGGAGGGAAAGGAAACGCTCGAAGTAAACCTGGAAAAGACATGGTCTCGCGATCAAAGAGAGATGGGATCGGGAGTCGGTTATGCGAAGGGAAGGTATTAGCACCCCTACGCATTCGTCGTACTCGACGGGATCCACGCTCAAGAGAATAGGAGAAAGGTTGCTAAACACTGCTCACAAACTGCACACACACACTGGAAGGAGACGTAGAAGGAAAAAGGGGGGGAACGGGCTCGCTAGGATATCGCATCCTATGCCTACGTATCTCATCTGGAATGAGAATCAGAGCTACCGTAGTTTGGCTAACGCACGCCAAACAAAACACAAACAGGAAACCGACTGCCAATCGCTGGGCTTACGTCAGACTCCACACAAACAGGCAAACATGGAAACCGAATGCCAATCGCTGGACTTACATCAGACTCCGAACCAACAAACACACACAGGAAACCAACCGCCAGTCGCTGGGCTGACGTCAGACTCCAAACACACACAAAGAGGTTGCAAAAGAAAAAGGGCGCCCGGAGAGATCAGCTCATCTCCTGCCTACGTACCTCATCTGGTATGAGGATCAGGGCGACGTAGTTCCCCTACGCAGGGAAAGAACATCTAACCTAACCAGATACAAAGGGAGACACAAACTACTAGGGAGACTACGCCTCGAGCCTAGAAGTTGTCATGCATACGATCCCTATGTTAAGGTTTCTATCTAACTTGCACAGGAAGCAAGCTAACCTAAACAGCACAAGAAAATACATACAAGCACAAAAAGCAAGCACACACACTATATGCAAACAATTGGGCTCATACAAGGTTAGGCTGTAAAAACAAGCCAACTGGAATCGGGTGTGGTTAGCTCTTAACCCTAACATTGAGAGTTAGGTGAAGCAGATGAAATGGGAAGTGAGGGTAAGACCTCACAGCTCTTATCCCTGGCCTGGGAGATCTTGACTCAAAATAGAAAGGTGTGGGAGTTCAGAATGTAGGAACTCTTCTCCACAGATGACTGACTCAACATGATCTTGGGTTCTTATTCACAATGCATCAACACATGGTGTGTGAGCAAAGTGAATGACACACTGAATAGCATGGGATGGATTGCACATCCCTTTTATCTGCCAATTGCATCTAAAGAGGTCTTTACCTGCTTGGCACAAAAGTAAACATTCACAAGCATTGCCTCTTAAGGAGGACTTCAGACAGGTGCTTGTCCACATAACAGGACAGGTCTTCCAGACTACATGAAGTCAGAGAAAATATACCTCAGTGGTTAAGCAACCAAACAAAGCAAATCAAGTTCAAAAGAACTCAAAGCAACTTAGGTACCTGTGAAAAATCTAAACTAATTAGTTCAACTGTACAGACAAACAAACAACAAGCAATAATAAACAGACAGACAATGTTCACAATGTGCAAGCCACAAGGCAAACTCAAATGAGCTAACATCAACCTACAAAACACACAAGTGTTAGTAATCAAGAGCCAACATCAATGCTCAAATGAGGAAGCATCATCAATTATGGACTTGGATGTTTAAACCTGAAATCAAAGCCCACATGTAAGCCACAAACCACTAGGTCAAAGCCTAGGGTCAAAGATGGAGAAAAAAGTCAAAACAGAACCTTAAATTTAACATGAATCAACTTCAATCACATCTTGACACATCCCAAAAGGTCTCACATCAATATCATTCATCAAAAGCATTTCATGATTAATTGAAGTTCAAGGCAATTTTAAAGCTCTAATGTGATCAACCAGAATGAAAAATATCAATTAAATCAGAAATGACTCAAATAATTCCAACAAAATTCATGCTCACTCAAGACACCTAACATGATGCACATACCAAAAATCAGAAGCATTGGACATCATTTAGCATGGCAAACACATCATACAAGTTGAACATCAAAAGGTGTGACACAAATTGTCACACCAACTTAGAACAATCATAAAACAGAATTGGTAATTGATAAAAATGCCAAATCAAAACCAAAATGTCAAGCAATGTGTCTAGTTTCATCATGCAAAATTTCACATTCATTGGATAAGAAACAAGCATTTCATGAAGGAATAAGCAAGGCAAGGTCAAACAAGCATATGTACTCAAACATCCTAGCACAACTCAATTTTTCAGCCAGGCACAACTTTCCAATTTATGCTCATAAAAAACCAGACAACATGAGGAGAACATAGCAAAAAATTGGGATCAAATTGGTTGAGTTTTCAATTTTATATGATTTTTTGAAGTTAAGGAAAAATTGAAAATCAAAGATGAGCATAGCATGGTCAAAGGAGGGAAAATGAGTAAAATAGTGAAGCATTTGAAAATAATGTCATCGCCCGGATTCGATCCATGTCCATTTTCAAAATTACTGGCGCGCCAAGGTGCAACACACCGTTTCATTAAAGTGAGGTGTCATGGTCAATGCTGAAGTGTGCGGTCAAAGCAAGGTGAGCGAATGGAAGTGCCAAGCGAACGCATACGTGGACCAATACATGTCCAGCCCTAAACTAACACATGCAAAACCAGAAAACTGTTTCCAGTGGATCAAAACCGTGGCCGAAGGTTAAGCTTCATCTTCTTCATCATGCAGCTCATGAACAGTAACACGCATCAAGAACAATTGTTCCAGAAATCAAAATCAAGCACACAAACATGTTGTACATTCAAAGGAGATCACGAATCCATGCATAGCTAAGCTTAATTCCAAGTATTAAGATCCAATCAAACCAAACAACATTCATACATGAAACTTTAATTCAACCTAACTCAGTCAATTTTGCACCAAAATTCATGATTCAAAGCTCAGCATAACCAACACACTTAGATCTACAACATCATGGCAAGGAAATTCAAAAATAAGAGAGTCGATTTGTAACCTCTTGAAGAGCAGAAGCTGGAATTGGCTTGATTCAAGGCTTGAAATGATCAGAAGTTTCTCTATGATGCTTGTAGGGATGACTGGAGTAGAGATCGAAGCTCAATTGCACTTGCATTCAACAGAATTTGAAATCACCATGGATGTGCTAAGCTTCGAGCATGCTTCAATGTGGCTTCAATTGCTTCGATTCCACGTGCAATTCTACTCCAAAATGCCTCAGGATCAAGAATCAACCAATAGACTGTGCTCTTGTTTGAAGAAATTGCAAAAAGATTTGAGAGAAAAGTTTGAAGAATTTTTGGATCTAGATCTGAATTTTCATGTTAATGCTGAAAACAGTTAGGGTTTTCTTTATATATGCCATGCTAATCCTGTTTTAATCATGCTTAAGCCAATTGCTAAGTGAAATTAACCAAAAGGAGGTGTATGTTCCAAAATGATTTTTCACCTTATGCATGGAATGCATGTATGAACAGTGCACGAATTTTCTTTATTTTCACTTAAAATCCAATTTTGGAACCAATGGCAATAGCAAAATGTTCAAATAATGCACCAAATTTGAATTTTAAGATTTCCCTCCAAAAAACCAATGAATTACCAAATGCTCATATGAAGACAATTCATGTAATGTGATGCATGATTTGGGAATTAGAGGTCAAGAGGAGAATATTGCAAAAAGAACCACTCATTTTGGAGCTTTGGTTGAAAAGTTATGTCCATTTGAAGTTCCATGCATACTTTGCCATGTTTTGATCATATCTCCTTAACCACACATGAGAAATTGATGATCTTGGACTTTTTGGAAATGGGAGAGAAAGATCTCCAACTTTCATGTTGGACAAAATTTCATTTGAAGCTTTCTGGATGATGTAATATTGAGTTGAAGTTGGTCCAAAACCCTGCCATTTTTGGAAAGTTCAAATTATAGGTCACCTGCTATTTTTGGAAAGTCTTGATCTGACTTCAAATTCTTCAATGTTGATGTTTGAAATGTCAAATGAGACTTGTTTGGACATGAATGAGGCATCTCTAACCACTTCCCACCTCCAAATCCACAGTTGACTTTGCAGTTGACTTGGTCATGCCCTATGGACTTTGAGCCTTCAACACTTGATGAAATGGCTCCACCATGGAACCCTAGCTTATACAAGCTCAATAAAATCATATGAAGATCTCCATCTCAATAAAGACCTCATCTCCTTGAAAAACCCTGACTGATAGAATGCAACTGATTAGGGTTGACTAGAGGTCAAAACCCTAATCCTAAGGAATCTGATCAGGAATAATGAACCATGATGATGATGAGGTACCATTTCAACCAAGATAATACTCAACCTCCTGGAGGAACCAAGAAACCCTAACTGAAGCACAAACCTCAGATGATTAATGATCAATTTATGAGACCCTCAAGCTTGGATCTTTTAACCCCTCTATCTTTTGAGAAAGACCTAGAAGTATGACTTGCTTATTTCACATGATATGCAAAGATGTAATGCCTAAAGTCCTACAAAAATGAAATGCAATATGCTAAGCTAGTCCCAAGAGAGGAGGGCAAATTTTGAGGTGTTACATGTGGATGTCATTTTTGAACATCTTGCTTATCATTTGCTTATCATTTTTCCCAAATCCAAGGGAAAGAACTCTTTATTGACTTAATGTCATAGGTAGTTTAACAATCCCTAGTTTGACCTTGTTAGAGTCATTTTCGCTTTCAACTTAGATTTAATTAAGAGTTTGTAACTCTTGTAAGTGTGTTTGTTATGAACACTTACTTCCCCCTTTGGAACCTTGACCACTATCAAGTGTTCTTTCACCCTTAGTTTGGTGAACTATGGTTTCTCTGATTCCTTCCTTATAAGGATACATAGGCACACGACCGCGAACTTTTGGCGACTTAATAAAACCTTTAGGTCCTTCCCAATAAAACATTTCCAAACAATAGTAAACAAACAATAACATAACATAAATACTTTCAAAAGGTTCATATAGGATACTATAGATACTGAGGATACTAATACCTTCCCTTAGTATAACCAACCCTCAAACCTTCGATATATTCTCATTGTTTTTACAATGCACAATTAGGGTTTTATTCGATCTTTTCCCTTTTCCTTGGATAAATTAAGTACGGTGGTGAACATTTAATATTTTGTGATTAAAGTTAATACAATAGCTTGATATCCGATTCTCACCGCGACAGAAATGGTGACTTCATTGGGGATAACGTTGTAAGAGGATTAAGCCTATTTTGGTTATATTTGTGTTATTATTATTAGTTGTTTTCCTTGTTTGTTTGGATTCTTTGCTTTGGGTGACCCATTGTGTGGTGAGATAAGTCATAACCCAGACTTGAGTGTACATAAATAAGATGGGATGTGGTATAGTAAAAAAGGCTTATAGGGAGTTTAATCTTGAACAAGCTGACTTGAGAATCCACCACTCATGTGGAGGTTCCCTTTACAACTAGTATTATTGATCAAACAATTTTGAAAACATATACTATACTGATTTGGGTAACCTGAGAAGCTGAGGACCTTAGTAACCACTTTACCCCACTTGGCCTTTAGGATGTAGAGCGATGACTATGAGGGTGTAAATTCGAAATAGTTGATACGCGATACTACACTCAAATGAGATTCTCTTGAGAATATTATTAATTCCCGACTAATTGGCGTGTTGATAATATTTGAAAGATGGGTCAATGATTTTTGGGATCCTTTGTAGAACCCGTTGTACGGGTACAAAATGAACCCATAGTGCATTTGGATGGTTAGACCCATGGCCTCATGCTCGTGACGTCGAACCTTTGAACCTTATTTGTATGTGACCCTTGTTTGTGTGTTTGTGCATTCATGCATCCATGCATCATAAACATCATTTTTCTAACAAAGTTTTCAAGGAACTTCGGAAATTTTGTTGCAAACATTAGGTTTATCATGGATTTTGGAAGGAAAAAGACTCAAAAGTACACTTTCAAGAGTCCTAAGTTAGAAGACCTAAGGAGATTGGGATCTTTGGTTGTTGACACGGAGACTTTCAACAAAAGATATGGACATTTGCTCTCTATTTTAAAGATCAACATGACATATGGACTTCTTTCTACTTTGATTCAGTTTTATGATCCCGTGTATCATTGTTTCACTTTCCCCGACTATCAGCTTATGCCAACACTTGAAGAATACTCTCATTTGCTAAGTGTTCCTATTTCTAGTCAAGCTCCATTTTCTGGTTTGGAGGAAGATCCAAAATATCAAGACATTGCTAAGGCTACTCACATGAAAATGTCAGAGATCAGGGATCACATGACCACAAAAGGAAAAATGCTTGGTTCGACAGCTAAGTTTCTAATGAACAAGCTCAATATTTTGCTAGAATGAGGAGTGTGGATGTTTTTGAGGTTGTTTTTGCTCTACTTATGTATGGAATGTTCATCTTTCCTAGTTTTTATGACTTTGTTTCCATTGATGCCATCAAGATCTTCTTAATAGGAAATACATTTCTTACTTTGCTTGCTGATGCCTATCATTCTATTCATCCGGGGAATGCTTATAGCGGATGAATGATTATATGTTGCGTGCCTATGTTGTACAAGTGGTTTATTTCTCACTTGCCTAGGTATCATGCTTTTTAGGATCTTAAGGATGGTATTTTATGGTCACATAAGATTATGTCGCTGACACATTCATATATTGTTTGGTATATTCGTGATTATAATGGAGTTAGTATCATTGGTAGTTGTTGATTATTTTTTAATGTACCTCTTCTTGGTACAAAAGGAGGCATCAGTTTCAACCCAATCCTAGCTTGTCGTCAACTCGGTTATTCAATGAGAGATAAGCCAAAGAATATTCACTTGGAGGGTTTGTTCTTTAAGTAATGTGAAGATTGCAAAGTGCTCAAAGAGAAGATTGTGCACACTTGGGGCCGTGTTCATAAGCTAGAAAAGTAAGTTTTAGGGAAGACAAATTGTGTCTCCTTAGAACCTTATCTTAAATGGGTGCAAGATAGGGCCATCAGCTTGAAAATTCCTTATCCTCGCCAAGAGCCTTTGCTTTTAACTGACAAAGAACCTACCTATATGTTTATGACTTATGCAGAGAAGTTGAAGATTGCTTTGACCAAAGCGCAGCGAGAAAGGGATGCTTGGAAGAACAAGTATCAAGTCATCAACAATGAGGATGAAGAATGAAGAAAATCTCTCCAACAAGAAAGGGAAGGTGCAAGAGGATTTATTTTCCTATAGTGTTCAGTCAGATACTCCTTCGAATTTGACTGTGGACAAGCTTGTGCTCGAGAAGGCTGAGATGGAAGAATAAATTAAGAAGCTCAACTTGAGGATACTAGGGGAATCTCCTTAGGACTTTGTTTAGATTTTATTTAGCTTTATTTAGAACTTTTGAAAGTGTACTCAAACTTTGTAACTCTATTTGATTAATGAAATGAGTTTCTTTTGCCCATTGTTATTTTCCTTTTGATGTTTGCAATTATCTCTTAAGTTCCTTGAAACTTTTAAAATTTGCATTTTCATTGCATTCATGCATATGTCATCACACTTGCATTTTTTTTTCTCAAAATAAAAACTCATTCTCGTCATCTTCTCTCCAGTTTCCACACTGAGACCCTCACACCAGTACAACACCAGAGCTCAAGCCCGACGTACAATGGCCGAGCAAGAGCAAGAGATGGAAAGAAACAATGACGAGCTTGCAAATCTACGTGGGAATATAGGTCAAATTATGGAGATGTTGCAAGTAATGCGTGCAAAGAGGGATACTAAACCCACCGTTGTTTCTAAGATCATCAATTCGGTGATTAATCCTAAGCCGACAGTTACTACTCCAGCAACGTGGCCTCCCTTTGGTCTTCCTCATGGTTTTGTGCCTCCTCCTCAAGGACAGTCCACTCAACACACAACTCCACTAACTACTGAAGTTAATCAAGTGATTCCCACTTTTTCACCCACTACCATGCACACTCGAGTTCATCCGTACTTCAATGATCATCAACAAGTGTATGATATACTTGATATGTCTTAAGAAGGTGATAAAAGACATGAAAATCTTAGAGAAAATGTTTGGTGATCAGATCTTTGGTGTTGCTGCTAGAGAAATATGCCTTGTATCTGGATTGGTGATCCCCGTAGAATTCAAGACCCCCAACCTTGATCAATATGAAGAAGCTATTTGTCCCAAAAGTCAGCTCATCATGTACTATAGAAAGATGGAAGCTCATGCGGACAATGACAAACTCATGATCCACTGTTTCCAAGACAGTTTGAAAGGTGTCTCTTCCAAATGGTACTTGACCCTTGATCAGACTCGCATTCGTTGTTTCCAAGATTTGTCTGATGCTTTCATCAAACAATACAAGTACAACATGGATCTAGCTTCTGATAGAAGGAAATTGTTGAGCATGTCCTAAAAAGATTCTGAATCCTTTAAAGAATATGCACAAAGGTGGAGAGAGACGACATCTCAAGTGGAACCTCCATTATCTGAAAAAGAATTGGCATATTGGTTCGTCGACACAGTGCGACCAGAATTTTTTGAGAGGATGGTGGGAAGCATGACTGCAAGTTTTTCTGACTTGGTGGTCGTGGGTATCAAAGTGGAACTTGGCTTAAAAAATGGAAAGATGATTATTGTAGCTAGTAGTTCCAACAACAACATTACCAAGAAAATCTCTAGCAGTTTCCATAAGAAAAAGGAAGGATAAACAAACACAATGATGGGTAGTACAAGAAAGAACCAGTCTTAGAAAAATCAACAATATTTTGCTCGACAACAGTATGTTCAACAACCACGGTTTGCTCAACAGCCGTATGTAGCAGCTATTACACTAACTTTCAATCAACAAGTCCCAATGTATCAGTCGACTCAAGCAGTTCTGATCTTTCAAACAACACCCAAAACTCCAACTTATCAACAAGCTCCCAACGCTCCAACTTATCAACAAAGGAATCCATCTCCACACCAAAATTCTCCATTTTAAAATAGAAGACAAGGTGGAAAACCTCAGATTCCTCAGATTCCTATGTCTTACACTAAATTATATTCTTCATTGTTGAAGAAAGGGTTAACTATTCCAAGACCTTTGGGACCTCCACCCGATCCTCTCCCACCATATTACAATCCCAATGCACAATTTACGTTCCATGAAGGCGCCCCAGGTCATGATTTGGAAGGTTGTTATGCCTTAAAACATATTGTGAGGGAATTGATTGAGAAAAAGATTCTTTCAGTTGGGGATATCGGTCCAAATGTCAAAAATAATCCTTTGTCCGCTCATGGGTCTATGAATGCTAATGATGATGAGCCTGATGAAAGTATGATTCTTGATGCAGCCAAAATCAAGACTTCGCTTAGAGATTTTCATGCAATGTTAGTGGAGGCAGGTTTGTTGAAGAATTGCCATAAGAGTTGTGAAGAATGTACTGTTGGTCCTAAAGGATATGAAATGGTCTGAAAGGATATTCAAGAATTTATTAACCAAGGTGTGTTTTAAGTAAGCAGTCGTATAAAAAAGAATTAGGTAGTAGTGATTGAACCCATCTTCAATCTACCTGAGTCAAGTACTACAACACCAGTCTTCAACATGCCAGAGTCAGTATTCAACATTCCAGATTCTACTGTTGTTCAACCAATTTTCAACATTCCAGAATCAGTTAAACCAGTCTTCAATATACCTAATCCAGTGGTTGTTCAAAGGCCTAGTCCTTTTCTTTTTGAGAATACTAAAGCAGTTCCTTGGAAGTATGATACGATTGTGGTTAACCAAAGGTCTGAGAAAGTAGGTCCAAAAAAAGGTATAAAGATTGCAAGCACTGATATAGCAGGGGGGAGCAGAATGACCCACAGTGGTCGCATTTATACCCCTCAGTTCAACTTGGCTCCGCCAATTCCACAAAAAAAAACCACCACCATTGTTACCGACAAAGGCAAAGGGGTAATCCCAACTAATGAAGACACTGAATTTCTGAGGATTATCAAGAAGAGTGATTACAATATTATTGATAAGTTGCATCAAACTCCTTCAAAGATATCCATTATGTCTTTTCTCATGAGTTCTCCAGCTCATAGGAAAGCCTTGCAGAAATTGTTAGCTTAGGCTCATATAACTCACGACATTACTATTGATCAATTTGATGGGGTCATTGCTAACATTACAACATGCAACCATCTCAACTTCAATAGAGAAGATTTGATGAAGGATGGCCAAGAACATAATCGTGCTTTGCATATATCTGTGAAATTCCAAAAAGATACCCTAGCAAGAGTCCTTGTGGACATTGGCTCCTTTCTAAATGTTTTACCTAAAAGGATTCTCACTAAGTTGGCATATCAATGGGATGAGATAAGGCCAAGCGCATTAATTTTCAAGGCATTTGATGGATCGAGGAGGACCATCATAGGGGAAGTGGAATTGCCAATCTTAATTGGTCCACATGTGTTTGAAATTACTTTTCAGGTTATGGACATCAATCCAAATTATAGTTATTTGCTTGGAAGGCCGTGGATTCATGCCGTTGGGGCCGTGACTTCTACCTTACACCAAAAAAATGAATTTTTTTATTGATGATAAGTCGGTGATTGTATCTAGGGAGGAAGATCTTATGGTAAGCCACCTCTCTTTGTTCAGTTACATTAAGGCTGATGATGACGCTTTCCAAACTTCTTTCCAAGCCCTTGAAATAGCCAACGTTATCCTTATGGAAGTCGAAGAACCAAAGGGGAAAGGTATTCCATCTTTTGCATCATGGAAGAAAGCAAGATCAACCATTGAGGAAGGAAGTCCCGAAGGTTTGGGAAATGTTATTGACGTCAAACTAAAGCTAGACCTTAATGGGTTGGGTTACAAACCAACTAATTCCAAAAAGGGAGCATCAGCCTCCATCAAAGAACGTCTGAAGACTATCCAAGAAGTGTTTGTCAGCGCTGAATATTAAGCCAATTCTATTGATGAAGATCTTGAAGATGAAGATTTGAGCAACCTGGTATACTAGTGTGATGTGGCTTTGAACAATTGTAAGGCGATTGAAATCCCAAAGATGTTTCCTTTGTCAAAATAATTTGTTGTTTTTATTTGTTTTTTTTCAAAATTCCATAGCATGCCCAAAAGTTATTAGACTATTTTGTAGGGCCACCTTTGCATTTTCAAGATTATATCAATGAAGGCGTTTTGTTAAATTCTTGTTTATTCATTTACTGCTCTTTCTCTTTCACTTTTAAAGGAAAATGGAAATCTTTCAAAACCATTAAATAAAAATCATTTTCCTCTTGCATTCCTTTGTTTTTTTACTTTTAATAAAAGCAAATCATTCAAACATGCAGAATACAAGAAAACCATGTTGAATCTAACTGACTCTACTTTCACTCTTAACTTTGATTCACCCATCTACCAAGTTGAAGAAGAGGGTGAGGAATATTATGATGTTCTCGAAGAACTGGCAAGATTGGTTGAGTACGAGTACACAAATCTCCAACCACATCAAGATCGGGTAGAGACAATCAACCTTGGCACCGAGGAAGCGAAGAAAGAGGTCAAGATTGGTACAACACTTGGGGAAGATGTCAAAGAAAGATTGGTCAAGCTTCTACAAGAATATGTGGATGTGTTTGCATGATCTATCAAGATATGTCCGGTTTAGACACAAACATTGTTGTTCACAAATTTCCACTCCGACCAGATTGTCCGCCAGTAAAACAGAAACTCCGAAAAACAGGACCAAGCATGGCTTTGAAGATATGTCAAAAGGCAGTTTGGTGATGGCTTCCTCGCAGTTCCAAAGCACCCTCAATGGGTAGCTAACATTGTTCCAGTACCTAAAAAGGATGGCAAGGTCAAAATGTTCGTGGACTATAGGGATTTGAACAAAGCTAGTCCAAAGGACGATTTCCCTCTCCCGCATATTGACACCTTGGTTGATAGCACTACTAGGTTTGTTGTTTTCTCCTTCATGGATGGGTTTTCAGGTTATAATCAAATCAAGATGGATCTCGATGACATGGAAAATACCACATTCATCACACCATGGGGAACTTATTGTTACAAGGTTATGCCTTTTGGTCTCAAGAACGTAGGGGCAACCTATCAAAGGGTGATGGTCACCCTCTTTCATGACATAAGGCATAAGGAGATTAAGGTTTATGTGGACGATATGATTGTCAAATCATAGAGTGGGGAGTATCATTTGGACATTTATTGAAACTATTTAAGCACCTCAGAAAATTCAGATTACGCCTGAATCCAACTAAGTGTACATTTGGGGTCCGATCGGGGAAGTTACTTGATTTCATTGTTAGTCAACGAGGAATTAAAGTAGATCCAGATAAGGTCAGAGAGATACAAGAAATGCCAGCTCCACAAACTGAAAAGCAAGTTAGAGATTTTCTTGGAAGATTGAACTATTGTCGCATCTCGAAAAATGTGATTCCTTGCGATGGTCGCGGAAAAAATTTATGTTCGAACAGAGTCGCCACCGAACTTTATTTATCCCAATGAAGGAATAGGAAAATATCGATAAAACCTTTTAAATAATAGAATAATGATCCTCGCAACCATATTTGGGTTCGGGAGTGGATTACGTAAGGGGAAGGTATTAGCACCCCTTACGTCCGTTGTACGCAACGGGAACCTTTTAGTTCTAATTTGTGTTTCGAGTGTTAATTCATGTTTGTTTGTTATCTTTGGGTTATAAAATATTGAAAATAGAAATGGATGAGAACCTCAGAAAGGAGAAAGGGGAGGTTTTTTATTAGTGTGCTCGCGAAGATACAGCAATCTCCTGCCTACGTATCCTTATGGTATAATAAGGAAATCAGAGCATTCGTAGTTCGGGGAACTACGGTTGGTTGGTGTTTTTAAAATGAACAACTGTTTAGATCACATCCTAAAGGCTAAACGTTGGCTTGTCTACTCTTGGCGGAGGTTTAAGCATTGGTTTGTTATGCGCATTAGAAAGGATTAACAATTTCCTTTCTGAAAAGAGTTTACGTCACACGAAGGTGACAAATTGGATTAATATGTTAAATGTTTTGATTGCACGAGGGCGAGAAAAGGATATGATTGATATGTTAAGATATTTTTGTTTGGATGACGATTACTCGGATAGTCGAGTAAGACAACTCGTATCCTAATAGTCGAGGAGAGGAATCGAAGGCTCTAAACCATCTCCCTTTTCATCCTTAATTGTAAAAGGAGTTTGATAATAGTTAAGGTATTTTAAATGGACGATGATTACTCGGACAGTCGAGTAAGACAACTCGTATCCTAATAATCGAGAAAGGGAATAGAAGACTCTAAACCGCTCTCTGTTTCATTTGAGTATTTATGAAAATAAGGTTGTATATGTTTGACGTATTTTAGAATGAACGACAAGTACTTGAACGGCTGAGTAAAACTACTCACATCCAAGCATTTGAGAAGAGGAGTTGAAAGCTCAAAACCATCTCATTTTTCGTATAGTTTGTTAAGAAAATGATTTGATTAAGTTGTATGTTTGCGGAAAAATGACAATTGTTCGACTGAACGAGTAAGAGAACTCGTATTCGACCAACTGAGGAGTGAAGTTGAAAACTCAAAGTCAACTCCCTTTTCATTTAGCTTACTGTGAAAATATTTTGATTTAACCGGGGTTTGGAGATTTGTAGAGGAACGACAATTATTTGACTAACCAAGTAAGAGAACTTGTATTCAAATAATCGAGGAGAGAAATTGAAGACTCAAAGTCATCTCCCTTTTCGTTCCTTAATGTAAAAGAATTCGATTTATTTGCGCTTAGGTGGATTAGAAATGACAGTTGTTCGATTAATTGGGTACAAGAGTTCGTGTTTAAATAATCGAGGAGAGGAGTTGAAAACTCAAAACCATTACCTCTTTTATTCTTAAGTGAAATAGTATTTGATTGTGATTAGGTATCTTTAATTCTTAAGAGAAAACTCGATGTTGGATCGAGGTTTTAAATTTGCATTTTGTGAATGGATTGAACTTATTTAGTGAACAGTTTATCTAATCGATTAATTAAAACCGAATAGGTCTCATTGTAAGGAGGACCAAGAGTAAGCCATGTGAGGTTGATGGCGATACTTTTACAAGTAATCGACTTACGAAGGTGTTTTGAAAATGGGCTCGACTTTGAATCGAGAAGTATGTGATTTATGTTTGAAATTTGGCTCGAATGGTTTTAAATCGGTGAAAGCGGCATTATTTTGTCACAATTATAACATGTCATTTCATGTGCACTCAAGGTTCGGGATAAATGGATAAATAAAGAATAATCATGCATATACACTCCACAAAATAAACAATTATCTAAATTATAAATGACATTAATAATAATATAATTAATTAATTAAATATTTAATAGATTATTTTAATTAAATAATGAGTAATTAAAAAAGATAATGAATATAACCAAATAATTGCATATTTATTAAATATTAATAATAAAGATAATAATGTAATTGCATATTTGTTATTAAGTATTAATAATAATAATAATAATATATAATTACATAATTTTGAAAGAAAATAAAATAAAATATTGTTTTATTTTTATTTGATAGTCACAAAAGTCTATTGTATATTTTTTATGTGTATAGAAATAAAATAAAATAAGTGAAACAAATTAAAAATTGAAGCAAATGGGCCAAGTAAGAGAAAAGCCCAACTCTAGGTGTTGCTGGAAATAGAATAGAGGGTATGACTGGAGAAGAGGTCTTTGGGCCCAACCAGAGTTGACCCAAACGAAAATGCTAAAGCCCTAAATGGCTTGGTCAAACAATGACTTTCTCGGAAAATCTGGGCCACATGATGGGAATACTTTGACTTGGTCAAAATATCAAAGGAGGTGCATGAGGGTACACCACCATGTGGTGGGGGGATCCACACAGGATCCTCTGGTTGACCAACCAAATGGCGCCACCAGAAGGGGCCATGTGGCGCCCCAAACAAATAACCCAAACAACATATAAAAACAAAAAAAATCAGAGAAAGAGAGGTCATTCTCTTGCTCCAATCTCTCTTTTCGCTCTCTCTCTCTCTCTCTCTCTCTGCTTCAAGTTGCTCTGCAACTTTTCACCTTCCATCTCCCTCTCATGGCCAACCTTGACCGGAGAAGACGGTGGCGGCCGGCCAACGGCGGCGGCGCCGCCGTCTCCTTCGGCGACCAACCACCCCAAATCCAAAATTTCCAAACACGAACCCTAACTTATTTTGGCCGCTCTTTTCGAATCCGGCCTTATTTTCTTCAAATTCCTTCTTCAATGTCCGGATCGGTACCCAAAGGAGGAGAAAAGAAACCTAAACCCTAATACCGTCTCTCTCTCGCGCGCGCGACCAACAACCCTGGTTCACCCTTAACCTAAACAACAAAATTCAAACATCCAAAATCTAACCCTAAAAATCCAGATTTAAAGTTCTACAACAATGTTTTTGAAGAAATTGAAAGGTGGGTTTTAACCCACGCGAAGAGACGAAGATGATGGCATGGAAAGGTGAACGAGAATGGACTTACTCTTCGAAGTCAACCTCTGGCGACACTTCCCCTCCTGTTAAGATGAGTTTCGTCTCCCTCTCTTTCTTCTTCTTTTTTGACTTTTGAATGTTGCTGTTATTTTCGAATCTTAGGGTTTTAGATTTTTTATGGAATATTGTTGATTGTGGCTTTGCTGTTAGGGTTTTGAATGTTCTATTTTATGTTTGATTGTTTCTTGATTTTTTCCAGAACATACGCTTGATTTGGTTTGCTGTTTTAAAAAATTTGATCGTTCTCTTGGATTTTCCAAAAAAAAATTGTCCTCTTCTTGTTAATTGATTTGTTGGTTATATATGTGAATTCTGTTTTTTTTTAGATAACTTATTGAATCCTCTTTCCATATTTTGTGGGATAATTACCTTATGGATTTAAGGTTGTTTTGGATTGAATATTGGGATGTATTTTGAGCGCTCACTTTGGTTCATTGTGTAACCAAATAACCTGTTTATTTTGTGGTTTATTTTCCAGTTTGTTTTAAGTGCTTATTTTGATAAGCAGTTTTTAATTTTGAATTTGGTTTTGCATTTGCAGGTGAAGTGATGTTGAATTGATTGAAAAGGGGTGCTGCAAATTGAAATTGGGGCGCTGGCTTTTGGAGTTGGGGGGCACTACAAGAAAAGTTAGAATTGGGTGTTGACTTACAAACCACTGGCTTTGGAAAAAAGTCTCTGAAGACTACTTCAAACCATTGGATTCTTACATTTTATTCAATTATTTTCATAACTTTAGATTATTTTTGTAACATGTAAATTAATCAAATGCTCTTTTGGATTCTTGTGTGAATTTGGATTATTTGGAGTTTGGATTATTATGTAACTTTTGGACTAATCATGTAACCTTGTTGAATTATTTGTAAGATTTTTTATAATTTTAATTTAAGCTTTGTTTAATTATGCCTTGGCCTTTTTGGAGTGACTTGTAACATTTGGATTTAACTAAATTTTGGATTATGCATCTAGTTATGAAATTAAATACTTTAAACCTTGCCTTAATAATTTAGTTGTGTTAATCAAAAGAAAGCTTAAACTATAATTCAAACTGAAAACGGATTGGGCTCAACAATGCAATTTAATGGATTTTCAATTTGATTAACTTTAACACATTAATATTATCAAAAATAAAATGTGCCAAAAAAAGCCTAAGATAAAACATGTCACAAAAATATTGCACTTTCAAACTTTGATCATAAAAACCAATTAAATACTCGTGCATGTGATATCTTAATCTTAAACCAACATACTCATCTAGAAAAGATGCAAGTTTAGTTTAAGGATTTTTTATGAATGGTTTAGAGATTTGGCATAGGTATTTGAGACGTGTAAATGGGTTTAATGATGAGTGATCATAAGAAATATCCATGAATCTTAATACTTTACTAATAATCAAATGGATTTTGGATTAGTAATGTAAAAAGATTCAAACCACATTTAAAATTATGGACACGTTTATGTAAATGGGCCTTTGAAACAAAGAGATCTCATGGGTAAACCAAAATGGGCTTTGTTAGCCAAAAATGCACATATCATCCCATGCTTCAGTAAAAGACAAATGCAGCAAATATTTTCTTAAGGATCTTAACAGATGAAAGTGTCATTAAAGACTTGATGCCACCAAGGACTAAAAAACCCTAAAATAGAACCTATGTCTTGAGATAAAATACATGTCTTATAACATTGGGTAGTGAATGCTGGTTGAAGATTTTTCCTTACCCGGACAAAATTGGGGTATGACAACTACATTTCCAGGTTTATTTCCAACATGACTGCTACATGTGAGCCTATATTCAAATTGCTCTAAAAGGATCAAGCAATTCAATGGAATTCTGATTGTCATAAAGCTTTTGAGAAGATTAAAGGTTATCTGTAAGAACCTCCTATCTTGATTCCACCCATTCCAGGGAAGCCTCTCTTCATGTATTTGAATGTGCTCGAAGGATCCATGGGTTGCATACTAGGTCAACATGATGAAACTGGAAAGAAAGAACATGTCATTTACTACTTGAGCAAGAAGTTTACTGATTGTGAAAGCAAATATTCACTTTTAGAGAAAACTTGTTGTGCTTTAGCATGGGCTGTCAGACGTCTTAGACAATATATGATTTGTCACATTACTTTGTTGATCTCCAAAATGGATCCAATGAAGTATATATTTGATAAGCCTGCTCTGACGGGAAGACTTGCTCGTTGGAATATGTTGTTATTTGAATACGACATCCAGTACGTAACCCAGAAATCTATCAAAGGAAGTGTTTTGTCTGGCTACCTCGCTAATCATTCTGTTGAAGACTATGAGCCATTGAAGTTTGATTTCCCAAATAAAGACATTATGTAGGTGAAAGATTGTGAAACTTTAAGCCCTGATGAAGGTCCCGAGCCAGGTTCCTGTTGGAAGATGATGTTTGATGGTTCCTTCAATTGCATGGGGCATGGTGTGGGAGTTGTGTTGATGAATCCCAATGGTGGGTATACTCCTTTCACAAAAAGATTGTGTTTTGAATGTACCGCCAACATTGCAGAGTAAGAATCATGTATCTTGGGTATTGAAGCTACAATTGACACCCAAATCAAGATCCTTGAAGTGTATGGAGACTCATCCTTGGTGATCTACCAAGTCAAAGGCGAATAGGAAACCCGTGATGAGAAGTTTATCCTATACCATTCCCATATTGTGGAATTGATAAAGTAATTTGATAAAATCACCTTCCATCATGTTCCTGGAGTAGAAAGTCAGATGGCAGATGCTTTGGCTATGTTAGCCTCTATGTTCCAAGCCATATTTCTCAATGAGGAACCACTAATCATAATTAAGCGGAAAACTGTGCCAGCCTACTGTCTATTGGTTGAAGAAGAAACTAACGAGAAACCGTGGTTCTATGATATCAAGAACCACTTGCAAAATCAATAATACCTAGTGAGTGCAACAACCTGTAAGACCCCAATTTTGTCCCTAAGATCCCTCATGGCATCATAAGCATTGCATTGCATAGCCTCAAGGATCATTGAGCATCTTGGCTTCCTTTCCCTTTGGGTAGGACTTCCTTGTGAGTGGTTTGAGATCACCAGGCATGATTGTATTGTATATCATTGCTTTTCTCATTTTGTTTACTAACCAAAAGCACAAAAATATGTCATTAACCTTTTTGTTTTGTAGAATCAAGCAAGCACAGGTCAAGCACTTCAAAAGCATCCTTTGTGCAAGAGCTGAGATATTTACCTTGGTCCAAGGACCACATGATTATCATATTGAGCTTACATGAGCTAGAGTTCCATTTTGGAGCCATTTCATCAAGTGGTAAAAGCTCAAGTTCATCAAGGCATTCCAAGTCATCTGAAGACCAAATGGTCAACTGAGCAGTCAACTGAGGACTTTGAGGTTGGGGAGATGATTTGAAACACCTCAATCATGTTCAAAAGAAGTCCATTTGTCATTTCAAACATTTATCTTGAAGATTTTGAAGTCATGGCAAAAGTTTCCAAAAATGGAAAGTGACCTGTAATTTCAAGTTTCCAAAAATGGCAAGTTTCTAGTCCACATTCAACTTGACTTATCAACATCAAATAAGCTTCAAATGGATTTTTGGTGAACATGAAAGTTGTAGATCTTTCTCTCCCATTTCCAAAAAGTCCTATATCATGTCCATCTGATGATTGGTTGAGAAGTTATGGCCAAATGACCACAAGGTGTGCATGGAAGTTCAAAGTGACATAAGTTTTGATTCAAAAATCCAAATTGGTCCATCCATTTTGCAAAATGCTCTTCATGACCAATACTTTTCAAATGAGTCATTGCCATGCATGGAAAAAGTGTGTATGATCATCATTCCTCAAGTGTGCATTTTGGAGGGAAATTCAACAATTCAAAATTGGCTCATGATACAAGCAAATTAACCATTCCATCATGTTTATTGGTTGATTTTAAGTGGATTTGAAGCTCAGCATGACACTGTTCACGTGTAGCATGGCCACATAAGCTCACATTTGCATTTTTTGCATTTCACCTCATATCTCTCTAATCTTGATTTTCCAAGGCTTAATTGGATTAGCAGTATGATTAACACACCATATAAAAGGAAAACCCTAACTGTAATTGGGGAGATAATAGAATTCAAATCCAAAATTTCCAAATTCCCTCCAATTTTCTCTATCTTCGAAATTCAAAATTCTTCACACAAACCTTCAATCTCTTTGCATATTCATGATCCTTGTGGAATTCTGAGCAGGATTCATCCATTGTTTATTGGAATTGAGCTAGTTTTCAGGCAGATCGAGTGCATGAACATGAAGATGGATTTCTGAAATTGAGTTGGATTTGAGTGTTTTCAATTGCTTCTTTGTGCATAAAGCTTCAAGGCAAGGTTGAGGAGGAAGATCTGGAGCTTGTGGATACCTGAGGACACGATTTCAGCAAACTCCATTTCAAGTAAGTCAAAATTTCATCACCTCCTTTTGCCAATTTCTTGATATGATTATGTAGATCTCTTTGTGCTGAGCATGCTGATATGTTTAGATCTTGAAATGGATGAATATTGAACATGTATGATGAACTTTCTGTTTTGATGTTGAAAATGTTTTGCTTCGATCCGTGCATGTTAGGAAGAATTAGGATGTTTTGATTATGGATTTGGATTGTGCATGAGAAGATCTTTCGAATGGTGTATCATTTTCCAGATTCTGGAAAAAAATTCATGAATCTCCGCCGGAGACGGCCGGAGAAGACGGTTGTCGCCGCCGTCTGCAACTGGTTAGGGTTTCTGCCATGCTGGATCCACGTGCCTGCTTGCTTGGCGGTTTCATTGGCTTGTGTGTGTTTGACTCGCTTGCGTGTTGCTTGACTCGCTGAGGTGTGTGATGAGTCACTTAAGTGAAACGCATCGTTTCACTTATGCTGATTGTTCGCTGATTGTGCTGCTAGCGTAGCGTTTCCATTGGTTACCATTTGTTTGACCGTGCCTTGTGTGTCATTGACTGCTGATTGTGCATGCCACGCATTTTATTGATACGCTGCGTTTCAATGTTTAAATCTGAGCCGCCTGATTGCTTTGCGCGGTTCATCATGTGGCCATGATTAATTCTGATTTAATTTGAATTTTATTTCCCTCCTTATTTTATTTTGTTATTTCAAATATTTTGCTCATCTTTAAAAAATCATAAAAAATAGGAAAATGCTCCAAATTGACTCCAATTTTTTTTCATATTCTTGTTTTAATGTCTAGTTTTTTATAGGATTTATTCCATGATTTGTTTGTTTCTGGATTTTTATTTTGGAATTTTTGATTGAACCTTATGCCAAATTGATATGCTATGTTCATTGCTTTGTGAAATGTTATGTGTTGATCCAATTGATCTGAATTTTTGTGTGCTTAATGTTCACTCATGATATGATTTTTGAGAATTGGTTTGGAATTTTTTCTCATATGCTATCACTGTTTTTGACACATGAAGATATAGTGTGACAATTTGTGTCACATTTTTGGTATTCAATTTGTGCATTTTTGTTCACCTATCATTTGAACCTTTCTGGATTTAATTTTTTGCATGATGTTTGTTCATAACATGAGAAACTTGCATGAAAAATTTCATAGCCATTGGATGCTTTTATGTTTTTATTTGGATTTTCTAACTTGGATGTCCATTTTGTGCACCTTTGCTTGCCTTTGCTTTACATTGATCATGTGATGCCTTTTCCTTGTGAGTTGATGTTGGTCCTTTTGAGGACATCTTGTTGATTGTTTGAATGTGCAATATGCAAAAGATTGACTTCTGTTTTGATCATTTGGTTTGGTTTTGGACCTAGTCTTTGTACTAGTGTTTTGTACATGAACTAACCTTGACTTGTGTTTCAGGTTTGGACACTTAGCATTAATGGTTGAGTTGCTCACCTTTTGAGATGCAAATTGGATTGTCTTCTGACTTCTTTGTGTTTCGTAGGATCTTAAGTGCTGTGTTGAGATCATTGCTTCATTTGATTGCTTGACCATTGCTCATTGAATTGTGTATCAGTTGGACTGTTTGTCTGTTTGTTTTCTGATTGAGATATTAACTGTTTAGCTTTTGTACAGGTACATTAGTTGCTTGCTTTTATCTCTTGCTTGAGCTTTGGATTGTGGTTAATACACCACTTAGGTAGCTATTCTCTTACTCCATGTAGCCTGGAAGTCCTGTCACCTTTTTGGCAGGCATTTGGCTGAAGTCCTCCTTAAGAGGCTCTGTTTGTGATTGTTTACATTTGTGCCAAAGACCTCCAAGTGAGGCATGTTACTTGATAATTACTCCTAAGTGAAGAGGAAATTGACGGATAGAAGGGATTAGCAATCAATCCCCCGTTATTCAGTGAGTCGTTCATTATGCTCGCACTACATGCTGATGCTCTTTAACATGTACCCAAGATCTTTGTCCAGTGTCTGTCAAGTGGAATAGGATCTCACTTTCTGGATCCCCACGCTTTCTTTATCATAAGCTCACCCAGGCCAGGGTTAAGAGCATGAGGTCTCATCCTCATTTCCATCTTTGATCAGCTTCACCTTAACTCTCAATGTTAGTGGTTAAGAGCTATAAATCACCCTTGTACAGTTTGGCTTGTTTGTCGAGGTTGATATGACCCCTCTTGACTAAAGCCCACCCTTGGTTTGAAGCCTCTTGTTTGTATATAGTGTGTGATGATTGTTTGCATTGTTTGCTTCTGCATGTTTTCTTTTGACATTTGTTTGTTATGTTTGGAGTCGGATCTAAGTCCATATATTGGCATTCTGTTTCCGTTTTGTTGTTTGGAGTCGGATCTAAGTCCATATATTGGCATTCTGTTTCCGTTTTTTCTTTTAGGAGTTGGGTGTAAGTCCATATATTGGCAGCTTGTTTCCTTTCATTTGAGGTTCTCTTATGAGACCTTGGTTATTTGCTTTTGCTTTTTATGCTTGCTTATTCCAAAGGAACTTACTTGGATCATCTATATGATCTAGAGAAAGGAACTCCTAGTGTGGTTTTTTCCTTAACCATCACCCTTAACCTTTCCTCTCCATCTTAACCCAAACCAAAAACTATTTGTGCAAACATTTGACTTGTTTTCAACATTAGAAACCTAAGCCTTAGGCTTTTGATTTTCAAACTTTCTTTTCATAACACTCATTGTGAATTGAATCTCTAAGTCAACTTTGACATTTTTGTACATACTTCTAATTGGTTAATGCAACCCATTCAAATGTCTCTTTTGTGGTTTCAATGATCACTTCTTAATCAAATTTTCCATAATAAACAGACAGACAATGTTCACAATGTGCAAGCCACAAGGCAAACTCAAATGAGCTAACATCAACCTACAAAACACATAAGTGTTAGTAATCAAGAGCCAACATCAATGCTCAAATGAGGAAGCATCATCAATTATGGACTTGGATGTTTAAACCTGAAATCAAAGCCCACATGTAAGCCACAAACCACTAGGTCAAAGCCTAGGGTCAAAGATGGAGAAAAAAGTCAAAACAGAACCTTAAATTTAACATGAATCAACTTCAATCACATCTTGACACATCCCAAAAGGTCTCACATCAATATCATTCATCAAAAGCATTTCATGATTAATTGAAGTTCAAGGCAATTTTAAAGCTCTAATGTGATCAACCAGAATGAAAAATATCAATTAAATCAGAAATGACTCAAATAATTCCAACAAAATTCATGCTCACTCAAGACACCTAACATGATGCACATACCAAAAATCAGAAGCATTGGACATCATTTAGCATGGCAAACACATCATACAAGTTGAACATCAAAAGGTGTGACACAAATTGTCACACCAACTTAGAACAATCATAAAACAGAATTGGTAATTGATAAAAATGCCAAATCAAAACCAAAATGTCAAGCAATGTGTCTAGTTTCATCATGCAAAATTTCACATTCATTGGATAAGAAACAAGCATTTCATGAAGGAATAAGCAAGGCAAGGTCAAACAAGCATATGTACTCAAACATCCTAGCACAACTCAATTTTTCAGCCAGGCACAACTTTCCAATTTATGCTCATAAAAAACCAGACAACATGAGGAGAACATAGCAAAAATTGGGATCAAATTGGTTGAGTTTTCAATTTTATATGATTTTTTGAAGTTAAGGAAAAATTGAAAATCAAAGATGAGCATAGCATGGTCAAAGGAGGGAAAATGAGTAAAATAGTGAAGCATTTGAAAATAATGTCATCGCCCGGATTCGATCCATGTCCATTTTCAAAATTACTGGCGCGCCAAGGTGCAACACACCGTTTCATTAAAGTGAGGTGTCATGGTCAATGCTGAAGTGTGCGGTCAAAGCAAGGTGAGCGAATGGAAGTGCCAAGCGAACGCATACGTGGACCAATACATGTCCAGCCCTAAACTAACACATGCAAAACCAGAAAACTGTTTCCAGTGGATCAAAACCGTGGCCGAAGGTTAAGCTTCATCTTCTTCATCATGCAGCTCATGAACAGTAACACGCATCAAGAACAATTGTTCCAGAAATCAAAATCAAGCACACAAACATGTTGTACATTCAAAGGAGATCACGAATCCATGCATAGCTAAGCTTAATTCCAAGTATTAAGATCCAATCAAACCAAATAACATTCATACATGAAACTTTAATTCAACCTAACTCAGTCAATTTTGCACCAAAATTCATGATTCAAAGCTCAGCATAACCAACACACTTAGATCTACAACATCATGGCAAGGAAATTCAAAAATAAGAGAGTCGATTTGTAACCTCTTGAAGAGCAGAAGCTGGAATTGGCTTGATTCAAGGCTTGAAATGATCAGAAGTTTCTCTATGATGCTTGTAGGGATGACTGGAGTAGAGATCGAAGCTCAATTGCACTTGCATTCAACAGAATTTGAAATCACCATGGATGTGCTAAGCTTCGAGCATGCTTCAATGTGGCTTCAATTGCTTCGATTCCACGTGCAATTCTACTCCAAAATGCCTCAGGATCAAGAATCAACCAATAGACTGTGCTCTTGTTTGAAGAAATTGCAAAAAGATTTGAGAGAAAAGTTTGAAGAATTTTTGGATCTAGATCTGAATTTTCATGTTAATGCTGAAAACAGTTAGGGTTTTCTTTATATATGCCATGCTAATCCTGTTTTAATCATGCTTAAGCCAATTGCTAAGTGAAATTAACCAAAAGGAGGTGTATGTTCCAAAATGATTTTTCACCTTATGCATGGAATGCATGTATGAACAGTGCATGAATTTTCTTTATTTTCACTTAAAATCCAATTTTGGAACCAATGGCAATAGCAAAATGTTCAAATAATGCACCAAATTTGAATTTTAAGATTTCCCTCCAAAAAACCAATGAATTACCAAATGCTCATATGAAGACAATTCATGTAATGTGATGCATGATTTGGGAATTAGAGGTCAAGAGGAGAATATTGCAAAAAGAACCACTCATTTTGGAGCTTTGGTTGAAAAGTTATGTCCATTTGAAGTTCCATGCATACTTTGCCATGTTTTGATCATATCTCCTTAACCACACATGAGAAATTGATGATCTTGGACTTTTTGGAAATGGGAGAGAAAGATCTCCAACTTTCATGTTGGACAAAATTTCATTTGAAGCTTTCTGGATGATGTAATATTGAGTTGAAGTTGGTCCAAAACCCTGCCATTTTTGGAAAGTTCAAATTATAGGTCACCTGCTATTTTTGGAAAGTCTTGATCTGACTTCAAATTCTTCAATGTTGATGTTTGAAATGTCAAATGAGACTTGTTTGGACATGAATGAGGCATCTCTAACCACTTCCCACCTCCAAATCCACAGTTGACTTTGCAGTTGACTTGGTCATGCCCTATGGACTTTGAGCCTTCAACACTTGATCAAATGGCTCCACCATGGAACCCTAGCTTATACAAGCTCAATAAAATCATATGAAGATCTCCATCTCAATAAAGACCTCATCTCCTTGAAAAACCCTGACTGATAGAATGCAACTGATTAGGGTTGACTAGAGGTCAAAACCCTAATCCCAAGGAATCTGATCAGGAATAATGAACCATGATGATGATGAGGTACCATTTCAACCAAGATAATACTCAACCTCCTGGAGGAACCAAGAAACCCTAACTGAAGCACAAACCTCAGATGATTAATGATCAATTTATGAGACCCTCAAGCTTGGATCTTTTAACCCCTCTATCTTTTGAGAAAGACCTAGGAGTATGACTTGCTTATTTCACATGATATGCAAAGATGTAATGCCTAAAGTCCTACAAAAATGAAATGAAATATGCTAAGCTAGTCCCAAGAGAGGAGGGCAAATTTTGAGGTGTTACATGTGGATGTCATTTTTGAACATCTTGCTTATCATTTGCTTATCTTTTTTCCCAAATCCAAGGGAAAGAACTCTTTATTGACTTAATGTCATAGGTAGTTTAGCAATCCCTAGTTTGACCTTGTTAGAGTCATTTTCGCTTTCAACTTAGATTTAATTAAGAGTTTGTAACTCTTGTAAGTGTGTTTGTTATGAACACTTACTTCCCCCTTTGGAACCTTGACCACTATCAAGTGTTCTTGTCACCCTTAGTTTGGTGAACTATGGTTTCTCTGATTCCTTCCTTCTAAGGATACATAGTCACACGACCGCGAACTTTTGGCGACTTAATAAAACCTTTAGGTCCTTCCCAATAAAACATTTCCAAACAATAGTAAACAAACAATAACATAACATAAATACTTTCAAAAGGTTCATATAGGATACTATAGATACTGAGGATACTAATACCTTCCCTTAGTATAACCAACCCTCAAACCTTAGATATATTCTCATTGTTTTTACAATGCACAATTAGGGTTTTATTCGATCTTTTCCCTTTTCCTTGGATAAATTAAGTACGGTGGTGAACATTTAATATTTTGTGATTAAAGTTAATACAATAGCTTGATATCCGATTCTCACCGCGACAGAAATGGTGACTTCATTGGGGATAACGTTGTAAGAGGATTAAGCCTATTTTGGTTATATTTGTGTTATTATTATTAGTTGTTTGCCTTGTTTGTTTGGATTCTTTGCTTTGGGTGACCCATTGTGTGGTGAGATAAGTCATAACCCAGACTTGAGTGTACATAAATAAGATGGGATGTGGTATAGTAAAAAAGGCTTATAGGGAGTTTAATCTTGAACAAGCTGACTTGAGAATCCACCACTCATGTGGAGGTTCCCTTTACAACTAGTATTATTGATCAAACAATTTTGAAAACATATACTATATTGATTTGGGTAACCTGAGAAGCTGAGGACCTTAGTAACCACTTTACCCCACTTGGCCTTTAGGATGTAGTGCGATGACTATGAGGGTGTAAATTCGAAATAGTTGATACGCGATACTACACTCAAATGAGATTCTCTTGAGAATATTATTAATTCCCGAGTAATTGGCGTGTTGATAATATTTGAAAGATGGGTCAATGATTTTTGGGATCCTTTGTAGAACCCGTTGTACGGGTACAAAATGAACCCATAGTGCATTTGGATGGTTAGACCCATGGCCTCATGCTCGTGACGTCGAACCTTTGAACCTTATTTGTATGTGACCCTTGTTTGTGTGTTTGTGCATTCATGCATCCATGCATCATAAACATCATTTTTCTAACAAAGTTTTCAAGGAACTTCGGAAATTTTGTTGCAAACATTAGGTTTATCATGGATTTTGGAAGGAAAAAGACTCAAAAGTACACTTTCAAGAGTCCTAAGTTAGAAGACCTAAGGAGATTGGGATCTTTGGTTGTTGACACGGAGACTTTCAACAAAAGATATGGACATTTGCTCTCTATTTTAAAGATCAACATGACATATGGACTTCTTTCTACTTTAATTCAGTTTTATGATCCCGTGTATCATTGTTTCACTTTCCCCGACTATCAGCTTATGCCATCACTTGAAGAATACTCTCATTTGCTAAGTGTTCCTATTTCTAGTCAAGCTCCATTTTCTGGTTTGGAGGAAGATCCAAAATATCAAGACATTGCTAAGGCTACTCACATGAAAATGTCAGAGATCAGGGATCACATGACCACAAAAGGAAAAATGCTTGGTTCGACAGCTAAGTTTCTAATGAACAAGCTCAATATTTTGCTAGAATGAGGAGTGTGGATGTTTTTGAGGTTGTTTTTGCTCTACTTATGTATGGAATGTTCATCTTTCCTAGTTTTTATGACTTTGTTTCCATTGATGCCATCAAGATCTTCTTAATAGGAAATACATTTCTTACTTTGCTTGCTGATGCCTATCATTCTGTTCATCCGGGGAATGCTTATAGCGGATGAATGATTATATGTTGCGTGCCTATGTTGTACAAGTGGTTTATTTCTCACTTGCCTAGGTATCATGCTTTTTAGGATCTTAAGGATGGTATTTTATGGTCACATAAGATTATGTCGCTGACACATTCATATATTGTTTGGTATATTCGTGATTATAATGGAGTTAGTATCATTGGTAGTTGTTGATTATTTTTTAATGTACCTCTTCTTGGTACAAAAGGAGGCATCAGTTTCAACCCAATCCTAGCTTGTCGTCAACTCGGTTATTCAATGAGAGATAAGCCAAAGAATATTCACTTGGAGGGTTTGTTCTTTAAGTAATGTGAAGATTGCAAAGTGCTCAAAGAGAAGATTGTGCACACTTGGGGCCGTGTTCATAAGCTAGAAAAGTAAGTTTTAGGGAAGACAAATTGTGTCTCCTTAGAACCTTATCTTAAATGGGTGCAAGATAGGGCCATCAGCTTGAAAATTCCTTATCCTTGCCAAGAGCCTTTGCTTTTAACTGACAAAGAACCTACCTATATCTTTATGACTTATGCAGAGAAGTTGAAGATTGCTTTGACCAAAGCGCAGCGAGAAAGGGATGCTTGGAAGAACAAGTATCAAGTCATCAACAATGAGGATGAAGAATGAAGAAAATCTCTCCAACAAGAAAGGGAAGGTGCAAGAGGATTTATTTTCCTCTAGTGTTCAGTCAGATACTCCTTCGAATTTGACTGTGGACAAGCTTGTGCTCGAGAAGGCTGAGATGGAAGAATAAATTAAGAAGCTCAACTTGAGGATACTAGGGGAATCTCCTTAGGACTTTGTTTAGATTTTATTTAGCTTTATTTAGAACTTTTGAAAGTGTACTCAAACTTTGTAACTCTCTTTGATTAATGAAATGAGTTTCTTTTGCCCATTGTTATTTTCCTTTTGATGTTTGCAATTATCTCTTAAGTTCCTTGAAACTTTTAAAATTTGCATTTTCATTGCATTCATGCATATGTCATCACACTTGCATTTTTTTTCTCAAAATAAAAACTCATTCTCGTCATCTTCTCTCCAGTTTCCACACTGAGACCCTCACACCAGTACAACACCAGAGCTCAAGCCCGACGTACAATGGCCGAGCAAGAGCAAGAGATGGAAAGAAACAATGAAGAGCTTGCAAATCTACGTGGGAATATAGGTTAAATCATGGAGATGTTGCAAGTAATGCGTGCAAAGATGGATACTAAACCCACCGTTGTTTCTAAGATCATCAATTCGGTGATTAATCCTAAGCTGACAGTTACTACTCCAGCAACGTGGCCTCCCTTTGGTCTTCCACATGGTTTTGTGCCTCCTCCTCAAGGACAGTCCACTCAACACACAACTCCACTAACTACTGAAGTTAATCAAGTGATTCCCACTTTTTCACCCACTACCATGCACACTCGAGTTCATCCGTACTTCAATGATCATCAACAAGTGTATGATATACTTGATATGTCTTAAGAAGGTGATGAAAGACATGAAAATCTTAGAGAAAATGTTTGGTGATCAGATCTTTGGTGTTGCTGCTAGAGAAATATGCCTTGTATCTGGATTGGTGATCCCCGTAGAATTCAAGACCCCCAACCTTGATCAATATGAAGAAGCTATTTGTCCCAAAAGTCAGCTCATCATGTACTATAGAAAGATGGAAGCTCATGCGGACAATGACAAACTCATGATCCACTGTTTCCAAGACAGTTTGAAAGGTGTCTCTTCCAAATGGTACTTGACCCTTGATCAGACTCGCATTCGTTGTTTCCAAGATTTGTCTGATGCTTTCATCAAACAATACAAGTACAACATGGATCTAGCTTCTGATAGAAGGAAATTGTTGAGCATGTCCTAAAAAGATTCTGAATCCTTTAAAGAATATGCACAAAGGTGGAGAGAGACGACATCTCAAGTGGAACCTCCATTATCTGAAAAAGAATTGGCATATTGGTTCGTCGACACAGTGCGACCAGAATTTTTTGAGAGGATGGTGGGAAGCATGACTGCAAGTTTTTCTGACTTGGTGGTCGTGGGTATCAAAGTGGAACTTGGCTTAAAAAATGGAAAGATGATTATTGTAGCTAGTAGTTCCAACAACAACATTACCAAGAAAATCTCTAGCAGTTTCCATAAGAAAAAGGAAGGATAAACAAACACAATGATGGGTAGTACAAGAAAGAACCAGTCTTAGAAAAATCAACAATATTTTGCTCGACAACAGTATGTTCAACAACCACGGTTTGCTCAACAGCCGTATGTAGCAGCTATTACACTAACTTTCAATCAACAAGTCCCAATGTATCAGTCGACTCAAGCAGTTCTGATCTTTCAAACAACACCCAAAACTCCAACTTATCAACAAGCTCCCAACGCTCCAACTTATCAACAAAGGAATCCATCTCCACACCAAAATTCTCCATTTTAAAATAGAAGACAAGGTGGAAAACCTCAGATTCCTCAGATTCCTATGTCTTACACTAAATTATATTCGTCATTGTTGAAGAAAGGGTTAACTATTCCAAGACCTTTGGGACCTCCACCCGATCCTCTCCCACCATATTACAATCCCAATGGACAATTTACGTTCCATGAAGGCGCCCCAGGTCATGATTTGGAAGGTTGTTATGCCTTAAAACATATTGTGAGGGAATTGATTGAGAAAAAGATTCTTTCAGTTGGGGATATCGGTCCAAATGTCAAAAATAATCCTTTGTCCGCTCATGGGTCTATGAATGCTAATGATGATGAGCCTGATGAAAGTATGATTCTTGATGCAGCCAAAATCAAGACTTCGCTTAGAGATTTTCATGCAATGTTAGTGGAGGCAGGTTTGTTGAAGAATTGCCATAAGAGTTGTGAAGAATGTACTGTTGGTCCTAAAGGATATGAAATGGTCTGAAAGGATATTCAAGAATTTATTAACCAAGGTGTGTTTTAAGTAAGCAGTCGTATAAAAAAGAATTAGGTAGTAGTGATTGAACCCATCTTCAATCTACCTGAGTCAAGTACTATAACACCAGTCTTCAACATGCCAGAGTCAGTATTCAACATTCCAGATTCTACTGTTGTTCAACCAATTTTCAACATTCCAGAATCAGTTAAACCAGTCTTCAATATACCTAATCCAGTGGTTGTTCAAAGGCCTAGTCCTTTTCTTTTTGAGAATACTAAAGCAGTTCCTTGGAAGTATGATACGATTGTGGTTAACCAAAGGTCTGAGAAAGTAGGTCCAAAAAAAGGTATAAAGATTGCAAGCACTGATATAGCAGGGGGGAGCAGAATGACCCACAGTGGTCGCATTTATACCCCTCAGTTCAACTTGGCTCCGCCAATTCCACAAAAAAAAACCACCACCATTGTTACCGACAAAGGCAAAGGGGTAATCCCAACTGATGAAGACACTGAATTTCTGAGGATTATCAAGAAGAGTGATTACAATATTATTGATAAGTTGCATCAAACTCCTTCAAAGATATCCATTATGTCTTTTCTCATGAGTTCTCCAGCTCATAGGAAAGCCTTGCAGAAATTGTTAGCTTAGGCTCATATAACTCACGACATTACTATTGATCAATTTGATGGGGTCATTGCTAACATTACAACATGCAACCATCTCAACTTCAATAGAGAAGATTTGATGAAGGATGGCCAAGAACATAATCGTGCTTTGCATATATTTGTGAAATTCCAAAAAGATACCCTAGCAAGAGTCCTTGTGGACATTGGCTCCTTTCTAAATGTTTTACCTAAAAGGATTCTCACTAAGTTGGCATATCAATGGGATGAGATGAGGCCAAGCGCATTAATTTTCAAGGCATTTGATGGATCGAGGAGGACCATCATAGGGGAAGTGGAACTGCCAATCTTAATTGGTCCACATGTGTTTGAAATTACTTTTCAGGTTATGGACATCAATCCAAATTATAGTTATTTGCTTGGAAGGCCGTGGATTCATGCCGTTGGGGCCGTGACTTCTACCTTACACCAAAAAAATGAATTTTTTTATTGATGATAAGTCGGTGATTGTATCTAGGGAGGAAGATCTTATGGTAAGCCACCTCTCTTTGTTCAGTTACATTAAGGCTGATGATGACGCTTTCCAAACTTCTTTCCAAGCCCTTGAAATAGCCAACGTTATCCTTATGGAAGTCGAAGAACCAAAGGGGAAAGGTATTCCATCTTTTGCATCATGGAAGAAAGCAAGATCAACCATTGAGGAAGGAAGTCCCGAAGGTTTGGGAAATGTTATTGACGTCAAACTAAAGCTAGACCTTAATGGGTTGGGTTACAAACCAACTAATTCCAAAAAGGGAGCATCAGCCTCCATCAAAGAACGTCTGAAGACTATCCAAGAAGTGTTTGTCAGCGCTGAATATTAAGCCAATTCTATTGATGAAGATCTTGAAGATGAAGATTTGAGCAACCTGGTATACTAGTGTGATGTGGCTTTGAACAATTGTAAGGCGATTGAAATCCCAAAGATGTTTCCTTTGTCAAAATAATTTGTTGTTTTTATTTGTTTTTTTTCAAAATTCCATAGCATGCCCAAAAGTTATTAGACTATTTTGTAGGGCCACCTTTGCATTTTCAAGATTATATCAATGAAGGCGTTTTGTTAAATTCTTGTTTATTCATTTACTGCTCTTTCTCTTTCACTTTTAAAGGAAAATGGAAATCTTTCAAAACCATTAAATAAAAATCATTTTCCTCTTGCATTCCTTTGTTTTTTTACTTTTAATAAAAGCAAATCATTCAAACATGCAGAATACAAGAAAACCATGTTGAATCTAACTGACTCTACTTTCACTCTTAACTTTGATTCACCCATCTACCAAGTTGAAGAAGAGGGTGAGGAATATTATGATGTTCTCGAAGAACTGGCAAGATTGGTTGAGTACGAGTACACAAATCTCCAACCACATCAAGATCGGGTAGAGACAATCAACCTTGGCACCGAGGAAGCGAAGAAAGAGGTCAAGATTGGTACAACACTTGGGGAAGATGTCAAAGAAAGATTGGTCAAGCTTCTACAAGAATATGTGGATGTGTTTGCATGATCTATCAAGATATGTCCGGTTTAGACACAAACATTGTTGTTCACAAATTTCCACTCCGACCAGATTGTCCGCCAGTAAAACAGAAACTCCGAAAAACAGGACCAAGCATGGCTTTGAAGATTCGAGAAGAGGTCAAAAGGCAGTTTGGTGATGGCTTCCTCGCAGTTCCAAAGCACCCTCAATGGGTAGCTAACATTGTTCCAGTACCTAAAAAGGATGGCAAGGTCAAAATGTTCGTGGACTATAGGGATTTGAACAAAGCTAGTCCAAAGGACGATTTCCCTCTCCCGCATATTGACACCTTGGTTGATAGCACTACTAGGTTTGTTGTTTTCTCCTTCATGGATGGGTTTTCAGGTTATAATCAAATCAAGATGGATCTCGATGACATGGAAAATACCACATTCATCACACCATGGGGAACTTATTGTTACAAGGTTATGCCTTTTGGTCTCAAGAACGTAGGGGCAACCTATCAAAGGGTGATGGTCACCCTCTTTCATGACATAAGGCATAAGGAGATTAAGGTTTATGTGGACGATATGATTGTCAAATCATAGAGTGGGGAGTATCATTTGGACATTTATTGAAACTATTTAAGCACCTCAGAAAATTCAGATTACGCCTGAATCCAACTAAGTGTACATTTGGGGTCCGATCGGGGAAGTTACTTGATTTCATTGTTAGTCAACGAGGAATTAAAGTAGATCCAGATAAGGTCAGAGAGATACAAGAAATGCCAGCTCCACAAACTGAAAAGCAAGTTAGAGATTTTCTTGGAAGATTGAACTATTGTCGCATCTCGAAAAATGTGATTCCTTGCGATGGTCGCGGAAAAAATTTATGTTCGAACAGAGTCGCCACCGAACTTTATTTATCCCAATGAAGGAATAGGAAAATATCGATAAAACCTTTTAAATAATAGAATAATGATCCTCGCAACCATATTTGGGTTCGGGAGTGGATTACGTAAGGGGAAGGTATTAGCACCCCTTACGTCCGTTGTACGCAACGGGAACCTTTTAGTTCTAATTTGTGTTTCGAGTGTTAATTCATGTTTGTTTGTTATCTTTGGGTTATAAATATTGAAAATAGAAATGGATGAGAACCTCAGAAAGGAGAAAGGGGAGGTTTTTTATTAGTGTGCTCGCGAAGATACAGCAATCTCCTGCCTACGTATCCTTATGGTATAATAAGGAAATCAGAGCATTCGTAGTTCGGGGAACTACGGTTGGTTGGTGTTTTTAAAATGAACAACTGTTTAGATCACATCCTAAAGGCTAAACGTTGGCTTGTCTACTCTTGGCGGAGGTTTAAGCATTGGTTTGTTATGCGCATTAGAAAGGATTAACAATTTCCTTTCTGAAAAGAGTTTACGTCACACGAAGGTGACAAATTGGATTAATATGTTAAATGTTTTGATTGCACGAGGGCGAGAAAAGGATATGATTGATATGTTAAGATATTTTTGTTTGGATGACGATTACTTGGATAGTCGAGTAAGACAACTCGTATCCTAATAGTCGAGGAGAGGAATCGAAGGCTCTAAACCATCTCCCTTTTCATCCTTAATTGTAAAAGGAGTTTGATAATAGTTAAGGTATTTTAAATGGACGATGATTACTCGGACAGTCGAGTAAGACAACTCGTATCCTAATAATCGAGAAAGGGAATAGAAGACTCTAAACCGCTCTCTGTTTCATTTGAGTATTTATGAAAATAAGGTTGTATATGTTTGACGTATTTTAGAATGAACGACAAGTACTTGAACGGCTGAGTAAAACTACTCACATCCAAGCATTTGAGAAGAGGAGTTGAAAGCTCAAAACCATCTCATTTTTCGTATAGTTTGTTAAGAAAATGATTTGATTAAGTTGTATGTTTGCGGAAAAATGACAATTGTTCGACTGAACGAGTAAGAGAACTCGTATTCGACCAACTGAGGAGTGAAGTTGAAAACTCAAAGTCAACTCCCTTTTCATTTAGCTTACTGTGAAAATATTTTGATTTAACCGGGGTTTGGAGATTTGTAGAGGAACGACAATTATTTGACTAACCAAGTAAGAGAACTTGTATTCAAATAATCGAGGAGAGAAATTGAAGACTCAAAGTCATCTCCCTTTTCGTTCCTTAATGTAAAAGAATTCGATTTATTTGCGCTTAGGTGGATTAGAAATGACAGTTGTTCGATTAATTGGGTACAAGAGTTCGTGTTTAAATAATCGAGGAGAGGAGTTGAAAACTCAAAACCATTACCTCTTTTATTCTTAAGTGAAATAGTATTTGATTGTGATTAGGTATCTTTAATTCTTAAGAGAAAACTCGATGTTGGATCGAGGTTTTAAATTTGCATTTTGTGAATGGATTGAACTTATTTAGTGAACAGTTTATCTAATCGATTAATTAAAACCGAATAGGTCTCATTGTAAGGAGGACCAAGAGTAAGCCATGTGAGGTTGATGGCGATACTTTTACAAGTAATCGACTTACGAAGGTGTTTTGAAAATGGGCTCGACTTTGAATCGAGAAGTATGTGATTTATGTTTGAAATTTGGCTCGAATGGTTTTAAATCGGTGAAAGCGGCATTATTTTGTCACAATTATAACATGTCATTTCATGTGCACTCAAGGTTCGGGATAAATGGATAAATAAAGAATAATCATGCATATACACTCCACAAAATAAACAATTATCTAAATTATAAATGACATTAATAATAATATAATTAATTAATTAAATATTTAATAGATTATTTTAATTAAATAATGAGTAATTAAAAAAGATAATGAATATAACCAAATAATTGCATATTTATTAAATATTAATAATAAAGATAATAATGTAATTGCATATTTGTTATTAAGTATTAATAATAATAATAATAATATATAATTACATAATTTTGAAAGAAAATAAAATAATAAAATATTGTTTTATTTTTATTTGATAGTCACAAAAGTCTATTGTATATTTTTTATGTGTATAGAAATAAAATAAAATAAGTGAAACAAATTAAAAATTGAAGCAAATGGGCCAAGTAAGAGAAAAGCCCAACTCTAGGTGTTGCTGGAAATAGAATAGAGGGTATGACTGGAGAAGAGGTCTTTGGGCCCAACCAGAGTTGACCCAAACGAAAATGCTAAAGCCCTAAATGGCTTGGTCAAACAATGACTTTCTCGGAAAATCTGGGCCACATGATGGGAATACTTTGACTTGGTCAAAATATCAAAGGAGGTGCATGAGGGTACACCACCATGTGGTGGGGGGATCCACACAGGATCCCCTGGTTGACCAACCAAATGGCGCCACCAGAAGGGGCCATGTGGCGCCCCAAACAAATAACCCAAACAACATATAAAAACAAAAAAAATCAGAGAAAGAGAGGTCATTCTCTTGCTCCAATCTCTCTTTTCGCTCTCTCTCTCTCTCTCTCTCTGCTTCAAGTTGCTCTGCAACTTTTCACCTTCCATCTCCCTCTCATGGCCAACCTTGACCGGAGAAGACGGTGGCGGCCGGCCAACGGCGGCGGCGCCGCCGTCTCCTTCGGCGACCAACCACCCCAAATCCAAAATTTCCAAACACGAACCCTAACTTATTTTGGCCGCTCTTTTCGAATCCGGCCTTATTTTCTTCAAATTCCTTCTTCAATGTCCGGATCGGTACCCAAAGGAGGAGAAAAGAAACCTAAACCCTAATACCGTCTCTCTCTCGCGCGCGACCAACAACCCTGGTTCACCCTTAACCTAAACAACAAAATTCAAACATCCAAAATCTAACCCTAAAAATCCAGATTTAAAGTTCTACAACAATGTTTTTGAAGAAATTGAAAGGTGGGTTTTAACCCACGCGAAGAGACGAAGATGATGGCATGGAAAGGTGAACGAGAATGGACTTACTCTTCGAAGTCAACCTCTGGCGACACTTCCCCTCCTGTTAAGATGAGTTTCGTCTCCCTCTCTTTCTTCTTCTTTTTTGACTTTTGAATGTTGCTGCTATTTTCGAATCTTAGGGTTTTAGATTTTTTATGGAATATTGTTGATTGTGGCTTTGCTGTTAGGGTTTTGAATGTTCTATTTTATGTTTGATTGTTTCTTGATTTTTTCCAGAACATACGCTTGATTTGGTTTGCTGTTTTAAAAAATTTGATCGTTCTCTTGGATTTCCAAAAAAAAATTGTCCTCTTCTTGTTAATTGATTTGTTGGTTATATATGTGAATTCTGTTTTTTTTTAGATAACTTATTGAATCCTCTTTCCATATTTTGTGGGATAATTACCTTATGGATTTAAGGTTGTTTTGGATTGAATATTGGGATGTATTTTGAGCGCTCACTTTGGTTCATTGTGTAACCAAATAACCTGTTTATTTTGTGGTTTATTTTCCAGTTTGTTTTAAGTGCTTATTTTGATAAGCAGTTTTTAATTTTGAATTTGGTTTTGCATTTGCAGGTGAAGTGATGTTGAATTGATTGAAAAGGGGTGCTGCAAATTGAAATTGGGGCGCTGGCTTTTGGAGTTGGGGGGCACTACAAGAAAAGTTAGAATTGGGTGCTGACTTACAAACCACTGGCTTTGGAAAAAAGTCTCTGAAGACTACTTCAAACCATTGGATTCTTACATTTTATTCAATTATTTTCATAACTTTAGATTATTTTTGTAACATGTAAATTAATCAAATGCTCTTTTGGATTCTTGTGTGAATTTGGATTATTTGGAGTTTGGATTATTATGTAACTTTTGGACTAATCATGTAACCTTGTTGAATTATTTGTAAGATTTTTTATAATTTTAATTTAAGCTTTGTTTAATTATGCCTTGGCCTTTTTGGAGTGACTTGTAACATTTGGATTTAACTAAATTTTGGATTATGCATCTAATTATGAAATTAAATACTTTAAACCTTGCCTTAATAATTTAGTTGTGTTAATCAAAAGAAAGCTTAAACTATAATTCAAACTGAAAACGGATTGGGCTCAACAATGCAATTTAATGGATTTTCAATTTGATTAACTTTAACACATTAATATTATCAAAAATAAAATGTGCCAAAAAAAGCCTAAGATAAAACATGTCACAAAAATATTGCACTTTCAAACTTTGATCATAAAAACCAATTAAATACTCGTGCATGTGATATCTTAATCTTAAACCAACATACTCATCTAGAAAAGATGCAAGTTTAGTTTAAGGATTTTTTATGAATGGTTTAGAGATTTGGCATAGGTATTTGAGACGTGCAAATGGGTTTAATGATGAGTGATCATAAGAAATATCCATGAATCTTAATACTTTACTAATAATCAAATGGATTTTGGATTAGTAATGTAAAAAGATTCAAACCACATTTAAAATTATGGAAACGTTTATGTAAATGGGCCTTTGAAACAAAGAGATCTCATGGGTAAACCAAAATGGGCTTTGTTAGCCAAAAATGCACATATCATCCCATGCTTCAGTAAAAGACAAATGCAGCAAATATTTTCTTAAGGATCTTAACAGATGAAAGTGTCATTAAAGACTTGATGCCACCAAGGACTAAAAAACCCTAAAATAGAACCTATGTCTTGAGATAAAATACATGTCTTATAACATTGGGTAGTGAATGCTGGTTGAAGATTTTTCCTTACCCGGACAAAATTGGGGTATGACAACTACATTTCCAGGTTTATTTCCAACATGACTGCTACATGTGAGCCTATATTCAAATTGCTCTAAAAGGATCAAGCAATTCAATGGAATTCTGATTGTCATAAAGCTTTTGAGAAGATTAAAGGTTATCTGTAAGAACCTCCTATCTTGATTCCACCCATTCCAGGGAAGCCTCTCTTCATGTATTTGACTGTGCTCGAAGGATCCATGGGTTGCATACTAGGTCAACATGATGAAACTGGAAAGAAAGAACATGTCATTTACTACTTGAGCAAGAAGTTTACTGATTGTGAAAGCAAATATTCACTTTTAGAGAAAACTTGTTGTGCTTTAGCATGGGCTGTCAGACGTCTTAGACAATATATGATTTGTCACATTACTTTGTTGATCTCCAAAATGGATCCAATGAAGTATATATTTGATAAGCCTGCTCTGACGGGAAGACTTGCTCGTTGGAATATGTTGTTATTTGAATACGACATCCAGTACGTAACCCAGAAATCTATCAAAGGAAGTGTTTTGTCTGGCTACCTCGCTAATCATTCTGTTGAAGACTATGAGCCATTGAAGTTTGATTTCCCAAATAAAGACATTATGTAGGTGAAAGATTGTGAAACTTTAAGCCCTGATGAAGGTCCCGAGCCAGGTTCCTGTTGGAAGATGATGTTTGATGGTTCCTTCAATTGCATGGGGCATGGTGTGGGAGTTGTGTTGATGAATCCCAATGGTGGGTATACTCCTTTCACAAAAAGATTGTGTTTTGAATGTACCACTAAAATTGCAGAGTAAGAATCATGTATCTTGGGTATTGAAGCTACAATTGACACCCAAATCAAGATCCTTGAAGTGTATGGAGACTCATCCTTGGTGATCTACCAAGTCAAAGGCGAATAGGAAACCCGTGATGAGAAGTTTATCCTATACCATTCCCATATTGTGGAATTGATAAAGTAATTTGATAAAATCACCTTCCATCATGTTCCTGGAGTAGAAAGTCAGATGGCAGATGCTTTGGCTATGTTAGCCTCTATGTTCCAAGCCATATTTCTCAATGAGGAACCACTAATCATAATTAAGCGGAAAACTGTGCCATCCTACTGTCTATTGGTTGAAGAAGAAACTAACGAGAAACCGTGGTTCTATGATATCAAGAACCACTTGCAAAATCAATAATACCTAGTGAGTGCAACAACCTGTAAGACCCCAATTTTGTCCCTAAGATCCCTCATGGCATCATAAGCATTGCATTGCATTGCCTCAAGGATCATTGAGCATCTTGGCTTCCTTTCCCTTTGGGTAGGACTTCCTTGTGAGTGGTTTGAGATCACCAGGCATGATTGTATTGTATATCATTGCTTTTCTCATTTTGTTTACTAACCAAAAGCACAAAAATATGTCATTAACCTTTTTGTTTTGTAGAATCAAGCAAGCACAGGTCAAGCACTTCAAAAGCATCCTTTGTGCAAGAGCTGAGATATTTACCTTGGTCCAAGGACCACATGATTATCATATTGAGCTTACATGAGCTAGAGTTCCATTTTGGAGCCATTTCATCAAGTGGTAAAGGCTCAAGTTCATCAAGGCATTCCAAGTCATCTGAAGACCAAATGGTCAACTGAGCAGTCAACTGAGGACTTTGAGGTTGAGGAGATGATTTGAAACACCTCAATCATGTTCAAAAGAAGTCCATTTGTCATTTCAAACATTTATCTTGAAGATTTTGAAGTCATGGCAAAAGTTTCCAAAAATGGAAAGTGACCTGTAATTTCAAGTTTCCAAAAATGGCAAGTTTCTAGTCCACATTCAACTTGACTTATCAACATCAAATAAGCTTCAAATGGATTTTTGGTGAACATGAAAGTTGTAGATCTTTCTCTCCCATTTCCAAAAAGTCCTATATCATGTCCATCTGATGATTGGTTGAGAAGTTATGGCCAAATGATCATAAGGTGTGCATGGAAGTTCAAAGTGACATAAGTTTTGATTCAAAAATCCAAATTGGTCCATCCATTTTGCAAAATGCTCTTCATGACCAATACTTTTCAAATGAGTCATTGCCATGCATGGAAAAAGTGTGTATGATCATCATTCCTCAAGTGTGCATTTTGGAGGGAAATTCAACAATTCAAAATTGGCTCATGATACAAGCAAATTAACCATTCCATCATGTTTATTGGTTGATTTTAAGTGGATTTGAAGCTCAGCATGACACTGTTCACGTGTAGCATGGCCACATAAGCTCACATTTGCATTTTTTGCATTTCACCTCATATCTCTCTAATCTTGATTAACCAAGGCTTAATTGGATTAGCAGCATGATTAACACACCATATAAAAGGAAAACCCTAACTGTAATTGGGGAGATAATAGAATTCAGATCCAAAATTTCCAAATTCCCTCCAATTTTCTGTATCTTCGAAATTCAAAATTCTTCACACAAACCTTCAATCTCTTTGCATATTCATGATCCTTGTGGAATTCTGAGCAGGATTCATCCATTGTTTATTGGAATTGAGCTAGTTTTCAGGCAGATCGAGTGCATGAACATGAAGATGGATTTCTGAAATTGAGTTGGATTTGAGTGTTTTCAATTGCTTCTTTGTGCATAAAGCTTCAAGGCAAGGTTGAGGAGGAAGATCTGGAGCTTGTGGATACCTGAGGACACGATTTCAGCAAACTCCATTTCAAGTAAGTCAAAATTTCATCACCTCTTTTTTCCAATTTCTTGATATGATTATGTAGATCTCTTTGTGCTGAGCATGCTGATATGTTTAGATCTTGAAATGGATGAATATTGAACATGTATGATGAACTTTCTGTTTTGATGTTGAAAATGTTTTGCTTCGATCCGTGCATGTTAGGAAGAATTAGGATGTTTTGATTATGGATTTGGATTGTGCATGAGAAGATCTTTCGAATGGTGTATCATTTTCCAGATTCTGGAAAAAAATTCATGAATCTCCGCCGGAGACGGCCGGAGAAGACGGTTGTCGCCGCCGTCTGCAACTGGTTAGGGTTTCTGCCATGCTGGATCCACGTGCCTGCTTGCTTGGCGGTTTCATTGGCTTGTGTGTGTTTGACTCGCTTGCGTGTTGCTTGACTCGCTGAGGTGTGTGATGAGTCACTTAAGTGAAACGCATCGTTTCACTTATGCTGATTGTTCGCTGATTGTGCTGCTAGCGTAGCGTTTCCATTGGTTACCATTTGTTTGACCGTGCCTTGTGTGTCATTGACTGCTGATTGTGCATGCCACGCATTTTATTGATACGCTGCGTTTCAATGTTTAAATCTGAGCCGCCTGATTGCTTTGCGCGCTTCATCATGTGGCCATGATTAATTCTGATTTGATTTGAATTTTATTTCCCTCCTTATTTTATTTTGTTATTTCAAATATTTTGCTCATCTTTAAAAAATCATAAAAAATAGGAAAATGCTCCAAATTGACTCCAATTTTTTTTTCATATTCTTGTTTTAATGTCTAGTTTTTTATAGGATTTATTCCATGATTTGTTTGTTTCTGGATTTTTATTTTGGAATTTTTGATTGAACCTTATGCCAAATTGATATGCTATGTTCATTGCTTTGTGAAATGTTATGTGTTGATCCAATTGATCTGAATTTTTGTGTGCTTAATGTTCACTCATGATATGATTTTTGAGAATTGGTTTGGAATTTTTTCTCATATGCTATCACTGTTTTTGACACATGAAGATATAGTGTGACAATTTGTGTCACATTTTTGGTATTCAATTTGTGCATTTTTGTTCACCTATCATTTGAACCTTTCTGGATTTAATTTTTTGCATGATGTTTTTCCATAACATGAGAAACTTGCATGAAAAATTTCATAGCCATTGGATGCTTTTCTGTTTTTATTTGGATTTTCTAACTTGGATGTCCATTTTGTGCACCTTTGCTTGCCTTTGCTTTACATTGATCATGTGATGCCTTTTCCTTGTGAGTTGATGTTGGTCCTTTTGAGGACATCTTGTTGATTGTTTGAATGTGCAATATGCAAAAGATTGACTTCTGTTTTGATCATTTGGTTTGGTTTTGGACCTAGTCTTTGTACTAGTGTTTTGTACATGAACTAACCTTGACTTGTGTTTCAGGTTTGGACACTTAGCATTAATGGTTGAGTTGCTCACCTTTTGAGATGCAAATTGGATTGTCTTCTGACTTCTTTGTGTTTCGTAGGATCTTAAGTGATGTGTTGAGATCATTGCTTCATTTGATTGCTTGACCATTGCTCATTGAATTGTGTATCAGTTGGACTGTTTGTCTGTTTGTTTTCTGATTGAGATATTAACTGTTTAGCTTTTGTACAGGTACATTAGTTGCTTGCTTTTATCTCTTGCTTGAGCTTTGGATTGTGGTTAATACACCACTTAGGTAGCTATTCTCTTACTCCATGTAGCCTGGAAGTCCTGTCACCTTTTTGGCAGGCATTTGGCTGAAGTCCTCCTTAAGAGGCTCTGTTTGTGATTGTTTACATTTGTGCCAAAGACCTCCAAGTGAGGCATGTTACTTGATAAGTACTCCTAAGTGAAGAGGAAATTGACGGATAGAAGGGATTAGCAATCAATCCCCCGTTATTCAGTGAGTCGTTCATTATGCTCGCACTACGTGCTGATGCTCTTGAACATGTACCCAAGATCTTTGTCCAGTGTCTGTCAAGTGGAATAGGATCTCACTTTCTGGATCCCCACGCTTTCTTTATCATAAGCTCACCCAGGCCAGGGTTAAGAGCATGAGGTCTCATCCTCATTTCCATCTTTGATCAGCTTCACCCTAACTCTCAATGTTAGTGGTTAAGAGCTATAAATCACCCTTGTACAGTTTGGCTTGTTTGTCGAGGTTGATATGACCCCTCTTGACTAAAGCCCACCCTTGGTTTGAAGCCTCTTATTTGTATATAGTGTGTGATGATTGTTTGCATTGTTTGCTTCTGCATGTTTTCTTTTGACATTTGTTTGTTATGTTTGGAGTCGGATCTAAGTCCATATATTGGCATTCTGTTTCCGTTTTGTTGTTTGGAGTCGGATCTAAGTCCATATATTGGCATTCTGTTTCCGTTTTTTCTTTTAGGAGTTGGGTGTAAGTCCATATATTGGCAGCTTGTTTCCTTTCATTTGAGGTTCTCTTATGAGACCTTGGTTATTTGCTTTTGCTTTTTGTGCTTGCTTATTCCAAAGGAACTTACTTGGATCATCTATATGATCTAGAGAAAGGAACTCCTAGTGTGGTTTTTTCCTTAACCATCACCCTTAACCTTTCCTCTCCATCTTAACCCAAACCAAAAACTATTTGTGCAAACATTTGACTTGTTTTCAACATTAGAAACCTAAGCCTTAGGCTTTTGATTTTCAAACTTTCTTTTCATAACACTCATTGTGAATTGAATCTCTAAGTCAACTTTGACATTTTTGTACATACTTCTAATTGGTTAATGCAACCCATTCAAATGTCTCTTTTGTGGTTTCAATGATCACTTCTTAATCAAATTTTCCATAACCTTTTTCTATTAGGTTTGAGTTATCTTTGTGGTAGATATAATACTCACCTTTGTCCTTAGTGAGTGGACAATAAGTCTTCCATGCTTATTATAGGGCTAACCCCTCACTAGCATGTCGAAGCTATCCTCACATGGTGGACTTGTGGTTTTTCAGGTTGAGTTTTCTCCCTTTGATAACAAAAGACCTTAAGGCTTTTGGACCAATCAATCCACTCATTTGTTTTGAAATCTTTTACCCGAACTACGAGGTTTTGATCCTAATCTTTTCATAAGAGGGTACGTAGGCAATGGGTTCATCCATCCAAACACAAAATGTAAATACTTGTATATTCTTTTCTCATCTCTTCAATCATGTTTGCACAAATAAAATTTTCATAAACAATAACCTTTGCAACAAGCGTGAAAAGGGCTCCCTAGGAGTACCTAGGATGCTTTGGGTGCCTAACACCTTCCCATTGCATAACCAACCCCCTTACCCAGACCTCTGACTTTCTTTTACTAGTTTTATTTGTAAAACTTTTAGGTTTTTGTTCGCTTTCTAACCTTTCCTTTGGATAAATAGAAGTGAGGTGGCGACTCGACTTTGTATGATTTACCTTGGATTTAGTCAATATCTCCAATGGTAACGAATACACTGCTACACAACCCTAGATAAAAGAAACAATTACATGATTCTGCTCAAATGCATGGACAAGCACGAAGCAGACATGTTGATTAAAGAGATTCGTGAAGGAACGTTTGTAACTCACGTCAATGGACATGCCATGTCTAGGAAGATCTTGAGAGCTAGTTATTATTGGTTGACCATGGAGTCTGATTGTTTCAGCTATGCCAAAAAATGTCACAAATGTCAAGTCTATGTTGACAAGGTGCATGTGCCTCAGACATTGTTGAATATTTTATCATCACCTTGGCCTTTCTCAATTTAGGGCATTGACATGATTGAGGCAATTGAGCCCAAAGCTTCCAATGGTCACCATTTCATCTTGGTTGCAGTTGACTACTTCACCAAATGGGTAGATGTTGCTTCTTCCGCAAACACGACGAAATAAGTGGTTGCCCGCTTCATCAAGAACCAGATTATCTGTCGCTATGGAGTTCCAAGCATAATCATCACAGATAATGGGACAAATTTGAACAATAAAAAAATGAAAGAGATATGTGAGACCTTCAAGATTGAATATCATAACTTTTCTCCGTATCGTCCGAAGATGAATGGAGTTGTTGAAGCCGCAAATAAGAATATCAAGAAAATCCGGAAAAAGATGGTGAAAACTTACAAAGATTGGCATGGAATGTTACCATTTGCTTTGCATGGATACAAAACCTCAATTCGCACTTCAACAGGGGCAACCCCTTTCTCTTTAGTGTATGGAATGAATGCAGTTCTCCCAATTTAAGTAGAGATACCATCTTTGAGAGTCTTGATAGAGATCAAACTAGAGGAAGTTGAATGGATCCAGAAAAAATATGACCAATTAAACCTCATTGATGAGAAGAGAATGAATGTTATGTTCCATGGTCAGTTGTACCAGAAGCGGATCAAGAGGGCGTTTGACAATAAAGCCCGTCTTTGTGAATTCAAAGAAGGATATCTCGTACTCAAGAAGATCTTTCCAGTACACAAGGATATGCGTGGAAAGTGGACTCCCAACTACGAAGGCCAATATGTTGTAAAGAAAGCATTCTCTAGAGGTTCCTTGATTCTCACAAATATGCATGGTGAAGAGCTTGCACACTTTGTGAACTCTGATGCGGTCAAAAAATATTATTCCTAAATAAAACTCGCTAAGTCGAAAACCTGAAAAGGCGACTTAGGTAAAAATGGGTATCCCAGTGGATCATAACCTATGAAGGATATCCAGGCAAAAGTTAGGGTAAAAAAATGAATGCTCGCTAAGTTGAAAACTCGAAAGGGCGACTTAGGCAAAAAAGAGCGTCCTGGTGGATTGAAAACCCGAAAGGGCAGTCCAGGCAAAAATTAGGGGAAAAAGGAATTTGACTGTATCAGATGGTATTTACCATTACTAAAGAATCAAAGTTAAGATCAATCCAGTTGCTCTCGTCAGAAGCAAAGTTTTGGGAAAATCTTAGTTATCATGGATAGTAGTGGTTATTGGATTTTATGTAAACTTTTCCCTATTACCATCTTCAAAATGTAACACTTCATGGAGCTTTTTCCACTTGCAAGCTACCATTCTTGAATAAAAATAGACTTTGCCTATTAATTTTGTCATTTGTACTTCTCTTACCTTTCCTTGTTATGCAAAACGTCATGTGTTTGTTAATAATGATTTTTGAAAATGAAAAGGTTTTGAAAAGGAAATGTTTTGAAAACACTTTGAAAAACATAATTTTTCTTTGACATATGGAAACATAGAAAGGGAAATCTTTTGTCTCCCCAAGAAGTCTCAAGGTTGCAGAAGCACTTTTACACTGTCATTACAGAAATCCCCATTGAAGTCTAAATTGACAAGCACTCTTGGATAAATCCTTTGATTGTGTGCAACTCCCAAGTTTGAGGATCTTCCTAGTGTCCATCTTGTGATACTTATTGAGTTGTTGGTGTTGAGGACGTATTCCCCATTGAGTCTCCACAAAAATATTTGTCTCTCCAGAGTCAACATTTGCATATCATGATCATTCATATCATGCTCAATCATGTGCATTTGACATTTAATCTAAATCCTTGTTGTTAGTTGTCATTCTTCTAACTCCAAAAGTCTAGCTATCACTAGAACTCCAGTTGAAAATCCAATTGTTGTTGGTACCTCGAAGTTTGGACATGACCAATGTCTTTTTCCCTAGTAAGTTATTAGCGTCCCCTGTGAAAGTCTGATTGGTTAACCCCCAATATTCCCCTTGAAGTTCAATTGTTACTGGCATTCTATTTTGCAAGTCCAATTATTGTTAGCATCATTGTTAAAGTCCAGTTGTTGCTGGCATTAAATTCGTTAGAAGCTGGTGTTCGCTGTGAATTTCGGCGAACAACCTCTGGTTTACCAAAACTTGTAGAATTGGGTTACTTGCAGGATCAACCACACAAATCCTAGGACATGTGCAAATCTAAATAACTTCGTAAATCTCTAGAACGGCTTTTGTACTTTTCATTTGGTTTATAAAGTTGTTATTGTCGAAAAAAAGTGTTGATTAGAAACGTTTAAATAAATGTAAATTTGACAAGATAAGATAAATGGCAGAAAATAACTGACAGAACATAAAATGTCGAAAGAAGAAATGCAGAAAGATAACTAACTAGTAGATGTAAAGAGAAATTGGTAAAGAACTTCTAACTTTATAAAATAAAACTTCAAAAGAATTGGTGTTTGTTTACACATACATGTTCCAAATAACAACTATCCTATTTATATACAAATAAAACAACTGTTACTAACGAACAAATCCTAAAACTGTGACACATGGCTTTCTTCCTTTCGCCAGATGCTTCCACGCGTCTTCTGCCAAACGTCACAACTCTTTTGAATTTGCAATTTACACTTTACGTCGAAATGACGTCTTTCTCCAGGCTTTGTCGAATTATCGAAATACTACAACATCCTCCATGTCTGTCAAAGGCGTCTTTCCAGCTGCAGATATCTTGTCGAAATGTCGAAGCTTCATTTTTGTCGAAGTGTCGAACAACACTTATCAACCAAACCGTTTATCCCATGTCGTCATTTGTCGAAAGAACCATTCTGCATACCAAATCTCATGGCGTCGAAAACGCGTGTATACAAATTGCCCCCCAACAAAGATGTTTCGACTGTTTTTTCTGGAGAAACAGTCATTTGTTGCCAACCAGTGTTTTGATGCCATGTCATTTAATCTTATTAATTCCAAGTTTTGATAATCTCAATTTCCAATACAGATTCATCATTACACTTTCTCCAAAATGTCACGTCTAGCCCACGTTCAGAGTCTACCTCCATCATTTCCTAACATCATGGTCTCTTTTCAACTTCCACCTCTTTAACACCACCATGAAAATCGGCCACGTGTCCCACTATCATCATTAACATTTTAAAGCGTTTTTTCATCATCTTCTTCCTATAAATACCCATAAACCTTTTTTCTCTAAACCCTTTCAACGCTTCCGATTACTTTTCTTCATACCCATTTCTTAAGCTTTCATACTCCCTTGAGAAAAATTCCTAAGTTCTTCCTAACAACGGCTCCTCAAAAACCTTCAAGCAGCAAACATTCCAAGAAGAAACAAGATCCAACTCTCTCTCCCGTGCACGATTTGAAAGGACCAATGACTATTGGAAATCAACAGTATGTTCCCGAACCTCAAAATGAGAAAGAGAAAGAAAGCATCTATAAATCCCAGGTATTAATTCCTGTTCTTATTTGTGGAAACTGTCATGCTATGTTAGGTCCTCTTCCAAATCCAGAAATTAAACTAGAACGTTTAAGAGAATTTTTTCCAACTTATTTCCATACAAAACCCATAGGTGCTGGAGTGAAACCTCAGCCTAAGGAGAAAATTGTAGAACAAAATGACCCATCAAGTTCGACGGATACTAAAGAGTTGGACTTAGCCTATTTGAATTACCCCAGGATATTTAGAACTTGCCCCTGGTCGAAAGACCCCTCTGACTACTTATCTTGGCTAGATAAAATCGAAAAGGTTAAAGGGGATTTTTGGAAAGAAGTAGGCATTTTCGACCTTATTCAGTTGTCGAGAGTAGGACCCAATATATGTCCAAATATGCTTTTGGCTTCTCTCTACTTCTGGGATAGTACCTACAACACCTTTCACCTCCCTTGTGAGATGGTTACGCCCACTCTTTTCGACGCAACAGCCATTGTTGGCCTTCACCCCAAAGGTATAGATTTCGACCCTACTGTCTTAAATGAAGATACCATCGCTTTCGAGACTAGCCTCGCCCCATACTCCTTATTTATGTCTTATTATCATGACAAGAGTACTACTGAAGTTTCAGATGTCGAACATATAGCTTTTCTAACTCTGTGGCTATCCAAATATATATTTTGCTCTCGTTCCCTCCAGGTTGCTAAGAGATTCATCACCATAGCCAATCAGCTTCATGCAGGCACAAAACTATGCTTGAGCGAAATGATTCTGGCGAACCTTTATGAATCTCTGAGTGAGAGCGTACATCTTTTGAAAAACGCCAAAACCCAAGGTAAAATCAACTTATCAAGACCTTTCTGGCTCTTGCAATTATGGGTCAATGCCACATTTGAAACCAATCTTCCTGTGGCACCGGAAGTAGATGAAGAAGAAGTGAAAAATAGGACTGTCGAATGGCCAAGGTTGGTGAAAATAACGCCAACTGATGAAGGGATTAGCCTTCGACAAGCTTTCAAAAGCTATGTCATGATGTTTGCCAAAAGGTATCAGTTTACTTTGACCATGGCACCTTTTGCTGATAGGAAAATTGGACCTAAATGGTTTACCCAACAACTGCCTTTGGAAATGCAGAAGGATGAAAATATATTTCTGAATGTTTGGGAATCATTCTTAACCCCTAGGCTCCTTTTTTCTTACCGTAACACCACTAAAACTCAAATTGCCTTGATAGTTTATCATCCCAACCTTGTTTCTAGACAGTTTGGCCTGATCCAAATAAAACCTCGACCTATATTCCCCAAGAAAGGATCCATCATTTTCTACAACTCTCTTCACACTGAAGGTGAGGGCAAAGAACTGTCGAAGAAACTGACTGATGACTCTCTCGACATCCGACTAGTGATCTTTCGACCATCATTCCTCTGTACTCCTGAGTTCGATGAATGGTGAAAAGATTATTATTCCAACAGATTTTTCGACGTAGCTGCCTTTGCTACACATTTAACAAATGCCTTCGCTTTTGTGCAGGATCGGACGAAAAAAGGTATTCAAAGACACATTAGAGAAATACAGAAATTTCAAAAATATTTCAAAACTGTGTATAGACCTGATGATCTTAGTCGAACCATACACGAAGCAGCAGCAAAATTAAAACGTAAATTGACGGAGAAGTTTGAAAAATTGTCATTGCCTTAAAATCTTCGACCAGAGGCGCGCTATGACCTGGCTTTCAGTTGTCATCCACCAAAATTTCCTCCTTTGCCAACTGCTGAATTTGGCGTGGCATTTAGCCCTCCATTTCCAGATTGGTTCGTTTGTGGGGATTTTATGAAAATTCTTCGTCAACAGTACCAAAAACCTGCTGAGCGTGTGGTTCCGACTAAGTATCATCTGGACGAATACCAAGGACACCTTCATATTGGAATAGAACATGTTCGCGTGGAAGATCCCACTCTTGAAGGTGTTCATAGAAAACATGATTTTTTCTTTTGTTATTCTAGCTGTATTATCATGTATTTCTTATATTCGTCTCTGAATCTCCTTTCTTTCCTTAGCCGTGAGGATTCCTGCCAAGAAATCTTCTGTCGAAGCATCGCCAAGTGCTGCTAAGAAACATTCGACAAAGGTACAACACATCACTTCTTCTCATTTATTCCTTTCCCTTTTTAAGAAACTAACTTGGTTTTTATCTGTATGACTAGGTAAGTCGAAAACCCCCAACAATCCAAAAGCGGAAGAGTGAAGAGGAGAAAGAATAGGATAATGTTCTTAATGAGGAATCTGGTGACGAATCTCTAAAGCTAATCCCCCCTCCTCAGAAGAAAAAGAAACTCACAAATGTCTCTTCCCAAAGATCCATAGTTAAATCGACCAGGAAGGATTCTGCAAGTACTCCCACTACTAAACTTCAGTCGAAAGGCACGGAGAGTGGGAGATCTAGCTTTAACACTGAGGTTCCTGAGGTGAGTCTTTATTTCGACTGTATATATTCACCTTCTTTGCATCTTTTTTCTTCTAAATCTTAGAATTATTTTCAGGGACAAGTGGCTGTCGAAAAAACACCTGAGAAAATTCTGGAGGAAACAGTCCCAGAAGAAGATATCCCCACAAGTGATCATGACATGCAAACTGTAGCAGAATTCGACGCTACAGTGGGTGAAGCTTCTAAAGATGAATCTCCTCCTCATCCAGGCTTAGATGCTGCAAATCAAGGTGATGATATTGACCTGGAAGCTGGGGTTGAAGATGATCATGAAGACGAAATTGCCCAAGATGGGGGAGACCAGTCGAAACAAATGGAGGCTGAGCAAACTTTAGAGCGAAACACTCCATCTGCTCTTGACCAGACCCCAGGAAGTGGCAAATCAACTGGTTCAACTAGTTTCTCTCGCGAGGAGCTTGAAAATCTCAAAGTGCAGAGACCCTTAGAGTATCTGAAGGCTATGCTTAGTACTCGTTTTAATTTTTAAGATTCTTCACAGAGCAGTTCGACTACTTCTGGGGCCACTTCTGAAGCACCATCTCTTGGCAACATGTTGACCAAGATTAAGACGAAAATCCTTGATGTCGATTTGTTCAAAGTCTTGGAAGAAAACGCCCTTGCCCATATCGACCTCAAGAAAATTCTAAAGCAAGTCAATGTCTTGGAAACCTCTGCTGAGGTTGGCAGTTTTGTGATGGAGCTGATAACCCTTATTGAATTGGCAACTGCAGATCTTCATCGTCAAAGAGATCTGGCCCAGCAAATCTCCTCCAAATCTGAAGCTCAAACTGCTGAATGGAACGTTGTTGCTGCTTCGATTGACAAAGTTTCAAAGCTACAACAGCTTTCTGAAACTTACATCAAAGAAGTTGTTGTTTGTGATGATAATATCCAGAAATGGGAGAAACAAATAGCAGCACTTCAAGAGAAGATCTCTCAAGAGAAAAAACGCAAGGCATCTATACAGCAACCTAAGCAGACTGAGATTGACGACGAACTGAAAACGGGTATTCGACACGCGGATAAGGGCCAGCAACTTAGTCAAGAGATTGAGACTCTCTCCACTCACAAAAGTCTTTGTGACCATCGACTCCAGTTTCAGAGGAAGAAATTTGTCACGTTGAAAGAAACTTTTGCTAATCTCAATCTGTAGTCGAATTAATTTTAACAATTCTCAGCCCTTTGAGGCTTTCTTGTAATAACTTTAGTTCCATTTTCACTTGGCAGAGCTATCACAATTATGTTTTCAATTATTCGACTGTTATTTTTACTTCCTGCAATATTGGCTTATATTTTTCAAATATTTACCATTTATCTTTAGGATTCTCTCATCCTTCCCTATTTCTTCAATCTCATACGCGCCATTTGAAAATATTTTCAAAATCTGGAAAGGTCCTTCCCACTTAGGAGACCATTTTCCCATTAACTTATCTTTTCGATCCATAGGAAGGATTACTTTCCAAACAAGATCACCAATTAAGAAGGTCTTGAATTTTACTCTCTTATTGTAAAACTTTTCGACTCTTTCTTTTTGTCTTCTTATTAGATCTAGCGCACGTAGTCTTTCTTCGTCCAGATCAACCAATTCGTCCATCATCATGCTCCAATATATATCTGATGGGATTTCGTGATGCCTTTGCACTCTAACTGACTGCAAATATATTTCGACTGGTAAAACTGCATCATGTCCATAAGTCAACTTAAATGGAGTCGAATTCGTTGCTTCTTTTGGAGACGTTCGACAAGCCCACAAAACTTGATCTAAAGTTTTATGCCAGTTTCTAGGTTTTTTCCCTACATGCTTCTTGATCAAATTTATTACTACCTTGTTGGCTGCTTCAACTTGCCTGTTGGCTTGAGCATAGTAAGGTGTCGAAGTAAGGAGTTTAAAACCTGTTTCTTGTGCAAATTTCTGCATGTTTTTCCCGGTGAACAGAAATCCTTGGTATGTTGTTATTGTTTCAGGTATCCCAAATTTGTAAATTATGTACTTTTGGATAAAATCTATGACTGCTTCTTGATCCACATTTACCAATGGTATAGCTTCAATCCACTTAGTGAAATAGTCTATCCCAACCAAAATGTACCTTTGCCCTTTTGAAGAGGCTGGTCGAATTTCACCAATCAAGTCTAAAGCCCATCCTCTAAATGGCCAAGGCTTTATAATTGAATGCAACTCACTTGCAGGAACATGGGGTATGCCTGCATGTACTTGACATTCCTGACATCCTTTTGCAAAATCGACGCAGTCCTTCAGCATTGTTGGCCAATACATTCCTTGTCGAAATAATAACCACTTCATTTTATGGCCTGCTTGGTGTGAGCCACACGTTCCACTGTGCACATTGGACAAAGCTATGTAGGCTTCGTCTTCACCTAGGCATTTCAACAAGACTCCTTCTGCAGTCTTTTTGAATAGTTCATTTCCAAAAAGTACATAACTTAAAGCTCTGTATTTTATCTTTCTTTCTGCTTTCTGATTTGGGTCTTGTAGATAATTCTTGATAGGCTTTCTCCAGTCTGCAATTCCTGAATCATCTATATTGAATATCTCAAAATTCTCTTCGTCACCGTATCCTAATCTTATCAACTCCAAATCTGATGGGGACAACTTGGTGGATACGACTCTCCCTCTGACTTCAATAGCTTCTTCTAACTTTTCCTTCGACACTTTGTATTCAGACGCTAGTTGAGCAAGATCATTCGCCTCTTGATTCTCCATCCTGGGAATGTGCCTAAAGGCCACATTGTCGAATTCTTTGAGAAGTCTATTGGCTATTACAAAGTACATGATTAAATTCTCCTTTACACATTTATATTCTTTAGTCAACTGCTTTATCACCAGTTCAGAGTCACCCATTATTTCGACTCTTGTTGCCCCCAATTTAAACAAGATTTCAAGTCCAGCAATCAAAGCTTCATATTCTGCTTCATTATTTGAACACAAACTTTCAACTTTGTACTTGAATTTTGTTGGAATTCTGTTAGGAGAAATAATCAACATCCCAACGCCAGTTCCATTTTTATGACTGGAACCGTCGAAATACAGTTTCCAAGGTTCTATTCGACATATTCTACATTTTCATCTATAAAATGGTCAGCTATAAAATCAGCAACCACTTGTCCTTTCACTGCCTTTAGAGGCAAATATTTCAAGGAGTACTCTGTTAATGCTAAAGCCCACTTTCCAATTCGACTATGTAAAATAGATTTAGACAACATATATTTTATTACGTCGAAATGGGAGGAAATATATACATCAACAGGTTTTATATAATGCTTTAATTTCATACAAGAGAAATATACACATAAACATAGTTTTTCTATAATACTATATCTAGTTTCAGCATCATTCAGGACTCTACTGAGATAATAAATGATCCTTTCGACGCCATTCTCATCTTCTTGACACAACATACTTCCTAATGTTTTGTCTGATGCCGAAATGTACAATCTCATACTTCTTTTTCTGCAAGGAGACATTAGGATTGGGGGACTAGCCAGGTACTCCTTGATTTTATCGAAGGCCGCTTGCTGTTCTTGCCCCCATGCAAAATCTTCCTTCTTTAGTCGAAGTAGAGGAGAGAAAGCTTGCGTCTTCCCACTAAGATTGGAGATAAATCTTCTGAGGAAGTTGATCTTTCCTAGCAGGGACTGCAAACCCTTTTTCGTTGATGGCGCTTTCGCCTCCATTATGGCTTTGGCTTTGTTTTCATTTATTTCGATCCCTTTCTTGTGGACCACAAAACCTAAGAAATCACCCGCCTGCACACCAAAAGCACATTTAAGTGGATTCATTTTCAACCCAAACTTCCTCATCCTTTCAAAGGATTGTCGAAGATGATCTATGTGACTTTTTCCTGAAACAGACTTAATTACGATATCGTCTATGTACACTTGCATGAAAGTTTCAATAAAGTCATGAAAGATGGAATTCATAGGACGTTGGTAAGTTGCTCCAGCGTTCTTCAAACCAAAAGGCATTACTACCCATTCGTACGTTCCTATTGCTCCAGGACAACGGAAGGCCGTTTTAGGAACATCTTCCTCAGCAATAAAATTTTGATTATAGCCAGAGTATCCGTCTAACATACTTAAGTACTCATGGCCTGCTGCAGCATCTATAAGCATTTCTGCCACTGGCATAGGATATTCATCCTTTGGGGTAGCCGAATTAAAGTCTCGAAAATCAATGCATACCCTAAGTTTGCCATTTTTCTTAACTACAGGAATGATATTTGCAATCCATTCGACATACCTGGTTGTGCGGATGAACTTGCATTTTAGAAGTCTTTCGACCTCTTCTTTTATTTTCGACAGAATTTCTGGTGCGAAGCGTCGTGGAGTCTACTTTACTGGCTTCTTTCCTTCCATTATTGGTAGCTGCAGTTCGACCAAACTTCTGTCTAGACCAGGCATCTCGTCGTAATCCCATGCGAAGCAGTCTTTGAACTCTTTCAACAACTGGATTGTTTTGACCTTGAACTGGGGGTCCATTTTTGCGCTTATGTAGGTTGGTCTATTTTCTTCCCCCACTCCTAAGTTTATTTCTTCTAATGGACCCTGCACCACCATCTTCTCGTTAGTTGACACGGGATCTTTTACGAACCCTAGAGGTTCGTCGTCATAAATGGCGTCAAGCTTTTGGTGTTGCCATTCGCCCATTTGGTTGTTATCATGATCTTCTGCAACGTCTCTTTGGGGACATTGTTTGTTGGAATTTTCTTCGTTGGCTTCGACAGCCATGTATTTTACTTCAGCCTCAAGGGCCTCTTTGAGTTTGTTTTCGGCTATGTAAGCCGTAATTTTTTTGAGCGCTGATTCTTTACTCGTCATCGTCAAATTCGCTTCCCCATCCTGTTGGCGATATATGAGTAGTTCCCCACATGTAAGATTCGCCAATTACTTCTTTGTCCCACTGGAAACCATGTGTGGGATGAAGGTACATGGAGCAGTAGGCGTTGTCTGTTGCCTTTTGTCGCATTACGCGAAAAACCGGCGGGAAACAAGAACAACAGAGCCGCCACCGTGCCCCACAACATGGGTATTCCACCCCGGTGTATCTTGATGCAACCAGGCGAAAATAGCAACACGCTCCTTCCACAGGGCTACCAATTTGCTCTCGACTCGCCTCAGAAGCGGCCTCGACTTTCATTTCCCTTCTGACCTCGGCGGTACTTGGGATGACAATCTTGACTCGCTCCTCGTGTGGTTGAATCACCTTCTCCTCTTGTTTCAACAACCTGGCTAATTCTAGCAGATCACAATCTTCTTCGCCTTCTTCTTCGGCATGATAGATCGGAGTGTCGAAGTCATACAGAGGTGTAACCAAATTGTTATCGATGAGATCAGGATGGTAATCACTTTTGAGGTCGGAACCAAATGAATCAAAAGGAAAGAGAATAAAAACATTGCCATTTTTATTTTTATTTTTTTTTAAAACTGCAAAAAGTGAAAAACAGGGAACACCGCTTTAATCACAAAAACATCCATTTATTACTGATGCAAAATGTTGCACAATGAAACACATGAGATGGCCCTTACAATGGACCATTACGTTTCAGGCAAAACGTATGGCTTTCATGCAAACAAAATAAAACCAGAAATCCTACACCTCAGGATGAGTGACAGTGGTGATTTTGGAGGCCTTCCAGTTGCCTGGTACGCACGACTTTATCCACAACTCGAGCTCGCGGTCACGGTCGGTCTCTTCACTCACTGAACAAGCATGATCAGAATCCAGCATTCCTGCACTGGCAAAGATGTACGACGGACGACGTCCTCTGTTTGGTCTAGACGACTCTTGATCTGGATAACCAATCCCGAACATGTCTGCCTTTACCACTATGTCAATGATCCTTCCCCAGCCTTGGGCCTCTTGGTTCTTCACCACCTCCAAAGCTTGTTTATAAGAAGAAATGGACAACTTCTTCTCCTTCTCAGTAACAACAACATTCTCCACCTTGACGGTTTCGATTGCTTGACTGGGTGTTTCAAATTTTTCACTGTCCATTTCCGCCATCTTCTGGGTCGTGTCTCTCATCAATCCCTCTGTGGTGGCAGCCGCACAACAAATATCAACAACAGGGAAAACTCCATCCTGCATCAGAGGTTTTGGGACCGCAGGCATCGGACCCTTCAACTGATCTTCCTCAGTCACCCCCATTCCTCTCTTGACCTTTTTCACCATCTTCATCTTTACAGGACCCTGCCTGGGTACAAGGTTGGCCTCCCCATTCATTATCTGTGCCAAGCTGATGGTTTTGGAATCCACCATGTCTTGGACGACATGCTTGAAAGCCCTACAACCCTCAATACTGTGCCCGGGTGCCTCAGAATGGAACTCGCACCTGGCATTCTCATCATAGCGTGCAGGTCGCTTCTGCCGTTCTATGGGAATCAATATCCTCGGCCGGACTAACCCCAAATCCCTCAACCTTTTGAACAGAAGGGTATAAGTCACAGGTGGTTCCTCAAACTGACGATCCTCCTTCTTCTTCTTCACCTGGCTCTTAGCTCTCGGTGCCTTCTGTTGAGGTGATGGTTGTTGCTGCGGTACAGGTGGATTACCAACAGGAGTGGTTACAGTGGCAGCATAAGGGTGATAACGATCCTGACTGCGTTCCCTTTTTACCGGCATACCAACTGACTCAACCTCCTTCTTGAACGGACCACTGCCAGAGGGTTCCTTTACTACTGTGCCAGAGGGATTGTTTGCTTCAGGTGACGGATCCTTTTCCTGAACTCTCTCCACCATCAGCCGTTTCTCAATCTTTTCCAATCTCTCAGCCATGGCTTTCTACCCCAAGGCAAGCCCTTGCACAACACCGAGCAACTCTCTCATCATCTTTTTCAGTTCACAAATGTCGGCGTTGGGGGAATCCATCAGTTTGGATTTGTTGCCCCTAGCAGGATATCTGAGCAAACGAGCTATGCGCCCCGGTTGACACCTACAAAACAGCAAATGGGTTAGTATGACTCACACATGCAATGTCTATCCGTACTAGGAATATTCCTTCCTTTGATTCTAGCGTCACTGAGATAGATAATTTTTCATCAATAACAATCTGACATCTGGATGTCTCTCAACCAGAATCTCAATCAAAAAGTGGACCCTGAGTACGGACAGACATGTGTTGAATACAGATGAATGCGATGCAAATGCATGAATGCAAATCACTGTGCCACCAGGTCATCTGAAGACCCATTCTCTGAACCAGTCACAGTCAACTGAGTCACCATAAATCCGACTTGGGGAGTTCCGAAATAAACGGAACCGGAGATTACATCACTATCATCACAGGAATATCCACTGAATGGATGACAACCGGATCCTCTGAACAAGTACTCTCAATTCAACCCGGGGATCCGAAATAAACGGAACCCGCTGATAAACCACGGACAGAACTCTGGCGTCCCAGAAATAAATGTCCACATCCATAGTCACCATCAGTACCAAGAGTCACCAACAAGTCACCAACAAGTCAGCAACTGTACCTGTAATGATCATTCCCTCCCCATTCACGGGTGTCATCTAGGCCAGGGTAAGGTCGAGAGAAACGCAGGATAAACAACCCTTTCAAGAATATCATCCTGTGCACACCCAATGTATGCACCGATAATACCCCATCAGAGTCTGAACTGCTCGTGATATCAATGTTCCGCTAAGTGGCGCATACCACCCGTGTAACACCCTTCTAAAATAACCCAATAATTAATTAAAACAACAAAATATAAATCAGAGTAGATATGCAATTTCAGGGTGTCACACTTTACACTTCACACCATTCATCAAAATAACTGGTCATGCTCATTTATTAATCAAAATAAAACATTGCACAATTCGCAGCAGATAGAGATCTAATCAATCATGCAAACCATGTAATCACATTACATGTAAAACTGTTCAACAACCAAAAGGAAGACAAGGTAAAACAACCCGTCCCGAATGTTACATCTACCAGAGCATGACCCACTAAGGAACTACACTAGACTCCCAACACTAGCTTTTACTCAATCACTGCTCGTTACCTGAAACATAGTTGTAAGGGTGAGTTCCTCAATCGATATAATAAGCATTATAAAATATCATGTAATGCTAAGTAATTTAACACATTTCATCACCCAAATCAGATCACACATTCAGCAACGGCAACATCAACTCAAAATCATAATCATACTCAACCCAACACAAAACACACGTATAATATTGGAATACATCCATTCATATTATACGCCATACATACATTATGCAATGAGACTCCATGCATGCGGTACCGACTATTCGTGAACACATAGTTCAACCTCACCGATCAAACCCAGATACGGCTACCAAGCTCACTAGTCCCACTCATTTGAGACCTAGTGACTCACTCAATAATTCCTCACCATGGGAATTAGCTACCACCATAAAGGCCATGCTATGCACGCTAAATCACCTAGCATGCAAACATCAACAACAATCCACAACAACTCACTCACTAATTCCTCACCATGGGAATTAGCTACCACCATAAAGGCCATGCTATACACGCTAAATCACCTAGCATGCAAACATCAACAACAATCCAAGATAGACATATGCTCACACTCTAAGCCATAAACAGTCCATTCACAATTGCATACATAACGGATACATTCACAGCATTATGCATACCATCATACATCATCAGCATATTTATCACAGAATCATATTCATATCATGCTAAATCACAGTATTAGCACACTCTACTAATACATATACTGCTCAAACAACGGGAAATGATCCCTACTATATCATACACCAATATAGGCCAAACGTCAAATATGTACACAATATTTGAATATCAATTTTCCACTTTCCAAACAGTGTTAACCGGTTAACGCCCTGGGTTAACCGGTTAACGCAACACAGAACACGCTTTCTGGCAATTTTTAATAGTGTTAACCGGTTAACACCCTGGGTTAACCGGTTAACGCAGAACAGAAATTAATTTTTCTAAATCATAACAGTGTTAACCGGTTAACACCCTGGGTTAACCGGTTAACGCAGAACAGAAAGTTGTTCCTGCGCTAACACGAAAACAGAATGCAGATTTCCCGCATTTCTCGCCGTCGGAGGACTTCCGGACCTCCGATTTCAATTCCGTAAAAAGCTACACGTCCAGAAATTTACGACTCACCCACATATAGATTCAATTACAGTTTTAACATAACTTATTCATCACCATTTACAGCATTCCTCATCCCAATTAGGGTCAATTCAATGGCTTATTACTACCCATTACATGTTAACCCATAATACCCATTAAACGACGATAAACCCCCCTTACCTGAGTTAATCCGACAATTGATTCTTTGACCTTCAACAATCGTGAATTCTCCTCTTGAGCCCTAGCCTCTTCTTCTCCCTTTCTCAGTTTCTTCTCTTTCTCTCAATGTTACGTGTTCTCTGCTTTCACGTGAAAACCCTTTTTACCAAATGGGACCTTTTTACTGATTCCAACTTTATATTCCAATAATAATAATCCAATAATATTCCAATTATTTAATTAAATTAATAAATATACTATTAACTTAATTTAAATAATTATCATATTTTATCGGGGTGTTACAACTCTCCCCCACTAAAAGAGTTTTCGTCCTCGAAAACATACCTCAAGCGAATAACTCCGGATAAGACTCCTTCATCTGACTCTCAAGTTCCCAAGTCACATTGCCACCTGCTGGTCCTCCCCAAGCTACCTTTACCAAAGCAATCTCTTTACCTCGCAACTGCTTCAACTCTCGATCCTCTATCCTCATAGGTGATGTTTCAACAGTCAGGTTATCTCTCACCTGTACATCATCTACTTGGACCACATGCGACGGATCAGGAATGTACCTCCTCAACTGAGACACATGAAAAACCTCATGCAAATTCGCAAGTGACGGCGGTAAAGTGATACGATAGGCTACCTCCCCTATCCTCTCCAAAATCTGATAAGGACCAATAAATCGAGGTGTCAACTTCTTCGACTTCAAAGCTCGACCAACCCCAGTTATCGGAGTAACACGAAGAAACACATGATCTCCCTCTTGAAACTCAAGTGTCTTCCTCCTCTTGTCGTGATAACTCTTCTGACGACTCTGAGCAATCCTCATCTTCTCCTGAATCATTTTAATCTTTTCCGTAGTTTGTCGAACAATCTCCGGTCCAACCACAGCACTCTCACCGGACTCATACCAACATAAAGGTGTCCGACATCTCCTACCATACAAAGCTTCAAACGGTGCCATACCAATGCTCGAATGAAAACTATTGTTGTAGGTAAACTCAATCAAAGGTAAATAGCAATCCCAAGCACCTCCCTTTTCCAAAACACAAGCCCTCAAAAGATCCTCCAGTGACTAAATCGTCCTCTCAGTCTGACCATCAGTCTGCGGATGATATGCAGAACTCAATCTCAGCTTAGTTCCCAAAGCCCTCTGCAAACCTTCCCAGAACTTCGATGTAAATCTAGGATCTCTGTCCGAAACAATACTCGACGGAATACCATGCAAACTTACAATTTTCTCAATATACAACTCAGCTAATCTCTCTAACGGATAATCCATTCTGATCGGAATGAAATGAGCCGATTTTGTCAATCTGTCAACAATCACCCAAATAGCTTCAAAATTCTTAATTGTCCTCGGTAAACCAGAAACAAAATCCATACTGATACTATCCCACTTCCACTCTGGAATAGCCAACGGTTGCATTAGCCCAGACGGCTTCTGATGCTCAATCTTTGACTTCTGACAAGTCAACCAAGAATAAACAAAACTCGCAATTTCTTTTTTCATTCCCGGCCACCAAAATAACTTTTTCAAATCATGATACATCTTCGTAGCCCCAGGATGAATACTCAGGCCACTACGATGTCCTTCCTCAAGAATACTCTTCTTAAGTTCGGTAACATCCGGAATACACACCCGATTACCAAATTTCAAAACACCATTCTCATCAACTCTGAATTCACCACTTTGACCTTGACTCACTAGAGTCAACTTATCAACCAAAAGCACATCGAATTTCTGACCCTCTCTAATCTCATCCAGAATACCACTCGTTAACTTCAACATTCCCAATTTAACACTATTGTGAGTACTCTCACACACCAAACTCAAGTCTCTAAACTGCTCAATTAAATCCAATTCCTTAACCATTAACATAGACATATGCAATGATTTCCGACTCAATGCATCAGCCACTACGTTTGCTTTACCCGGATGGTAATTCAAACCAAAGTCATAATCCTTCAGAAACTCTAACCATCTCCTCTGTCTCATATTCATCTCTTTCTGATCAAACAAATACTTTAAACTTTTATGGTCACTGAAAACCTCAAATCTTGACCCGTACAAGTAATGCCTCCATAACTTCAGAACAAATACCACAGCTGCCAACTCTAAATCGTGTGTCGGATAGTTCCTCTCATGAACCTTCAGTTGTCTCGAAGCATAAGCTACAACCTGCTTATTCTGCATCAAAACACCACCCAAACCCAACAATGAAGCATCACAGTAAACCTCAAATGGTTCCGATGGACTTGGTAATATCAGAATAGGAGCAGTAGTTAACCTTCTCTTTAACTCTTGGAAACCTTCTTCACATTTTGAGTCCCAAACAAACGCTTGCCCCTTTCTAGTCAACATCGTCAACGGTAACGCCAACTTAGAAAATCCCTCAATGAATTTCCTATAATAACCTGCAAGTCCAAGAAAACTCCTTATCTCAGAAACTGACTTCGGAGCTTCCCACTTAGATACCGCTTCTATCTTAGAAGGATCAACAGCAACACCACCTCTTGAAACCACATGACCAAGAAAACTAACCTCTTCTAACCAAAATTCACACTTGGACAGTTTAGCAAATAACTTCTTTTCTCGTAGAACTCCCAAAACCACTCTCAAATGTTCAGCATGCTCTTCTTCAGATTTCGAATACACCAAAATATCGTCAATAAACACCACAACAAACTTGTCTAGGTACGGATGGAAAATCCTATTCATATACTCCATAAATACCCCATGCGCATTAGTCACACCAAAAGGCATTACAGAATACTCATAATGTCCATACCTTGTTCTGAAAGCAGTCTTCTGAATATCCTCAGTTTTCACACGTATCTGATGATACCCCGATCTCAAATCTATTTTGCTGAACACACTCGCACCAACCAACTGATCCATCAAATCATCAATCCTCGGCAAAGGATACCGATTCTTGATCGTCACTTTATTCAGTTGCCTGTAGTCCACACACAACCTCATAGTACCTTCTTTCTTCTTAACCAATAACACTGGTGCACCCCACGGTGACACACTCGGACGAATAAATTTCTTATCCAACAGATCTTCCAACTGACTCTTCAATTCAGTTAACTCAACAACAGATATACGGTACGGAGCCATCGATATCGGCCTAGTACCAGGTACCAAATCAATCGAGAACTCAACTTCACGCTCTGGCGGTAATTCATCCACTTCTTCAGGAAACACATCAGGAAAATCACACACCACGGCTAGATCGCAAATCACCAGTTTATCTTTAGCCTCCAAAGTCGCTAACAGCATAAACAACTCTGCCCCATCTGCTACTGCCTCATTCATAAGGAGTGTAATACTTCGACAGCTCTGTGAACTTAGCAGCATACTCAGTAACAGACCGGTTGCCCTGCTTCAATTCTAAGAACTCTATCTCTTTCTTTCCTCTGACATCCTCTGGAAAGTACTTCCTCGGGAATCTCTCTCTGAACACCGCCCAAGTGATCTCAACACTCCCAGCAGCTTCCAACTCAGTGCGGGCAGCAACCCACCAATCATCTGCTTCCTCTGACAGCATATGCGTACCGAACCTGACCTTCTGGTTATCGGCACACTCAGTCACTCGGAAGATCCTCTCGATCTCCTTCAACCACTTCTGAGCACCATCTGGATCGTATGCTCCCTTGAACATTGGAGGATTGTTCTTCTGGAACTCACTCAGTTGACGAGCAGCTCCCAATCCCACAACATTCAGATTCCCTCCAAGTACTCCAGCTAGCATACCCAGAGCCTCAGCAATCGCAGCATCGTCTCTACCTCTTCCAGCCATCTCTATTCTGAGAACCCAACAAGCTAAAACAATAAGTACTGATAGGGTTACACAACACCTATCACATACAGGGAAACAGAATAATTACGACTCGACTCGACCGACTATGCTCTGATACCACTAATGTAACACCCTTCTAAAATAACCCAATAATTAATTTAAACAACAAAATATAAATCAGAGTAGATATGCAATTTCAGGGTGTCACACTTTACACTTCACACCATTCATCAAAATAACTGGTCATGCTCATTTATTAATCAAAATAAAACATTGCACAATTCGCAGCGGATAGAGATCTAATCAATCATGCAAACCATGTAATCACATTACATGTAAAACTGTTCAACAACCAAAAGGAAGACAAGGTAAAACAACCCGTCCCGAATGTTACATCTACCAGAGCATGACCCACTAAGGAACTACACTAGACTCCCAGCACTAGCTTCTACTCAATCACTGCTCGTTACCTGAAACATAGTTGTAAGGGTGAGTTCCTCAATCGATATAATAAGCATTATAAAATATCATGTAATGCTAAGTAATTTAACACATTTCATCACCCAAATCAGATCACACATTCAGCAACGGCAACATCAACTCAAAATCATAATCATACTCAACCCAACACAAAACACACGTATAATATTGGAATACATCCATTCATATTATACGCCATACATACATTATGCAATGAGACTCCATGCATGCGGTACCGACTATTCGTGAACACATAGTTCAACCTCACCGATCAAACCCAGATACGGCTACCAAGCTCACTAGTCCCACTCATTTGAGACCTAGTGACTCACTCACTAATTCCTCACCATGGGAATTAGCTACCACCATAAAGGCCATGCTATGCACGCTAAATCACCTAGCATGCAAACATCAACAACAATCCACAACAACTCACTCACTAATTTCTCACCATGGGAATTAGCTACCACCATAAAGGCCATGCTATACACGCTAAATCACCTAGCATGCAAACATCAACAACAATCCAAGATAGACATATGCTCACACTCTAAGCCATAAACAGTCCATTCACAATTGCATACATAACGGATACATTCACAGCATTATGCATACCATCATACATCATCAGCATATTTATCACAGAATCATATTCATATCATGCCAAATCACAGTATTAGCACACTCTACTAATACATATACTGCTCAAACAACGGGAAATGATCCCTACTATATCATACACCAATATAGGCCAAACGTCAAATATGTACACAATATTTGAATATCAATTTTCCACTTTCCAAACAGTGTTAACCGGTTAACGCCCTGGGTTAACCGGTTAACGCAACACAGAACACGCTTTCTGGCAATTTTTAACAGTGTTAACCGGTTAACACCCTGGGTTAACCGGTTAACGCAGAACAGAAATTAATTTTTCTAAATCATAACAGTGTTAACTGGTTAACACCCTGGGTTAACCGGTTAACGTAGAACAGAAAGCTGTTCCTGCGCTAACACGAAAACAGAATGCAGATTTCCCGCATTTCTCGCCGTCGGAGGACTTCCGGACCTCCGATTTCAATTCCGTAAAAAGCTACACGTCCAGAAATTTACGACTCACCCACATATAGATTCAATTACAGTTTTAACATAACTTATTCATCACCATTTACAGCATTCCTCATCCCAATTAGGGTCAATTCAATGGCTTATTACTACCCATTACATGTTAACCCATAATACCCATTAAACGACGATAAACCCCCCTTACCTGAGTTAATCCGGCAATTGATTCTTTGACCTTCAACAATCGTGAATTCTCCTCTTGAGCCCTAGCCTCTTCTTCTTCCTTTCTCAGTTTCTTCACTTTCTCTCAATGTTACGTGTTCTCTGCTTTCACGTGAAAACCCTTTTTACCAAATGGGACCTTTTTACTGATTCCAACTTTATATTCCAATAATAATAATCCAATAATATTCCAATTATTTAATTAAATTAATAAATATACTATTAACTTAATTTAAATAATTATCATATTTTATCGGGGTGTTACAACCCGTTTCCCATGAATCACTCTATTCCTAGGTTTCCTATATTTCACTCATAGCCTGGGTATTGGGCCTTTTACCTCGAGTAACTCCCACCCCAAACTGAGAGAACACAGCACAACCAGCAGATGAATATGAATGAATACAAACATTAATGCAAACAAAAAATGCACATATATACAAATGAATGCACTAAATAAAGCAGCACAAAGCAACCAAAGCCCTAACCTAGAGAACGCTAGGAGAGACTCGCTTAGGGAAGATGGACCAGCAAGAGGTTAACTTCTGCTTTATCCCCAGCAGAGTCGCCAGTTGTCGCATTACGCGAAAAACCGGCGGGAAACAAGAACAACAGAGCCGCCACCGTGCGTTATTTATCCCAAAAGAGGGAAAGGAAACGCTCAGAGTAAACCTGGAAAAAGCATGGTCTCGCGACCAAAGAGAATGGGATCGGGAGTCGGTTATGCGAAGGGAAGGTATTAGCACCCCTACGCATCCGTCGTACTCGACGGGATCCACGCACAATAGGAAGGAAAATGGTTGCTAAAACACTGCTCACAAACAAACAAACATTGGCTGAAAGAGACACAAGAAAACAAACAAGACTGACTCGGCAGGATATCGCATCCTGGGCCTACTTAGTCTATCAGGCATAGACATCAGAGTCAAAGTAGTTCGGACTGGGGAAACACATGCTCGCTAGGATGTCACGTCCTATGCATACGTATCTTCTTGGACAAAGAAGAATCAGAGCATCCGTAGCTCGGCTCACGCACACAAACAAAACCACACAAACACGGGCAAACATGGAACCCGAATGCCAATCGCTGGACTTACATCAGCTTCCGAACCAAACACACGCACACTGGAACCCGAATGCCAATCACTGGACTTATATCAACTTCCAAGCACACAACAAGAGGATAGGGAATGCCAATCGCTGGGCTTACATCCATCTCCTGACACACACAAGACAAAACAAAAAGGCGCCCGGAGAGATCAGCTCATCTCCTGCCTACGTACCTCATCTGGTATGAGGATCAGGGCGACGTAGTTCCCCTACGAAGGGACACAAGGCTAGCCTAACCAGATAACAGAGGGAGACACAACTAGGGAGACTACGACTCGAGCCTAGATGTTATCATGCAAAATCATCCCTAAGTCAAGGTTGCTACCTAACTTGCACATGGAGCAAGCTAAACCTAAGCACAGGCAATAGCAAAGCAAACAATCACAGATAGCACACACTATATACACACCAAGTGGGGCTCAAACAAAAGGTTAGGCTGCAAGAGCAAGCCAACTGGAAGGGTAATGTTAGCTCTTAACCTTGACATTGAGAGTCAAGGTGAAGCCAGATGAAAGGTGAGTGAAGATTAGACTTCACAGCTCCTATCCCTGGTCAGGGAGAGCTTCAGACAATGAAGTGTGGGTCCAGAAAGTGGGAACCCTTCTACACTTATGACACTGGCTCAACTGATCTTGGGTTAGTGTCCACAAGGCATCAACATGTGATGTGAGCCAAGGGACGACTCAACAGAATAGCAGGAGGTGGACTACACACCTCTTGTGTCTGCCAATTGCCTTAACGAAGGTCTTTTCCTGCTTGGGGACAAAAATAAACAAGCACAAACATCGCCTCTTAAGGAGGACTTCAGACAGGTGCCTGGCCAAGTAACAGGCCAGGTCTTCCAGACTACATGGAGAAAAGATCATTACCTCAGTGCTCAAGCTAGCAAGCAAAGCACAATCAAGTTCACAAAGGAACTATAGCAACTAAGGTACCTGAAATCAATCCAATATAATCAGTACTCAGCTCAAACAATAAGCAAACAGACAATGGTCAACAGTTAACTATACAGTCAAACAACAGTCAATGCACAAAGGTGTAAGCCACAAGGCACAAACTCAAGTTTCAAAACCTACAAAACAAACTCAAGTTAGTCATAAACAAGCAACAAGCCAACTCCAATTGAGTGCACATCATCAAGCATAGGCAAATTGTGCTTTAAACCTGAAACAAAGCTCAAATGTGAGAGCACAAACCACTAGTACAAGACTAGGGTCAAAATGAGATCAAAAAGTTAAAACAGAACATGAAACTTATCCAAAATCAAGATCAAACAATTAAGAATCCAATCCAAGTGGTTTCACATTCATATCATCAACCATCATCATTTCATAAGAAAAAGAGTGCAAAGCATGCAATTTAGAACCTCAAAGAAGCAAACAGAAAGATTCAACTCAAATCAATTTACAAACATTTCAATAAATCCACAAAAAATTCATGGTCAAACAGCATTCATAACATGTCAATCACACCAAATTTCAAGTTATTTGGACTAAGGGAAGCAAGTCAATTAAATTCATGAAGTCAAGCCAAGTTCAAACAAGCTCATACGAGGCATCAGAATATGCATCCACTTCAAGCAATCATAAAACAGAGACCAAACATGATAAATGAATGAAATCAAAGCCATGGAAAACTTCAAGATGTCTATAATACACATGCCAAATTTCAAATCCATCCAATAAACCACCAGAATTTCCCAAATCATATAAAATCATGTCTCACACATGGTCCACAATTGGTCAAGCAGGGGAGAAAATCTCAATCAAATAGAAAATGAATTCAAAAATTCCAGAAAAATTCACATGCATTCTCAACACTCATAAGTATCCTCATGCAAAAATGCAAACCATTTTGAGTTCAATAAGTATGGTAATTAAAATCAAGAAGTTGCACAAAAATTAGTATGACACACATTGTCACACTCACAAAGATCACATCATATCTCAACATCCAGGAACTCAAAAATCACAAATCATATACCAAAATTACCAGAAATGAGTCTAGAACATGCATGTAAAATTTCAAGAATTTCTAATGAAGCATCATCATTTTATGATCAAAAGAGTAGGCATGGTGCACAAAATGTCACATGAAAGCAAACCCTAAGCATTTTCAAAATCTATCCGTGCACAATATTATTAAAAACCACCAGAAAATCAAGGACATCATGAGGAACACATCAAAAAAAAGAATCATGAAATTTGGTGGAGTATTTTTTGATTTATCAATTTTTCAAGATGAAAGAAAATAAAAAATGAATGAAGGTGCAAGCATGTGGACATGTGATCCTATTTGAAATAATATGCCAAGCCAAAAAGTGGAAGTGTCATCCAGCGGAATCGAAGCGTGTATGATTTTAAAAAAAGTGGCACGCTACATTACCGCTAACAACAATCAGCATGTGAAAACGCGAAAGGAAGATCAAATAGCCAAATCTGGAAATATTTTCACATGTTCTTCACGTTCTTGATCAAATTTCCAGCTCATGAACTTTTTTCACCAAATTGGACAAATGATATATGGATCGACTCGTCTTCTTAAGCACAACAACAATATCAACATGATTTAATCTAACTCTCAACATATCAAAAGGATCGATCAAAAGAAGTTTTGGCATCAAACATTCAAATCAAGATATCTTCATCAATACTCAATGGATTTGCACGATTCAAGTTGCAGCGTGTTCTACGTTACAAGATCTACATAAGCCATAACCTAATTTCAAGAATTGTGTCAATCGAGTTCTGACCTTAGTGATGATGCAGTTCGTGATTTGGCGTTTTTTGGATGTGAAACGTGAAAACAGAAGTTCCTTAAGGATGCAGAAGATGAATGAACCGAGGATCGTAGCTCAACAATGCTCCAGCTCGAAGGAATTTCCAACTGTCCTATGGATCTTCAAGCTTCAACAATTGCCATGTTCAACGATTCTTCCAAAAGGAGCTTCAACAGAACTTCAATTGTGCACGAATTGATGATTGGAATGGAGAACCTGCAAGAGAAATCAAAATTCGAGGGGAAAAGTTGAAGAAAAGTTCTTGAGGATTTGAGAGAATTTTGTGATTTTTTGTATTTGGATCTGAAAAAGTGATTGTGTTTTTTGTGAATTCAGTTATGATTAATGCTTTATACCATGGCTTAATCCAATTAACTAAACATGATTAGCAAAATGGAATGAGATTAGTGAAATGCACATGTTAAGCAATTTGGCCAAAATGCCCTTTTTCAATTAGAGCCAATGGAACAGTAAAAATGCACTTGAGGCAAATCCAAATTTCAGTTTTTGAGCTGTTGGAAGTGGTTTGGAGTGAAAATCATGTGTATTTTTCAAATTGACTATTTTTCCCACCAAAATGCAAAATGAACACTTGAAAAATGGACTTTTGATGTGATGATTTTTGATGAAATGTAATGATGCATCATGATAGTACATGTCAAATGTGACTTGCTCAAAAAAGAATCACCCAATTTGGCCAAATGGTTCAAGAGTTATGCTTCCTTGAAGTTCAACTTTTCTTGAAAATGATTTGATCATAACTTGCCAACCACACATGAGAAATGAGTGTTCTTGGACTTTTTGGAAAGGTGAGAGTAATATCTTCAACTTTCATGTTGGACAAAATTCCATTTGAATCTTGTATGATGATGTAAATTTGAGGAGAAGACCTTTCCATTTTTGGCAGTTGAAATTACAGGTCACTTGCTATTTTTGGAAACTTTTCATCTGACCTCAAATTCCTCAATCTTGATCTTTGAAATGTCAAATGAGACTTGTATGGACATGAATGAAGCCTTTCAAACCATCTCCCACCTTCAAATCCATGAAATCAGGCACAGTTGACCACAGTTGACTTTCTAGGGTTTCAGATGAAGTTCAGCTTGACTGATGACTTCTGAGCATCCAATCTTTGGCCAAGTCACTTCACAATGATCACATAATCATATGAACTTGATAAACCAACCCTAGGGCTTTGCTTCAATGAAAGATGCACTTGCTTGCTTGTCTGACTGATTCTCCTGATCAGTTTGACCTAATCTTGTCGGATGACTTGCACTTGGGCAAAGGACAATGCAATGTTATGCAGTGGACTATGTTATGTTAATGACCTAATAATGAAAATGTATGTACAAAATGGAGGATGCAAATTTGAGGTGCTACAGCTGCCCCTATTCAATCAACTGGGAACCCGAACGGATGAGAGCAACGACTATCAGACTTTCAGGGTAAACAGGGATTGAATACCAAGAACCGTAGAAATTTGCACAACGCGGGGATCCACCAACGGAAACGTCCACTGGGATCTGATATTTATCACTGGGTATTTTGACTTTTTCTTCTTTTCTTCAAAGGATACAGTCACATCCAGACATCATAGGACGATGAATGGGAACAGAAATCACAACTAGATGCCAATGGACAAATAGGAAACACTCAACGTTTACCAAGACCAACGGAGAGGTAAATCAACTGGGGAAGACCAGGAAGGGATACAACCATACGTCAGCGGACGACATGGGAAAAACTCATCGTTTACCGAAACTAACGGAGAGGTAAATCAACTGGGGACGACCAGGAAAAACTCGACGTTTACCAAAACCAACGGAGAGGTGACCAAACATCAACGGATGAATGGGAAGACTCGACCAGACGTCAACGGACGAAAGGGAGAAGCTCGACATTTATCGACACCAACGGAGAAGGAGACCAGACATCAACGGACGACGGATGAACTGGGAAGACTCGACCAGACGTCAACGGACGAAAGGGAGAAGCTCGACGTTTATCGACACCAACGGAGAAGGAGACCAGACATCAACGGACGACGGATGAACTGGGAAGACTCGACCAGACGTCAACGGACGAAAGGGAGAAGCTCGACGTTTATCGACACCAACGAAGAAGGAGACCAGACATCAACGGACGGCGGATGAACTGGGAAGACTCGACCAGACGTCAACGGACGAAAGGGAGAAGCTCGACGTTTATCGACACCAACGGAGAAGGAGAAAACTCGACCAGACGTCAACGGACGAACGGGAGAAGCTCGACGTTTATCGACACCAGCGGAGAAGGAGAAAACTCGACCAGACGTCAACGGACGAACGGGAGAAGCTCGACGTTTATCGACACCAACGGAGAAGGAGAAAACTCGACCAGACGTCAACGGACGAACGGGAGAAGCTCGACGTTTATCGACACCAACGGAGAAGGAGAAAACTCGACCAGACGTCAATGGACAAACGGGAGAAGCTCGATGTTTATCGACACCAACGGAGAAGGAGAAAACTCGACCAGACGTCAACGGACGAACGGGAGAAGCTCGACGTTTATCGACACCAACGGAGAAGGAGACGGACATCAAAGGATGCTGGGAAAGAGGTACAACTAGATGTCAACGGACAACTAGGAAAAACTCGACGTTTATCGACACCAACGGAGAGGAGGAAACTTCACTAAGGAAGGGATATAACAACCGAAAACCGAATAGGACGTCACTGACGACTCTACTGGGGAATCTGGCTGGGAATTAACCAGACATTAACGAATGACTGGGGAATAGGGTATACAATCAGACGTCAACGGACGACTGAGAAAAACTCAACGTTTACCGAAACCAACGGAGAGGTAGCTCTGCATGGGGAGAGATACAACTAGACGTCATCGGACGAATAGGAAAAACTCGACGTTTATCGAAACCAACGGAGAGGTAGCTCACTGGGGATCAAGGTCACGACAGAGAGCAGACAAGAAGGAACACCAAGGATACCGGGTTGTAGGCATGAAACAGGTGACCAACCAAAGCGTGAATTGGTTTGTGTTCCAAAACACTCATCATCCTGAAGAGGGCTCGAAAAGCAGTCTTGTTAAAGGATGGACATTCGATTCCGAACAAAGGAATACGAATCTTACTCAGCTGGGGAACAAACAAAGAGTTCAACCAAAGAGCGCATGAGATACATTATCTATAGCCGTCAAAACGTAGATAATATACTCGCATGGAAGATTATCCATAACCGGGTTGTAGGTTGTTAGATGGATAAATCGACCGACATCATCCTGAAGAGAGCGAAAACAAACTTGTTAAAGGATGGACATTCGATTCCGAACAAAGGAATACGAATCTTACTCTGCGGGAGAAAACAATCAAAAGATTGACCAAAGAGCGCATGAGACATATTATCTATAGCCGTCAAAACGTAGATAACTTACTCGCATGGAAGATTATCCATAACCGGGTTGGAGGTTGTTAAAGGATAAATCGACCGAAATCGTGAATTGGTGTGTGTTCCAAAACACTCAACATCCTGAAGAGAGCGAGCAAAGCAATCTTGTTAAAGGATGGACATTCGATTCCGAACAAAGGAATACGAATCTTACTCGACTGGGGAGGACGACTTCGACCCAAGAGCGCATGAGATATATTATCTATAGCCGTCAAAACGTAGATAACATACTCGCAAGGAAAATTATCCATAATCGGGTTGGAGGTTGTTAAATGGATAAGTCGACCGACAAGAAAGGCATCGGGATACCAGGACTAGGTATGCAAAGATGACCGATCAAAAGGGAGGGGAAAACCCGCTGGGGATAAAGTTGCTTAATCAAAGCAAATATCCGAAAGGTGAAAGGTATATCAATACCGAGACTGGATAATGATAACCACAAAGAGGGGATTACATCTACCGGTTAGTAGGCAGAAAACCACAGAAAAGTAACAGTCATCGCTGGGATGAGCACAAAGGGGTTAACTCCACCAAGGGGAGAACGTGGGGTTTACATCTACCGGTTGACGCGTAGAAGACCACAAAGATAGGACTTACAACTACCGGGTAGTAGGTAGAAGCCAACAAACAGTCTGCTGAGAGACAGAGTGAGAAAAAAGGATTTACAACTACCGGGTAGTAGGTAGAAGACCGCAAAATCCGCCAACAACCAGAATGAACACAAAGGTTACCTCTGCTAGGGGATGAAAAATGGGATTTATAACTATCGGTTTGTAGGCAGAGGCCAAAAGGAAGCCAGTTTAGGATCGATCCAAAAAGGCATTCAGAATCAAGACTCATCCTAATGAGGAAAGAACTCAATAGGGAAAACCCATCCCGTTATGTGTGGGGAGGGAACGGAAACAACCGTCATCCACGAGGATATAACTCAGTGGGGAGCTGCAGAAGAAAACGACAGACACTTTCTGCTTAAGGGGTCAACTCTACATGGAGAGATCAGACACACTCACATCTGCTAGGGGAAAAGATCTAAGCTGGCAAGATGCTACCAATCGGGGAGTAACAATGTTGGGGATACCCACTCGACTAAAGAGTCACTTGTTGGGGAAACACTTCTCTCAACCCTACTGGGGAACCCAATTCTGAAATCGATCCAAGCGATGCTAAACTCTTTCCAACGCCCCATTCTCGGATGATCACCACGGCCTCGGGCTAATGGATGCGTTTGCAATGCTGATGCATGAGTTTTTTTTTTAGTGTAATACCCCATGATTATGGAAATGCTACGCACTAGTGATGCAACATGCTATGCTTATCTAAATGATGAATGTATAAAAACACGTCTCCTTCAGAGACAACACCGGAGAGCTCCAGGAACTTCGCTGAAGCTTTCATTACCACGTCCATTTCCACCGTGCTGGGAAAAGACAAACTTTGTCGGGGATGACCTCCATCGAACCCGAACTGCTTGGGGATTACCCTGCTAGACGAGGCAACCAATGCCTATCTCTACTGGGGATAGCCCCGCCGAACCCGATCCGCTCGGGGACCTTGCTGGGGGAATACCATCAACACAACCTCTGCTGGGAAGACAGCTTCAGACTTGGAAAACAATCACAACTCCGCTGGGGATATGGTAACCTTCAGGCTTGCTGAGGAGGCACCGATCTCGAATCTGCTAGGGAGATGACACTCTCAAACCCATTGGGGAAATACGGCCTATCGGACATGGGCCGCCCTTTGATTCGTCGAACACTGATGTTCACCATCCTACCACAGTGTTGACTTTCCACTTTTGAGGACTCCCAGACTCATCTGGACTTTTCTGAGTCATCACCTTGTATTCCCGAACACTCTGTCCTTTACGGGGATCGACCCTTTGGGGTTCATACAAACTTTTCAGTCCTCAGACTTTGAAGAGTCTTCTTGATTAACCTTCCAGGATCGTCGTCGTAATCCTTCACCGTCCTTTCATTGTTCGTCTATCCCTTGCCCCTGGTTGGACTCTGTGGGGATCTTTTGTCAAAATATTCTACATCACAACCTTCGAGTGAATGAAGATACTTAACAATACCTGCACGAGAGATCGTTAGATAAAAGCGTGCCCCAGGCGTGCCAACATTTCAACACCTAGGTCACTCAAACTTCCGAATAAGATTTCACGCTTTCAACCTTGTAAGCATGCATCGGAAGGGATCTCCATGTTTCAAGATGCAAATATTCTTATCAACATAAACGGACGTTTTCGCAATCAAAGCGGTAATGAAAACAAAAACAAAACTGTTTGACTGAACACGCATTTTACTGATTGAAAAAGATGGCTCAAAACCGAGCAACACACAGGAAGCAAACCCTGAAAAGAGGTGATTGCACATAAAAGGAAAAAATCTACCCTAATGGCAATGTGAAACCGTGATCTCATCGAGTTTCAACTCAGTTACACCTCATATGTCCTCAAGACTTTCCGCACTTTCTGTCTTCTAAACAATACGCTCTCGATCGATCTCTGTCGGAGATTATCCAGGTCATATCTCAAGCACAAACGACCATGCTAGACGCAGTTGTTCGTTTCATTCCCTCTTTTACCTGGACCGCCCTTTCGGGTTTCAGTCCACCGGGATACCCTTTTTTGCCCAAGTCGTTCTTGTGGGGTTTTCAACTTGCCGGGTGTACAGTTCTTTTCTTTTATTATCCCTAACTTTTGCCCGAACCTTTTCTTCCTTTTTTTTTCGGTTCGCCGGGATACCCCTTTTTGCCTGGACTTTTTCTTTTTTGTCCAGCGGGTCAATTTTTTTCACGAAGTATCTTCTAACTGCGTCCGCACTCAACAGGGGACGGAAAATCCTCATCATCCGTGGTCGTCAACAACAAGGCCCTGCCGGAGAAAACCTTTTTGACCACGAATGGACATTCATAACTGTTTATCCACTTGCCCCACGATCGTCTCGAGGAGGAAGGATCCTCTTCAATACCAACTCTCTTACGTGGCACGCACGAGGTCGCACTCTTCGGTCAACAACACGCTTCATTCACTGGGTACAACTGCCCCATGACAAGTAACTGCCAGCCCTCTTCCTCAGTCAGGCTCAGCGCGCTATACCGAGTCCTCATCCACTCGCCCTTTTCTAACTTCTCAACGATCAGGACTCTCCACAATGAGATCTAGCCTCCAACAGGCAATATCACTTCCATCCCATACTGAATGAGGAAGGCGTTGCCCCATTAGATGTACGCATCGAGGGTCGGTACCAAGGATACAAACTTTGTGCTCAGCCACCGTCGTTGGTGCATTCAACTATTATCCGGGAAACACTAACTCATTCGCTTTAAACTTCCCCATCAGACATCAGAATCCGTTCGGATTCAGGGTCAAGCCCCTCCTCCGGGATCGGTCACTCTCAATCTTTCGATTTGAGCACCTCGAGATATCCTCATCAGGGACCTCAGACCTCCTGGGTTGATAATCATCAATGGGTTGTTGGGCGAGATAGCCATACAATACCCTCCTCTTGATTGCTTTTTGGGAGGTATACTGAATATCGTATTCAGTCGACACCATTTGCCCTCTCGCAACCCGTCCGTTCAATGCTATCTCCTCAAGCACATACTTGATCAGATCTATTTTGGACATCCACAAAGTGGTATGAATCAGCATACTGTCTCAGTCGGCGAGCAGCCTATGCCAAAGTACATCAAGTTTTCTCGAGCAGTGAGTGTATTGTTTCACAGTCGATAAACTTTTTGCTTAGGTAAATTGCATGCTCTTTTCGACAAGACTCGTCATGCTGACCTAATACACACCTCATAGACCCCTTAAGGGCTGTCAAGTACCAGATTACCAATTGTTCCTTTCACGGAATGTCTCAGAATCAGAGGTTCCTGCTACTCATTCTTTTATCTTTCCATGCCCCTTGGCAGTCATCATTCCACCTGACCATTTGATTTCTTTCTTTTTTTCGGTTCAGGCGTTTCTAGTATTGTTTTTTTCTTTTTCTTTCCCTTTTTTTTTTAGCAGGATCGACCTCGATTCCTCCTTCATTCTCAACATGCCTTGGCAGCTTGCCGGACAACACTCCATAAGTGCGCGACTTCGAACTCAACAGTATGAGTTATCTCTACCTGTCAAACAACTTGATCCACCGGATACCCCTCTTATGCTTGGTACTTTGCCATCATGTCATCAACATGGCATTCGCTTTCACGATGAGTCATATCATGAAACAAAGTCACCGTAGCCCTTTGATCCGTGGCACCGGCCTTCTTCTTCACCTTATAACAAGAAGGTACTCTTTGGTGTGATGGACATTGTTTACTCCATATCATCTGGCGACAATTCCACTTGATTTTGGCCAGAAAGCCATCCATGAAGGTAAACCCCGAGAATTGAGCTGTACTATCAACCGATACATCAATGTGAAGTACCGGGAATTCATCTCTCGAACTAGCTCTATTCACGTCTTGATAGTCCACACACATTCTCATCTTTTAGCACCGGTTTCCGCTTCACTGGAGGACAGTCTTCTCTCCATGGTAGCTCGTGCCCCACAACATGGGTATTCCACCCCGGTGTATCTTGATGCAACCAGGCGAAAATAGCAACACGCTCCTTCCACAGGGCTACCAATCTGCTCTCGACTCGCCTCAGAAGCGGCCTCAACTTTCATTTCCCTTCTGACCTCGGCGGTACTTGGCATGACAATCTTGACTCGCTCCTCGTGTGGTTGAATCACCTTCTCCTCTTGTTTCAACAACCTGGCTAATTCTAGCAGATCACAATCTTCTTCGCCTTCTTCTTCGGCATGATAGATCGGAGTGTCGAAGTCATACAAAGGTGTAACCAAATTGTTATCGATGAGATTAGGATGGTAATCACTTTTGAGGTTGGAACCAAATGAATCAAAAGGAAAGAGAATAAAAACATTGCCATTTTTTTTTATTTTTTTTTTAAAACTGCAAAAAGTGAAAAACAGGGAACACCGCTTTAATCACAAAAACATCCATTTATTACTGATGCAAAATGTTGCACAATGAAACACATGAGATGGCCCTTACAATGGACCATTACGTTTCAGGCAAAACGTATGGCTTTCATGCAAACAAAATAAAACCAGAAATCCTACACCTCAGGATGAGTGACAGTGGTGATTTTGGAGGCCTTCCAGTTGCCTGGTACGCACGACTTTATCCACAACTCGAGCTCGCGGTCACGGTCGGTCTCTTCACTCACTGAACAAGCATGATCAGAATCCAGCATTCCTGCACTGACAAAGATGTACGGCGGACGACGTCCTCTGTTTGGTCTAGACGACTCTTGATCTGGATAACCAATCCCGAACATGTCTGCCTTTACCACTATGTCAATGATCCTGCCCCAGCCTTGGGCCTCTTGGTTCTTCACCACCTCCAAAGCTTGTTTATAAGAAGAAATGGACAACTTCTTCTCCTTCTCAGTAACAACAACATTCTCCACCTTGACGGTTTCGATTGCTTGACTGGGTGTTTCAAATTTTTCACTGTCCATTTCCGCCATCTTCTGGGTCGTGTCTCTCATTAATCCCTCTGTGGTGGCAGCCGCACAACAAATATCAACAACAGGGAAAACTCCATCCTGCATCAGAGGTTTTGGGACCGCAGGCATCGGACCCTTCAACTGATCTTCCTCAGTCACCCCCATTCCTCTCTTGACCTTTTTCACCATCTTCATCTTTACAGGACCCTGCCTGGGTACAAGGTTGGCCTCCCCATTCATTATCTGTGCCAAGCTGATGGTCTTGGAATCCACCATGTCTTGGACGACATGCTTGAAAGCCCTACAACCCTCAATACTGTGCCCGGGTGCCTCAGAATGGAACTCGCACCTGGCATTCTCATCATAGCGTGCAGGTCGCTTCTGCCGTTCTATGGGAATCAATATCCTCGGCCGGACTAACCCCAAATCCCTCAACCTTTTGAACAGAAGGGTATAAGTCACAGGTGATTCCTCAAACTGACGATCCTCCTTCTTCTTCTTCACCTGGCTCTTAGCTCTCGGTGCCTTCTGTTGAGGTGATGGTTGTTGCTGCGGTACAGGTGGATTACCAACAGGAGTGGTTACAGTGGCAGCATAAGGGTGATAACGATCCTGACTGCGTTCCCCTTTTACCGGCATACCAACTGACTCAACCTCCTTCTTGAACGGACCACTGCCAGAGGGTTCCTTTACTACTGTGCCAGAGGGATTATTTGCTTCAGGTGACGGATCCTTTTCCTGAACTCTCTCCACCATCAGTCGTTTCTCAATCTTTTCCAATCTCTCAGCCATGGCTTTCTGCCCCAAGGCAAGCCCTTGCACAACACCGAGCAACTCTCTCATCATCTTTTTCAAATCACAAATGTCGGCGTTGGGGGAATCCATCAGTTTGGATTTGTTGCCCCTAGCAGGATATCTGAGCAAACGAGCTATGCGCCCCGGTTGACACCTACAAAACAGCAAATGGGTTAGTATGACTCACACATGCAATGTCTATCCGTACCAGGAATATTCCTTCCTTTGATTCTAGCGTCACTGAGATAGATAATTTTTCATCAATAACAATCTGACATCTGGATGTCTCTCAACCAGAATCTCAATCAAAAAGTGGACCCTGAGTACGGACAAACATGTGTTGAATGCAGATGAATGCGATGCAAATGCATGAATGCAAATCACTGTGCCACCAAGTCATCTGAAGACCCATTCTCTGAACCAGTCACAGTCAACTGAGTCACCATAAATCCGACTTGGGGAGTTCCGAAATAAACGGAACCGGAGATTACATCACTATCATCACAGGAATATCCACTGAACGGATGACAACCGGATCCTCTGAACAAGTACTCTCAATTCAACCCGGGGATCCGAAATAAACGGAACCCGCTGATAAACCACGGACAGAACTCTGGCGTCCCAGAAATAAATGTCCACATCCATAGTCACCATCAGTACCAAGAGTCACCAACAAGTCAGCAACTGTACCTGTAATGATCATTCCCTCCCCATTCACGGGTGTCATCTAGGCCAGGGTAAGGTCGAGAGAAACGTAGGATAAACAACCCTTTCATGAATATCGTCCTGTGCACACCCAATGTATGCACCGATAATACCCCATCAGAGTCTGAACTGCTCGTGATATCAATGTTCCGCTAAGTGGCGCATACCACCCGCTTCCCATGAATCATTCTATTCCTAGGTTTCCTAGATTTCACTCATAGCCTGGGTATTGGGCCTTTTACCTCGAGTAACTCTCACCCCAAACAGAGAGAACACAGCACAACCAGCAGATGAATATGAATGAATGCAAACATTAATGCAAACAATAAATGCAAACAAAAAATGCACATATATACAAATGAATGCAATAAATAAAGCAGCACAAAGCAACCAAAGCCCTAACCTAGAGAACGCTAGGAGAGACTCGCTTAGGGAAGATGGACCAGCAAGAGGTTAACTTCTGCTTTATCCCCAGCAGAGTCGCCAGCTGTCGCATTACGCGAAAAACCGGCGGGAAACAAGAACAACAGAGCCGCCACCGTGCGTTATTTATCCCAAAAGAGGGAAAGGAAACGCTCAGAGTAAACCTGGAAAAAGCATGGTCTCGCGACCAAAGAGAATGGGATCGGGAGTCGGTTATGCGAAGGGAAGGTATTAGCACCCCTACGCATCCGTCGTACTCGACGGGATCCACGCACAATAGGAAGGAAAATGGTTGCTAAAACACTGCTCACAAACAAACAAACACTGGCTGAAAGAGACACAAGAAAACAAACAAGACTGGCTCGGCAGGATATCGCATCCTGGGCCTACTTAGTCTATCAGGCATAGACATCAGAGTCAAAGTAGTTCGGACTGGGGAAACACATGCTCGCTAGGATGTCACGTCCTATGCATACGTATCTTCTTGGACAAAGAAGAATCAGAGCATCCGTAGCTCGGCTCACGCACACAAACAAAACCACACAAACACGGGCAAACATGGAACCCGAATGCCAATCGCTGGACTTACATCAGCTTCCGAACCAAACACACGCACACTGGAACCCGAATGCCAATCACTGGACTTATATCAACTTCCAAGCACACAACAAGAGGATAGGGAATGCCAATCGCTGGGCTTACATCCATCTCCTGACACACACAAGACAAAACAAAAAGGCGCCCGGAGAGATCAGCTCATCTCCTGCCTACGTACCTCATCTGGTATGAGGATCAAGGCGACGTAGTTCCCCTACGAAGGGACACAAGGCTAGCCTAACCAGATAACAGAGGGAGACACAACTAGGGAGACTACGACTCGAGCCTAGATGTTATCATGCAAAATCATCCCTAAGTCAAGGTTGCTACCTAACTTGCACATGGAGCAAGCTAAACCTAAGCACAGGCAATAGCAAAGCAAACAATCACAGATAGCACACACTATATACACACCAAGTGGGGCTCAAACAAAAGGTTAGGCTGCAAGAGCAAGCCAACTAGAAGGGTAATGTTAGCTCTTAACCTTGACATTGAGAGTCAAGGTGAAGCCAGATGAAAGGTGAGTGAAGATTAGACTTCACAGCTCCTATCCCTGGTCAGGGAGAGCTTCAGACAATGAAGTGTGGGTCCAGAAAGTGGGAACCCTTCTACACTTATGACACTGACTCAACTGATCTTGGGTTAGTGTCCACAAGGCATCAACATGTGATGTGAGCCAAGGGACGACTCAACAGAATAGCAGGAGGTGGACTACACACCTCTTGTGTCTGCCAATTGCCTTAACGAAGGTCTTTTCCTGCTTGGGGACAAAAATAAACAAGCACAAACATCGCCTCTTAAGGAGGACTTCAGACAGGTGCCTGGCCAAGTAACAGGCCAGGTCTTCCAGACTACATGGAGAAAAGATCATTACCTCAGTGCTCAAGCTAGCAAGCAAAGCACAATCAAGTTCACAAAGGAACTATAGCAACTAAGGTACCTGAAATCAATCCAGTATAATCAGTACTCAGCTCAAACAATAAGCAAACAGACAATGGTCAACAGTTAACTATACAGTCAAACAACAGTCAATGCACAAAGGTGTAAGCCACAAGGCACAAACTCAAGTTTCAAAACCTACAAAACAAACTCAAGTTAGTCATAAACAAGCAACAAGCCAACTCCAATTGAGTGCACATCATCAAGCATAGGCAAATTATGCTTTAAACCTGAAACAAAGCTCAAATGTGAGAGCACAAACCACTAGTACAAGACTAGGGTCAAAATGAGATCAAAAAGTTAAAACAATACATGAAACTTATCCAAAATCAATATCAAACAATTAAGAATCCAATCCAAGTGGTTTCACATTCATATCATCAACCATCATCATTTCATAAGAAAAAGAGTGCAAAGCATGCAATTTAGAACCTCAAAGAAGCAAACAGAAAGATTCAACTCAAATCAATTCACAAACATTTCAATAAATCCACAAAAAATTCATGGTCAAACAGCATTCGTAACATGTCAATCACACCAAATTTCAAGTTATTTGGACTAAGGGAAGCAAGTCAATTAAATTCATGAAGTCAAGCCAAGTTCAAACAAGCTCATACAAGGAATCAGAATATGCATCCACTTCAAGCAATCATAAAACAGAGACCAAACATGATAAATGAATGAAATCAAAGCCATGGAAAACTTCAATATGTCTATAATACACATGCCAAATTTCAAATCCATCCAATAAACCACCAGAATTTCCCAAATCATATAAAATCATGTCTCACACATGGTCCACAATTGGTCAAGCAGAGGAGAAAATCTCAATCAAATAGAAAATGCATTCAAAAATTCGAGAAAAATTTACATGCATTCTCAACACTCATAGGTATCCTCATGCAAAAATCCAAACCATTTTGAGTTCAATAAGAATGGTAATTAAAATCAAGAAGTTGCACAAAAATTAGTATGACACACATTGTCACACTCACAAAGATCACATCATATCTCAACATCCAGGAACTCAAAAATCACAAATCATATACCAAACTGACCAGGAATGAGTCTCGAACATGCATGTAAAATTTCAAGAATTTCTAATGAAGCATCATCATTTTATGATCAAAAGATTAGGCATGGTGCACAAAATGTCACATGAAAGCAAACCCTAAGCATTTTCAAAATCTATCCGTGCACAATATTATTAAAAACCACCAGAAAATCAAGGACATCATGAGGAACACATAAAAAAAGAATCATGAAATTTGGTGGAGTATTTTTTGATTTATCAATTTTTCAAGATGAAAGAAAATAAAAAATGAATGAAGGTGCAAGCATGTGGACATGTGATCCTATTTGAAATAATATGCCAAGCCAAAAAGTGGAAGTGTCATCCAGCGGAATCGAAGCGTGTATGATTTTAAAAAAAGTGGCGCGCTACATTACCGCTAACAACAATCAGCATGTGAAAACGCGAAAGGAAGATCAAATAGCCAAATCTTGAAATATTTTCACATGTTCTTCACGTTCTTGATCAAATTTCCAGCTCATGAACTTTTTTCACCAAATTGGACAAATGATATATGGATCGACTCGTCTTCTTAAGCACAACAACAATATCAACATGATTTAATCTAACTCTCAACATATCAAAAGGATCGATCAAAAGAAGTTTTGGTATCAAACATTCAAATCAAGATATCTTCATCAATACTCAATGGATTTGCACGATTCAAGTTGCAGCGTGTTCTACGTTACAAGATCTACATAAGCCATAACCTAATTTCAAGAATCGTGTCAATCGAGTTCTGACCTTAGTGATGATGCAGTTCGTGATTTGGCGTTTTTTGGATGTGAAACGTGAAAACAGAAGTTCCTTAAGGATGCAGAAGATGAATGAACCGAGGATCGTAGCTCAACAATGCTCCAGCTCGAAGGAATTTCCAACTGTCCTATGGATCTTCAAGCTTCAACAGTTGCCATGTTCAACGATTCTTCCAAAAGGAGCTTCAACAGAACTTCAATTGTGCAAGAATTGATGATTGGAATGGAGAACCTGCAAGAGAAATCAAAATTCGAGGGAAAAAGTTGAAGAAAAGTTCTTGAGGATTTGAGAGAATTTTGTGCTTTTTTGTATTTGGATCTGAAAAAGTGATTGTGTTTTTTGTGAATTCAGTTATGATTAATGCTTTATACCATGGCTTAATCCAATTAACTAAACATGATTAGCAAAATGGAATGAGATTAGTGAAATGCACATGTTAAGCAATTTGGCCAAAATGCCCTTTTTCAATTAGAGCCAATGGAACAGTAAAAATGCACTTGAGGCAAATCCAAATTTCAGTTTTTGAGCTGTTGGAAGTGGTTTGGAGTGAAAATCATGTGTATTTTTCAAATTGACTATTTTTCCCACCAAAATGCAAAATGAACACTTGAAAAATGGACTTTTGATGTGATGATTTTTGATGAAATGTAATGATACATCATGATAGTACATGTCAAATGTGACTTGCTCAAAAAAGAATCACCCAATTTGGCCAAATGGTTCAAGAGTTATGCTTCCTTGAAGTTCAACTTTTCTTGAAAATGATTTGATCATAACTTGCCAACCACACATGAGAAATGAGTGTTCTTGGACTTTTTGGAAAGGTGAGAGTAATATCTTCAACTTTCATGTTGGACAAAATTCCATTTGAAGCTTGTATAATGATGTAAATTTGAGGAGAAGCTCTTTCCATTTTTGGTAGTTGAAATTACAGGTCACTTGCTATTTTTGGAAACTTTTCATCTGACCTCAAATTCCTCAATCTTGATCTTTGAAATGTCAAATGAGACTTGTATGGACATGAATGAAGCCTTTCAAACCATCTCCCACCTTCAAATCCATGAAATCAGGCACAGTTGACCACAGTTGACTTTCTAGGGTTTCAGATGAAGTTCAGCTTGACTGATGACTTCTGAGCATCGAATCTTTGGCCAAGTCACTTCACAATGATCACATAATCATATGAACTTGATAAACCAACCCTAGGGCTTTGCTTCAATGAAAGATGCACTTGCTTGCTTGTCTGACTGATTCTCCTGATCAGTTTGACCTAATCTTGTCTGATGACTTGCACTTGGGCAAAGGACAATGCAATGCTATACAGTGGACTATGTTATGTTAATGACCTAATAATGAAAATGTATGTACAAAATGGAGGGTGCAAATTTGAGGTGCTACACCTTTAAGTCGAATTCGGCTGGGCTGCATGGAGGTATGTGAGCCAAGTTCTTGTCGAAACTTTGACTGTTGACATTGTTTATCTCTGTCATGAAATAGATTTGATCAGCCTCAATGTTTCCGACGATCCCGTCTGGCCTCCATATGGCTATTCGTTGATGCATTGAAGAGGGTACGACTCCTACGCCATGAATCCACTCCCTTCCAAGCAGTAGGTTGTAGTTTTCCCTTGACGCAATGACCATAAACATCGTTGGCCTTGTTATGGTTCCAACAGTCAAACTCACTTGGATGACACCCATAGTAGTTCCTAACTTCCCTTCATAGTTCGACAACACCATGTTGTGAGGTTTTGCGTCTGAGTCATCTTTCCCAATCCTCTTCAGCATAAAATGGGGCATCAAATTTACTGTGGCTCCCCCATCCACCAGTATCTTATTTACACCAACATTCTCCACCTTTCCTTTTATGAATAAAGGCTTCAAATGCGCTTTCATGGAATCTCTGGCCTTTCGAAGAAAGCATTCTGCTCCTCGACGCACCCATTGTTCATCACGTAGTAGCAGACGGGCCTGTGTGCCATTGTTTCTTCTTCCATCTCGTCTTCTTCGTCTTCGACCTCCATTACTCTATCATAATCTCTAGGGAGAACAGACACCACGTTGCAGATCATATTAAAGGATGCTTCTGAGTCAGATTCGAAGTTGTCAGTTTCTTCGTCGTCTTCCTGCATCTTCTCTTTCGACGCCACTGGTTCGACGATGCTACCAGGATTGATATGGAGGGAAGTCTCTTTTCTGCTCATTATCTGGAGATTGTTACTAGGCTCTACTTTATCTTTGCTGTCAGTGTCTTTTCCATTCACGCTCTTTTCTGCAGCCTCCTTTTCTGCCCTCTTCTACCTCTGGAATCTTCTCCATTGGGATCTCGACATAGGGTTTTTTCCTTTGTAGTTTTCTGAAGGATATGGTCTTGGCTTGTGCTTTTCCATTTCCTTCTTGCCTTCCATTGAAGCGCCTCTCTGAACCTCGAACTTTCCCCATTTTCTCTGCCCTTGGGCATCTCCAATGGGTTGAAACCATTTGTCATCCGTTGCTTTGTTTGATGGTTTATAGGTGTTATGGTGTCTCTCTCCATGCCTCCACTGATGGTGGTCACTTCTCCTTGGGTCATATCTTACTGTCCCCCAATTCTCTTTCCTCTTGGTTTATCCACTGCTTCTAGGTTGGTTGTTGCCTTCCTGTCGAAGATCGCACTGCAGCGTGGGCATAACATTACTTCGGTTTTCATCCTTTGGCACCTCTTGATGAATTCTATTAGGTTTTCTTCCTCTTTGGGATACGCCAGCCTTTGGTACTCCTTTCGACGATGATCTTCACCCATTTCAGCTTGATCTCCCTGAGACGCTTCCACCATGTTTATCCCAACATTTCGTTCGTGAGCAATGCTTAAGTCGTTCATTTTCTTGATGAGTCTTTCTTCTTCGACTTCGACACCACTTGGTATCTGGTCCGACTCCTTTTCTGGGCAGCACCACCAAGACATGTTCCTGGGACCATGTTTGCAACAACATTTGTTCCAATTTCTTTTGGGGTCTTCCATTATTCTGCGTAGGATTCCACTGGTCATAGGCTTCGTAGGACCATTCACAACTTCTTTTTTATTCTTGTGACCTCTTTGCTGAAAGGTCCCACGGTGTTGACGCAGTCTGCGACATCACCTGTCTTTGTTTGATCAAAATCAAGGCCTTCAGTAGCCTTGTTTTCAATGGTGAGGTCTTCAGTAACCTTCCTTTTTATAATAGGGGGATTCTCAATTGTTTCAGATATTTTTTCATTGTTGTCTGAAGGAACATCTCCCCAACCGCTTGGTTGGATTGTGTTGATGTCGATCTGAGAACTTGTCGACGTATTGTATTTCACGAGATAATCGTACTTCCCACTTGGTTGTCCCAAGCAGTCCCAATTCTCGTCCTGTCGAACCAAACCATCTTCGGCAGTATTGTCACTGTCCTTTTTGTCAAAACCTTCAGTAGTTTCCATCTTATTCTGGTCGTCAAAGCCTTCAGTAACTTCAACTTCGTTCTGGTTTGCGAGATCATCAGCAATCTCCACCATGTTGACATTTGTGTCGAATTCTCCAACAGCTTCCACCATGTCGAGATTGCCATCAGGAGCAATTTCGACCTCCACCATGTTCACAATGGATGGTTCAGCGTAATGGGCTTCGACTAGCTGCATGGGATTCGAATCGATCCTCATCTGTTGTTTTGGCTTATCACCAAACTTTAGCCTTCCGTCACGGATAGCATTCTGAACGAGATCCCTGAAAAGGAAACAGCGAGACGTTTTATGGCCCAGAAAATTATGGTATTTATAAAAACCTCTCTTTTTCTGTTGTTCCATAGGCGGTTCTTTAGCGCCTGGTGGTTTTATTAATTGACCATCTTTAACCAACAAATCAAAAATTTTGTCACATTTGGTGATGTCGAACGTATAAGTTCTTTTGGGGAACTTATCATTGGTTTCGATTGGGTTTCCGTTCGACGGAGTTAGTACTTTACACGAATAAGGTGGGCCTTGTTTTAGTTCTGCTAAGTCAATCTCTTGTTCGTCGAAGTGACTTGGTTCGTTTTCGTCGTACTCATCATCTTGGCGAACCCCTACGTAGGCCACCCTTTCTTTTTTATTCTTATTTGCTCTGAATTTCTCGTCCCTTAACCTTTCGACCTGTCTCACTCTATCTGCTAATTGTGCCATATCCCTCAGATACTGGGTATCTAGTTTCTTCCTTATAGAATAATCTAGTCCCCCTGCGGCCATTTCGACTAACTCATGTTCTGGCACTGGAGTGAAACATCTAGCCTTTAGCAATCTGAACCTATTTAAATAATCATCTATTGGTTCTGAGTGTTTTCTCTTAACACTGGCTAATTCTTTCAGACTTATTTTTGTTTGTCCCATGTAAAATTGCTCATGGAACAACCTTTCTAATTGGGTACACGTATACGCTGAGTTTGCAGGCAAAGATGTAAACCAAGTGAACGCGTTTTTCGTCAAGGAACTAGAGAAATATTTTATTTTCAAATTTTCATTACGGGCTATTTCCCCCGCTTCGATCAGATAATGTGCCACATGTTCTATGGTGGACTCACTAGTGTCTCCTGAGAACTTTGTGAACTTAGGAACTTTCCACCTTGGTGGCAGTTCTTCTTGCAGAATATATTCCGATAGTGGGGAAGCGTAACTGGGCATTTGTAATCCCATGTTCATCCTATTTTGTGCCATTATCGTTTCGACCATGGCCGCTAAATTATTTTCGACAGGAGGGTTATTATACCGGATTCGCTGTTGCAACACAGCATCCGCGTCCTGGCCTCTCTGGATTACTATCCTTCTAGGTTCTTGTGAAATAGGGATTTCGACACGAGGCTGTTCGACTACATCCTCTTGGTTTCTGACGTTTGTCTGAGGATTGTCTAATGGTATTTGGTTTAGGGGCAGCTATAGCACCTCAAATTTGCACCTATCATTGTACATACATTCTCATATTAGGTCATAGCATTAACATGGTCCACTGCATAGCATTGCATTGTCCCTTTGCCTCAAGTGCAAGATCATCAGAAGAATTAGGTCAAACTGATCAGGAGATCAGTCAACCAAGCAAGCAAGCACAATTCTCAAGGAGCCAAGGCTCTAGGGTTGGTCCAACATGTTCACATGACTTGGGGATCCATTTGAAGTGTTTAGGTCAAGGATTGGATGCTCAGAAGTCATCAGTCAATGCACAGTCAGTCAGAAACCATAAAAAGTCAAACTTGGTCAACTGTGATTGATTTTATGGTTTTGATGGATGGATTTGGTTTGAGAGAGCTTATTCATGTCCAAATAGGCCTCATATATCATGACAAACATCATCATTGAAGAATTTGAAGCCAAATCAGAAATTTCCAAAAATAGAAACTGGACCTGTAATTGAAACTTGCCAAAAATGGAAACTTCTTGATCCCAAACTTACATCATGATACAAGCTTCAAATGAATTTTTGCCCAACATGAAAGTTGAAGATCTTGTTCTCCCATTTCCAAAAAGTCCAAGAACTCTCAATTCCCATGTATGGTTGGCAAGATATGATCAATTCATTTTCAAAAATTCTTGAACTTCAAAAGGCCATATCTCTCAAACCATTTGGCCAAATTTGGTGAGGTTTTTTCCAACAAGTCATATTTAACCTCCTCTTTCCAAAAATGTAACCCTCATGCACCAAAACCTTATGGATCAAAATGGCATTTTTTGACTTACTTGAATTATTTTTAAGTGAGGTAAAAAAGTGAACTTTTGATTTATGCACTTCCAACCATTTTGGCTATTCAAAATTGATCTGAAATGTTGTTTGTGACATGTTTGCAAGCCCAATTCGAGCTGCAGCACCATACACCCCACCACTCAAGTGAAAATGGCCATTTAGCAAAATGCTTCTTTAAGTTAATTTGTGATTAGCTCTCATTAAACCAACTTAAAACAGAAGTATATTAACCATTTTTCTGTCATTCCAAAGCCCTAGCAGCCACCATTTACCAACAGAATTCTCTCACTCTCTCAAATCTCCATTTTGCACTTTGAGCTTTTCTTTGAAAATTTGTGAAACACCCGAGCTGGCCATAGTTGTTCCACCATCTAACCACCATTTGGAGCCCATTTCAACCTTCATTCATCAACTGTAAGGCTGTTTCTCACGACTGTTTTTCTTCAAGCTTCACCAATGGCAAAATTTGATTCGAGCAAAACCAAGCTTCTTTGAGCCAAGCGAACTTCATCATTCATCATTGGAAGCTTGTTGGGGTAGCTGTTTCATCACCAAAGATCCAAACAACAACTGTTTCACTCATTGCTTCAAAATCAAGTAAGATTTCAAATCTCCAATTTCTTGAAACCATGCTATGCACTTTGTAGATCTCCTTGCCCTGGTCACACTGAGCTTTGAATGATTGAAAATGGTTGATTAGTTTAGGAGAAATCTGGTTTTTAAAATTTGATGTTGCATATTGTTTTGCTCGATTCATGCTGTTTGAAGTTGATTTTGTTAAAATGGATGATGGATTCATGTTGTTTGATGCTTGCTGAATCGATTGATGTGTTCAATTTGTGTTTCTGGGCATGGAAATTTTTGAATCGATTTGAAATGGTGAAGAAGACAACACTGTACATGTAAAACCCTAATCTCCATGGCCATTCCCAGAAATTCGTGTGCATGGCACTGTGTCTCCATGCGGACCAATCAGAACATTTCATTGTTCTGCTCAAAACGCCGCGTTTTGTTTAGTTCTCCAACTATTTACAAAATTGCCACTGGCGTGGCACATGACCTATTAAAATATGTTGGTTTCATTTAATTATTTCATTTTTGATCATCAGCTTGTAAAAATCATAACTCCACCATGCTTGATCCAATTTGAATGGGATTTTTTGCATTGCCTTCATCATGACCTCTAGTATTTTGTCATATTTTTTCCAGATTTTTTTTGATGAATGGATTTTATTTGGCATTAGGGTTTGTAACATGTATCCACATTTTGCACATTCCACCAAATCATTTGTGAAATAGTCATGCTTTATCCTATGGACTTGAAATTTTTTGTGCATAAACTAGACACATTCATGGTGATTTTGATGTAAAGATCATAAATTTATCTTATCTGGATTTTGAGTTGTGATTTTTTGAAGTAGGGTGTGACAATTTGTGTCACACCATTGATGTGCAACTTGTTGATTTTCATAGCCATGCCTATTGACCTCAAAATGGATTGATTTTTTGCATGATTGAGCTTGTGTATGTCTAGTTTACATGTGATTTTTTGTGGAATTGTTTATGGCATTTTCCATTTGATTGAGATTTTTGTCCCCTGCTTGGTCTTATGTTGACGTTTTGTGACACTTGTTCCCATTTCATTTGTGAAATCCTCATACTTTATTAGATGGACATGAAATTTCATATGTGATTACTAGACATCTTAATCTTTGACATGGTTTTAGTCCCATTCATTTCTCATATGCCATCCTTGATTTATGATTTTTTCAAGTTGATGCATGTTTGGTTGACTTCTTTGAGCATGTTCAAAATTGCCTTGCCTTTCTGATTTTCATTGACTGCCTTCCACTTGTCCAAATGAGATGAAATTTGACATGCTTACCATGCTGTGGGTTGTGATTGATCATGATTTATTTGGTGATTTTTGGAAATGTTTGAGTTTGATTTTGATTCAAGTCTTGCTGTTGACTTCTATGAGCTTCTAAATGTCATGCTTTGACCTAACTTGTTCATGAAATGATGATAATAATTGATATGAATGTGAAACCAATTGGGTTTATTTCTTGATTGTTTAAACATGATTTTGGATACTTGCCACTTGCTGTTTTGACTTTTTCATTCTCTTTTGACCCTAGGCTTGTCCTAGTGGTCCTGTTACTCACATTTGAGCTCATTTTTTCAGGTTGACCAACAATTATCCAATGAGACCAATACAAATTGGTTGTGTTAGGTTGTTTATCATGACTAACCCATTTGTTTTGTAGGTTGCTTGGCTCACATGCCTTGAGCCTTGTGCATTGCACACTTAGCTTGTTTGTGTTGACTGGTTGACATCTGTTTCCTTTTGCCTTAATTTTGAAGTTGTATACTAATGTCTGTTTGACTATTTCAGGTACTTTTAGTTTCCCAGTTCCTTGTGAACTTTTGCTTTGCTTTGCTTGAATAAGAAATTTGCATTGAGGTATACTTCTAATCTTCATGTAGTCTGGAAGACCTGGCCTGTTACTTGGCCAGGTGTAACACCCCGATAATAATATGATTATTTATTTAAATTAAGTTAATAATATATTTATTAATTTAATTAGATAATTGGATTATTATTATTATTATTATTTTGGAATTATTGAATTATTATTATTATTGGAATAATAATATAATTTGGAAAATATATAAGTTGGAATAAGGAAAAAGAGTTTCATTTTTTGGAAAATAAGGTTTTCACGTGAAACAGAGAAGCGATTGAGAAAGTAGAGAAAGGGCAAGAGGAAGAACTAGAGAGCAAGGGTTGGAGAACGGAAAAGCTTGAAGCTCAAAGTTGCCGGATTAACTCAGGTAAGGGGGGTTTATCGTCGTTTAATGGGTATTATGGGTTAGCATGTAATGGGTAGTGATAAACCGTGATTTGACCCTAATTGGGATTTTGAAATGCTGAGAAATTTTGATGAATAAGTTGGGTTAGACTGTAATTGAATCTGTGTTTGGGTTAGTTGTAAATTTCCGAAAGTGTAGCTTTTTACGGAATTGGAATCGGAGGTCCGGAAGTCCTCCAACGGCGGAAAATGCGGGGAATTCTGCATTCTGCCTTGAGTTAGCGCAGGAACAGCTTCTGTCTTGCGTTAACCGGTTAACCCAGGGTGTTAACCGGTTAACACTGTTTTGAATTGTGAAAATTTGCTGTTTTGTCTGCGTTAACCGGTTAACCCAGGGCGTTAACCGGTTAACACTGTTGTGATTGCTGAAAATATTGCTGTTTGTGCTGCGTTAACCGGTTAACCCAGGGCGTTAACCGGTTAACACTGTTAAGTTTAGGGACAGGAAGCGTGTTGTGCTGCGTTAACTGGTTAACCCAGGGCGTTAACCGGTTAACACTGTTGCAGAGTGGAAAAATTGTTAATTAAAATATTGTGTGCCTAATTTGTGGTTGCCTATATCGGTGTGTGATATAGTAGGGATTATTTCTCGCTGTTTTGAGCAGTATAGGTATTAGTAGAGTGTGCTAATACTGTGTTTAATTAATTGACATGATATGATGTGTTGATACATGTGTTGATGATGTATGATGATATGCATAATGCTGTGAATGTATATATTATGCATGTATTTGTGAATGGACTGTTGTATGGCTTAGAGTGTGAGCATATGTCCATTGTGGATTGTTGTTGATGTTGCATTGCTAGATGATTAGCGTGCATAGCATAGCCTGTGGGGCTGTAGCTAATTCCCATGGTGAGGAATTAGTGAGTGAATCATTGTGGATTTGTTGTTGATGTTTGCATGCTAGATGATTAGTGTGCATAGCATAGCCTTTGGGGTTGTAGCTAATTCCCATGGTGAGGAATTAGTGAGTGAGTCATTAGATCTCAAATGAGTGGGACTAGTGAGCTTAGTAGCCGTATCTGGATTGATCGGTGAGCTTGAACTATATGTTCAAGAATAGTCGGTACCGCATGTGTGGAGTCTCATTGCATAAATGATGTATGGCGTATAATATGAATGGATGTATTCCAATATTATACGTGTGTGATGTTGCTATTGAGTATGAATATGAGTTGTATTAGTGTTGAGTATGATGGTTGAGTTGGTGTGCCGTTGCTGAATGTGTAATCTGATTTGGGTGATGAAATGTGTTATTTACTTAACATGACATGATAATTTATAATGCTTATTATACCGATTGAGGAACTCACCCTTACAACTATTTTTCAGGTAACGAGCAATGAGTTGAGTAGAAGCTAATGCTTGGAGTCTAGTGTAGTCTCCTTAGTGGGTCATGCTCTGATAGATGTAACATCGGGAGGGAACATTTTAATTGTGTTGTTGATGATTGTTGAACTAGTTTACATGTAGTATGTTACATGTTTGAATGATCGATTTGATCTCTATCCGCTGCGTATTGTGCAATACTTTATGTTTTGAGTTAAATAATGAGCATGACTAAATATTTATGGCGAATAGTGTGAAATCTTGTGTGACACCCTTGATTGCATATTACTCTGATTGATATGTTGTTATATTTTAATTAAATAATTGGGGTATTTTAGAAGGGTGTTACATTAGTGGTATCAGAGCATAGTCGGTCGAGTCGAGTCGTAATTATTCTGTTTCCCCTGTACGGTATAGGTGTTGTGTAACCCTATCAGTACTCATTGTTTTAGTTGTTTGGGTTTTCAGAATAGAGATGGTTGGAAGAGGTAGAGATGATGCTGCGATTGCTGAGGCTCTGGGTATGCTGGCTGGAGTACTTGGGGGAAATCCGAATGTGGTGGGAATGGGAGCTGCTCGTCAACTGAGTGAGTTCCAGAAGAACAATCCTCCAATGTTCAAGGGAGCATACGATCCAGATGGCGCTCAGAAGTGGTTGAAGGAGATAGAGAGAATCTTCCGAGTGACTGAGTGTGCCGATAACCAGAAGGTCAGGTTCGGTACGCATATGCTGTCAGAAGAGGCTGATGATTGGTGGGTTGCTACCCGCACTGAGTTGGAAACTGCTGGGGATGCTGAAATCACTTGGGTTGTGTTCAGAGAGAGATTCCTGAGGAAGTACTTTCCAGAAGATGTCAGAGGAAAGAAAGAGATAGAGTTCTTAGAGTTGAAGCAGGGTAACAAGTCTGTTACTGAGTATGCTGCTAAGTTCACAGAGCTGTCAAAGTATTATACTCCCTATAATGAGGCTGCTGGAGAATTTTCGAAATGTGTGAAGTTTGAGAACGGGTTGCGTCCTGAGATCAAGCAGGCTATTGGATATCAGCGGATCAGAGTGTTTTCCGACTTGGTTGACTGTTGCAGGATTTTTGAACAGGATTCCAAAGCCAGAGCAGAGAGCTATCAGCAAAGGGTTGATAGGAAAGGCAAGAATCAGAATGATCGTGGAAAACCGTATGCAGCTGGCAAAGGTTTCCAGAAGCAGAGTGGGATGAAGAGGCCTAGTGGGGGAGACTCCAGTGCCCCTGCTAAGTGTTATAGATGTGGTCGGGCTGGACATCGTGTCCATGAGTGTACCAGTGCTGAGATGAAGTGTTTCAAGTGTGGAAAAGGTGGTCATTTGGCTGCAGAGTGTCGGTTGAATACTGTAACTTGTTTCAACTGTGGAGAGTTGGGTCATATCAGTCCACAGTGTCCTAAGCCGAAGAAAGAGAATCAGTCAGGAGGCAAGGTCTTTGCTTTATCGGGTTCTGAGACTTCTGCAGATGATCGTTTGATCCGAGGTACGTGTTATATTAATGGCTTTCCTCTTGTAGCTATTATTGACACCGGTGCTACTCATTCCTTTATATCTTTGGATTGTGCTGTGAAACTTAAGTTAGAGATATCTGGGATGCTTGGAAGTATGGTGATTGATACTCCTGCGAAGGGTTCAGTGACTACTACTTCAGTTTGTTTGAATTGTCTTTTGAGTATTTTTGGTAGAGACTTTGGGATAGACCTTGTGTGTCTTCCACTAGTGCAGATTGATGTTATCCTGGGTATGAACTGGTTGGTGTTTAACCGAGTTTATATCAACTGTTTTGACAAGACCGTGATCTTTCCTGAGAGTGAGGAAGGAAAGAGTTTGTTTCTATCTGCAAGGCAGGTGAATGAGGCAGTAGTAGATGGAGCAGAGTTGTTTATGCTGTTAGCGACTTTAGAGGCTAAAGATAAACTGGCAATTTGTGATCTAGCCGTGGTGTGTGATTTTCCTGATGTGTTTCCAGAAGAAGTGAATGAATTGCCGCCAGAGCGTGAAGTTGAGTTCTCGATTGATTTGGTACCTGGTACTAGGCCGATATCGATGGCTCCGTACCGTATGTCTGCTGTTGAGTTAACTGAATTGAAGAGTCAGTTGGAAGATCTGTTGGATAAGAAATTTATTCGCCCGAGTGTGTCACCGTGGGGTGCACCAGTGTTGTTGGTTAAGAAGAAAGAAGGTACTATGAGGTTGTGTGTGGACTACAGGCAACTGAATAAAGTGACGATCAAGAATCGGTATCCTTTGCCGAGGATTGATGATTTGATGGATCAATTGGTTGGTGCGAGTGTGTTCAGCAAGATAGATTTGAGATCTGGGTATCATCAAATACGTGTGAAAACTGAGGATATTCAGAAGACTGCTTTCAGAACGAGGTATGGACATTATGAGTATTCTGTAATGCCTTTTGGTGTGACTGATGTGCCTGGAGTATTCATGGAGTATATGAATAGGATTTTCCATCCGTACCTAGACCAGTTTGTTGTGGTGTTTATTGATGACATTTTGGTGTATTCGAAATCTGAAGAAGAGCATGCTGAGCATTTGAGAGTGGTTTTAGAAGTTCTACGAGAAAAGAAGTTATTTGCTAAACTCTCTAAATGTGAATTTTGGTTAGAAGAGGTTAGTTTTCTTGGTCATGTGATTTCAAGAGGCGGTGTTGCTGTTGATCCTTCTAAGATAGAAGCGGTATCTAAGTGGGAAGCTCCGAAGTCAGTTTCTGAGATAAGGAGTTTTCTTGGACTTGCAGGTTATTATAGGAAGTTCATTGAGGGATTTTCTAAGTTGGCGTTACCGTTGACGATGTTGACTAGAAAGGGACAAGCGTTTGTTTGGGACTCGAAATGTGAAGAAGGTTTCCAAGAGTTAAAGAGAAGGTTGACTACTGCTTCTATTCTGATATTACCGAGTTCGTCGGAACCATTTGAGGTTTACTGTGATGCTTCATTGTTGGGTTTAGGTGGTGTGTTGATGCAGAATAAGCAGGTTATAGCTTATGCTTCGAGACAACTGAGAGTTCATGAGAGGAACTATCCGACGCACGATTTAGAGTTAGCAGCTGTAGTATTTGTTCTGAAGTTATGGAGGCATTACTTGTATGGGTCAAGATTTGAGGTTTTCAGTGACCATAAAAGTTTAAAGTATTTGTTTGATCAGAAAGAGCTGAATATGAGACAGAGGAGATGGTTAGAATTTCTGAAGGATTATGACTTTGGTTTGAATTACCATCCGGGTAAAGCAAACGTGGTGGCTGATGCATTGAGTCGGAAATCATTGCATATGTCTATGTTAATGGTTATAGAATTGGACTTAATTGAGCAGTTTAGAGACTTGAGTTTGGTGTGTGAGAGTACTCACAATAGTGTTAAATTGGGAATGTTGGAGTTAACAAGTGGTATTCTGGATGAGATCAGAGAGGGCCAGAAATCCGATATGCTTTTGGTTGATAAGTTGACTTTAGTGAATCAAGGCCAAGGTGGTGAATTCAGAGTTGATGAGAATGGTGTTTTGAAATTTGGTAATCGGGTGTGTATTCTGGATGTTACCGAACTTAAGAAGAGTATTCTGGAGGAAGGACATCGTAGTGGCTTGAGTATTCATCCTGGAGCTACGAAGATGTATCATGATTTGAAAAAGTTATTTTGGTGGCCGGGAATGAAAAGAGAAATTACGAGTTTTGTTTATTCCTGTTTGACTTGTCAGAAGTCAAAGATTGAGCATCAGAAGCCGTCTGGGCTAATGCAACCGTTGGCTATTCCAGAGTGGAAGTGGGATAGTATCAGTATGGATTTTGTTTCTGGTTTGCCGAGGACAAGTAAGAATTTTGAAGCTATTTGGGTGATTGTGGATAGATTGACGAAGTCGGCTCATTTCATTCCGATCAGAATGGATTATCCGTTAGAGAGATTAGCCGAGTTGTATATTGAGAAGATTGTAAGTTTGCATGGTATTCCGTCTAGTATTGTTTCGGACAGAGATCCTAGATTTACATCGAAGTTCTGGGAAGGTTTGCAGAGGGCTTTGGGAACTAAGCTGAGATTGAGTTCTGCATATCATCCGCAGACTGATGGTCAGACTGAGAGGACGATTCAGTCATTAGAGGATCTTTTGAGAGCTTGTATTTTGGAAAAGGGAGGTACTTGGGATTGTTATTTGCCTTTGATTGAGTTTACCTACAACAATAGTTTTCATTCGAGCATTGGTATGGCACCGTTTGAAGCTTTGTATGGTAGAAGATGTCGGACACCGTTATGTTGGTATGAGTCCGGTGAGAGTGCTGTGGTTGGACCGGAGATTGTTCAACAGACTACGGAAAAGATTAAGATGATTCAGGAGAAGATGAGAATTGCTCAGAGTCGTCAGAAGAGTTATCACGACAAGAGGAGGAAGTCACTTGAGTTCCAAGAGGGAGATCATGTGTTTCTTCGTGTTACTCCGATAACTGGTGTTGGGCGAGCTTTGAAGTCGAAAAAGTTGACACCTCGATTTATTGGTCCTTATCAGATTTTGGAGAGGATAGGGGAGGTAGCCTATCGTATCGCTTTACCGCCGTCGCTTGCGAATTTGCATGAGGTTTTTCATGTGTCTCAGTTGAGGAGATACATTCATGATCCGTCGCATGTAGTCCAAGTAGATGATGTACAGGTAAGAGATAACCTGACTGTTGAAACATCGCCTATGAGGATCGAGGATCGAGAATTGAAGCAGTTGCGGGGTAAAGAGATTGCCTTGGTGAAGGTAGCTTGGGGAGCACCAGCAGGTGGCAATGTGACTTGGGAACTGGAGAGTAAGATGAAGGAGTCTTACCCAGAGTTGTTCGCTTGAGGTATGTTTTCGAGGACGAAAACTCTTTTAGTGGGGGAGAGTTGTAACACCCCGATAATAATATGATTATTTATTTAAATTAAGTTAATAATATATTTATTAATTTAATTAGATAATTGGATTATTATTATTATTATTTTGGAATTATTGAATTATTATTATTATTGGAATAATAATATAATTTGGAAAATATATAAGTTGGAATAAGGAAAAAGAGTTTCATTTTTTGGAAAATAAGGTTTTCACGTGAAACAGAGAAGCGATTGAGAAAGTAGAGAAAGGGCAAGAGGAAGAACTAGAGAGCAAGGGTTGGAGAACGGAAAAGCTTGAAGCTCAAAGTTGCCGGATTAACTCAGGTAAGGGGGTTTATCGTCGTTTAATGGGTATTATGGGTTAGCATGTAATGGGTAGTGATAAACCGTGATTTGACCCTAATTGGGATTTTGAAATGCTGAGAAATTTTGATGAATAAGTTGGGTTAGACTGTAATTGAATCTGTGTTTGGGTTAGTTGTAAATTTCCGAAAGTGTAGCTTTTTACGGAATTGGAATCGGAGGTCCGGAAGTCCTCCAACGGCGGAAAATGCGGGGAATTCTGCATTCTGCCTTGAGTTAGCGCAGGAACAGCTTCTGTCTTGCGTTAACCGGTTAACCCAGGGTGTTAACCGGTTAACACTGTTTTGAATTGTGAAAATTTGCTGTTTTGTCTGCGTTAACCGGTTAACCCAGGGCGTTAACCGGTTAACACTGTTGTGATTGCTGAAAATATTGCTGTTTGTGCTGCGTTAACCGGTTAACCCAGGGCGTTAACCGGTTAACACTGTTAAGTTTAGGGACAGGAAGCGTGTTGTGCTGCGTTAACCGGTTAACCCAGGGCGTTAACCGGTTAACACTGTTGCAGAGTGGAAAAATTGTTAATTAAAATGTTGTGTGCCTAATTTATGGTTGCCTATATCGGTGTGTGATATAGTAGGGATTATTTCCCGCTGTTTTGAGCAGTATAGGTATTAGTAGAGTGTGCTAATACTGTGTTTAATTAATTGACATGATATGATGTGTTGATACATGTGTTGATGATGTATGATGATATGCATAATGCTGTGAATGTATATATTATGCATGTATTTGTGAATGGACTGTTGTATGGCTTAGAGTGTGAGCATATGTCCATTGTGGATTGTTGTTGATGTTGCATTGCTAGATGATTAGCGTGCATAGCATAGCCTGTGGGGCTGTAGCTAATTCCCATGGTGAGGAATTAGTGAGTGAATCATTGTGGATTTGTTGTTGATGTTTGCATGCTAGATGATTAGTGTGCATAGCATAGCCTTTGGGGCTGTAGCTAATTCCCATGGTGAGGAATTAGTGAGTGAGTCATTAGATCTCAAATGAGTGGGACTAGTGAGCTTAGTAGCCGTATCTGGATTGATCGGTGAGCTTGAACTATATGTTCAAGAATAGTCGGTACCGCATGTGTGGAGTCTCATTGCATAAATGATGTATGGCGTATAATATGAATGGATGTATTCCAATATTATACGTGTGTGATGTTGCTATTGAGTATGAATATGAGTTGTATTAGTGTTGAGTATGATGGTTGAGTTGGTGTGCCGTTGCTGAATGTGTAATCTGATTTGGGTGATGAAATGTGTTATTTACTTAACATGACATGATAATTTATAATGCTTATTATATCGATTGAGGAACTCACCCTTACAACTATTTTTCAGGTAACGAGCAATGAGTTGAGTAGAAGCTAATGCTTGGAGTCTAGTGTAGTCTCCTTAGTGGGTCATGCTCTGATAGATGTAACATCGGGAGGGAACATTTTAATTGTGTTGTTGATGATTGTTGAACTAGTTTACATGTAGTATGTTACATGTTTGAATGATCGATTTGATCTCTATCCGCTGCGTATTATGCAATACTTTATGTTTTGAGTTAAATAATGAGCATGACTAAATATTTATGGCGAATAGTGTGAAATCTTGTGTGACACCCTTGATTGCATATTACTCTGATTGATATGTTGTTATATTTTAATTAAATAATTGGGGTATTTTAGAAGGGTGTTACACCAGGCACCTGTCTGAAGTCCTCCTTAAGAGGCAATGTTTGTGACTGTTTACATTTGTCCTTGTATAGAGTCAAAGACCTCCTAAGTGAAGAGGCAATTGGCAGAACCCAAGGGATATGCAATCTATCCCCTGCTATTCTGTGTGTCATCTGCTTTGCTCGCACCACTGTGTTGATGCATTGCAGATACAAACCCAAGATCTTGTACAATTGTACAGTTGAGTCAGTTTCAAATGTGTAGAAGGGTTCCCACCTTCTGAACCCACACATTCTTGTCTTAAGCTCTCCCAGGCCAGGGATAAGAGCTGTGAAGTCCTATCTTCACTCACCTTTCATCTGCTTCACCTTAGCCCCTCAATGGCAAGGTTAAGAGCTAACACTACCCAGTTCCAGTGGTTTGTTTGTTGAGGTTGATATGACCCCTCGACTAAAACCTAGCCTTGATGTTTGAGCCCCTTGTTGGTGTGTTTATTTCATGCTGTATGTGCTTGTGTGGTGTGATTGTATCCCCTAGGTTTGCTAGACTCCGCGTAGTCTCGTTTGCATGTCAATTAAGGTAGCACGGTTCCTTCGTATAGGACTTCCTTTCTTGCTTGAGCTTTCCTAAAACACAAACAAACATTATCCCCTCTTAAGGATACGTTAACTCCTTCTACTACAGGTGAGTAAGTCTCCAAAGGTCGAGCATCAGGTAGATTGCGCAGTGACGTTGTCCACTTAAAAAACACAAACCAACGGGAATAGTTTAGCCGAACTACGGCAACTCTGATTCTCATGTCCAGATGAGATACGTAGGCACGAGATGCGATGTCTTGTCGAGTTTGACTAACAACTAACACTAATCCTTTTCTCTCGCCCTCGTTGCGATTGAGACCTCCCCTTTCTCTTGCCCTAATTGCAATCGAGACCCTTGCTTCCTGTGCAAGTCACGATTAGGATAGGCTTGCTTCCTGTGCAAGTTAGCTAGAAACCTTAACTTAGGGACGACTTTGCATGACAACATCTAGGCTCGAGTCGTAGTCTCCCTAGTGTTGTGTCACCCTCTGTTATCTGGTTAGGCTAGTCCTTTTTCCCTGCTAGGGGAACTACGTCGCCCTGATCCTCATACCAGATGAGGTACGTAGGCAGGAGATGAGCAGATCTCTCCGGGCGCTTTTTTCTTTTTCCGCCTTTTTTCTTTTTCAACCCTTTGTGTCTTAACCACCCTTGCGTGTGTTTTGGTTCGGATGCTGATGTAAGCCCAGTGATTGGCATTCAGGCTCCATGTTTGCCTTCCTGTGTGTGTTTTGGTTCGGATGCTGATGTAAGTCCAGTGATTGGCATTCGGGTTCCACGTTTGCCTTTGCCAGTGTTTGTTTGTGTGCGTGTCAGCCGAGCTACGAATGCTCTGATTCTTCTTCGTCCAAGAAGATACGTATGCATAGGATGCAATATCCTAGCGAGCATGTGTCGTTTCCCCAGTCCGAACTACTTCGACTCTGATGTCTATGCCTGATAGACTAAGTAGGCCCAAGATGCGATATCCTGCCGAGTCAGTCTTGTATGTTTTCTTGTGTCTCTTTCAGCCAGTGTGTGTGTGTGAGCAGTGTTTTAGCAACCATTTTTCCTTCCTATTGTGCGTGGATCCCGTCGAGTACGACGGATGCGTAGGGGTGCTAATACCTTCCCTTCGCATAACCGACTCCCGATCCCATTCTCTTTGGTCGCGAGACCATGTCTTTTCCAGGTTTACTCTGAGCGTTTCCTTTCCCTCTTTTGGGATAAATAACGCACGGTGGCGGCTCTGTTGTTCTTTGTTTTCCCGCCGGTTTTTCGCGTAATGCGACAGCTGGCGACTCTGCTGGGGACTAAAGAAGTTGACCTCTTGCTGGTCCATCTTCCCTGAGCGAGTCTCTCCTAGCGCTCTCTAGGTTAGGGCTTTGGATGCTTTTTGCTGTTATTTATTGCATTCATTTGTATATATTTGCATTTACTGTTTGCATTTATTGTTCGCATTAATGTTTGCATTCATTCATATTCATTTGCTGGCTGTGCTGTGTTTCTCTGTTTGGGGTGGGAGTTACTCGAGGTAAAAGGCCCAATACCCAGGCTATGAGTGAAATCTAGGATACCTAGGAATAGAGTGATTCATGGGAAGCGGGTGGTATTGCGCCACTCAGCGGAACATTGATATCACGAACAGTTCAGACCCTGGTGGGATATTGTCGTTGCATACTTCAGGTGTGTATATGATGATATTCTGTGAAAGGTTATTTATGCTGTGTTTCTCTCGACCTTACCCTGGCCTAGACTACACCTGTGAGTGGGGAAGGGTTGATCATTTTAACAGGTACCGTTGGTGACTTGTGGTTCTGTTGGTGACTTTGGGTTCAGACAACAGTGTATTCAGTTGACCTTGGGTTTTCAAGTTGGATTTGGGTTCTGAATTTAGACCGAAACTTCGACCTTGTGATCAGAATTGCACAACCAGCCAGTCCGGTCTGCATCATTTGCATCATAGCATATTTATTTTCAAAAGAAACGCAATGTAAATAAAAAAAATGAAAAAAAAGAAGAAAAAAGAAGGAAAACTAATCTCTGCATGCATATCATTTCTCAGGTACATTCCCGAGCTTGTCCACTGATAGAGATGGCAACAGTCCCAGAGCCAAAATGGAAGACCTGTTCCTACAGTTTTTATCGTGAGCCGTTGACTTCACTGATAGAGTTGGGTAGCCTTGTGACTGATGATCGTCTGAAGGGTTTTGTTCGGCAGTATGGAGACATCCTAACAGTGTTGAAGACAGTAGTTGATCCAGTGCCGCTGCAGACACTTCTTCAGTTCTATGACCCGGAGCTTAGATGTTTTACTTTCCAAGACTACCAGTTGGCGCCTACTCTCGAGGAGTATTCTATCCTATTGGGTGTCCCTATTCAGCATCAGGTTCCTTTTTTGGACGTCCCAAAAGAGGTTGACTTTAGAGTTATTTCCAGAGCTCTCCGGTTGAGTGTCAAGGAAGTTGGTGATAATTGGAAGCCCTGTGGGGAAGTTGTGGGTCTGCCGTTGAAGTTCCTTCTGAGGGTTGCTAGAGATGAAGCCGAGAAGGGGAATTGGGAAGTTTTTCATGCCCAACTTGCTGCTATGATATATGGGATCGTCCTATTCCCGAGCATGCCCAATTTCATTGACCATGCTGCCATCAGTATTTTTATGGGAAGGAATCCAGTTCCTACTCTGTTAGCAGACACTTACTATGCTATTCACAGTAGGCATGGTAAGGGTGGAGCCATCAGGTGCTGTTTACCTCTCCTGTTCAGATGGTTTATGTCCCTTCTGCCAGCCAGTGGACCCTTTATGGATACCCAGAGCACTCTTAAGTGGACTCAGAGGGTCATGTCGCTTACCTCCTATGACATCGGATGGCAGTCTTACCGGATGGACGTACGGAATGTTATTATGAGCTGTGGGGAATTCCGTAATGTGCCACTCGTGGGGACCAAGGGTTGTATCAATTATAATCCAGTTCTTTCTCTTCGTCAGTTAGGGTTTGTATTGAAAGGAAAACCACTTGAGGCTGAGGTAGCCGAAAGTGTGTATTTTGAGAAGCAGAGTGACCCGACTAGATTGGAGCAAATAGGAAGAGCCTGGAGGTCTGTTGGGGTGAAGGATGGATCTGTCTTAGGGAAGAAGTTTACCATTGCAATGCCTGATTACACTGATTGGGTAAAGAAGAGAGTGGAAACTTTGTTGCTACCCTACGATAGGATGGAGCCGTTGCAGGAGCAACCACCCTTGATCCTTGCTGAGAGTGTGCCTGCTGAGCACTATAAGCAAGCTCTGATGGAGAATCGCCGGTTGAGGGAGAAAGAGCAAGACACCCAGATGGAGTTGTACAAAGCCAAAGCTGATAGGTTGAACTTGGCCCATCAACTCAGGGAAGTGCAAGGAGAAGATGCTAGCAGAGCAAGGAGCAAGAAGAGATCTTACGAGGAGATGGAGTCCATGTTGGATGCAGAACATAGGGAATGTTTGAGGCTGCAGAGAGCAGAAGCCAACTACCAGAAGAAAATCAGAGACCTAGAGAAGCAACTCAAAGACAAAGACGCCCAGTTGAAGAAAGAGCATGATTTGAGACAGACATCAGAAGATTATCTTACAGGAGAAGTCTTGGAGCTTAGAAGACAACTGAAGGAGAAGATCACCCCTCTACCAGAATGTTCAGAATGCACACTGTTGATAGACCAGTGCCATTACCTGAAGACCCTCATTCCGGAAGACCGTCTGTTTTAGATGTATTTGTTGAGAATCACCTCCAGGCTTGTTGGATGGGATTCATTTGTTTGTACTCCGTCTTTTTGGATCTTTGTTGTTGAGAATCACCTCCAGGCTTGTTGGATGGGATTCATTTGTTTGTACTCTATTTATCGAGTATTTGTTGACTTGGTTGTATTGATCTTATTTATAGATAAGGTTGTTGGTATTTCCCTGTTGTTCTTTTTTTTTCCCTGTATCTGTTGTTCTCTTGTTGCTGCAGGTTGCCCTCTTTTGAGGATGGATCAGGCTCTTTGAATGCCTGAGAGATGAGCATATCATGTGCATCATACACATCATTAACATCATACTCATATCATTTGCATAACAGGTGTTCTTGTGCCGACTTCTCACTTTGGTTCCTGTGTCCAGGCAGGATAGCTGATCAAAGACCGCATCGCTACTCAACGAGACTCAACCATCAGCGGAATATGGATCAAGTACAAGCTGAGTTAGCTGAGATGAGGGCTAACATGGCCCAATTTATTCACATGATGCAAGGGGTTGCACAAGGACAAGAAGAACTCCGAGCTCTAGTTCAGAGGCAAGAAGCTGTAATTCCACCGCCCAACCAGGCTCTGCCAGAAGGAAACCCAGTTCCTGACACTCCTGCTGCTGCTATTCCCGTCAACAACTATGCTGTAGGTGAAGAGTTGAGGGGTATCCGAGTCGACGGTCAACCAATTGCTCCAGATGCTGCTAACGCCAGAGTCATTCATGCTCCGGCCCGTAACAGAATTCCGATTGTTGACAGACAAGAGGATATGTTTACTCTACTCAGCGAAGACGAAGATATTCTGGGAAGAAATGATGCGAGAGATCGTAAAGTTGAGGCCCTTGCTGAGAAGATTCGGGCTATGGAATGTCAAAACTCCCTTGGTTTTGATGTTACCAATATGGGATTAGTGGAAGGCTTGAGAATCCCGCACAAGTTTAAAGCACCGTCATTCGATAAATACAACGGTACTTCCTGCCCTCGCACCCATGTGCAGGCATACTATCGAAAGATCTCGGCGTATACTGACGACGAGAAGATGTGGATGTATTTTTTCCAAGACAGCCTATCTGGGGCGTCTCTGGACTGGTACATGGAATTGAAAAGAGAATCGATCAGATGCTGGAGGGATTTGGGTGAAGCATTCCTTAGACAGTGATTGGCATTCAGGCTCCATGTTTGCCTTCCTGTGTGTGTTTTGGTTCGGATGCTGATGTAAGTCCAGTGATTGGCATTCGGGTTCCACGTTTGCCTTTGCCAGTGTTTGTTTGTGTGCGTGTCAGCCGAGCTACGAATGCTCTGATTCTTCTTCGTCCAAGAAGATACGTATGCATAGGATGCAATATCCTAGCGAGCATGTGTCGTTTCCCCAGTCCGAACTACTTCGACTCTGATGTCTATGCCTGATAGACTAAGTAGGCCCAGGATGCGATATCCTGCCGAGTCAGTCTTGTCTGTTTTCTTATGTCTCTTTCAGCCAGTGTGTGTGTGTGTGTGAGCAGTGTTTTAGCAACCATTTTTCCTTCCTATTGTGCGTGGATCCCGTCGAGTACGACGGATGCGTAGGGGTGCTAATACCTTCCCTTCGCATAACCGACTCCCGATCCCATTCTCTTTGGTCGCGAGACCATGTCTTTTCCAGGTTTACTCTGAGCGTTTCCTTTCCCTCTTTTGGGATAAATAACGCACAGTGGCGGCTCTGTTGTTCTTTGTTTTCCCGCCGGTTTTTCGCGTAATGCGACAGTAGGCTCTTCCTGGACCGCTACCACTTGGTTATGAACCACTTGTTCTCTGTGTCGAGTTTGAGGGACCCCAAAAAAGTCAGCAATGCGCGTCATCTGCGCTGCCAACAATTGGTTTGTTTGGGTGGTGTTTTGAATTAGAGGATTGAACACCGCTCCCATTTGTTGTGTCAACATCTGGACCATATCATAATTACTCTCGTCCATTTGTTGTCTAATCACCTGCGCCGAATTATTTGTTATCGGCGACACGTAAAGTGGTTGTTGATTTAGTCTACTCATGTTTCCGCCATATCCTGACCCTTGTAAAGGTGAAGACATATTGGTCATAGAATCAGAATACACTACCGGGGAATTGTGTAGATTTGCCATTACTGAAGTTGGCATTCCAAATGGTTGTTCCCTACCGGGCAGAGGCATAGTGAAATTCGTCACAAAAGGCCTAGAAGTGTTTCCCATAGGAGGGGGTGTCCCAATAGGCATTTGTTGCGCCCTAACGGACGAACTAGGCGCATTTTGTGAAATTGAAACTGCTGGTATTGACCCTGTTGACGAAGGCATAGCCTCTGACACAGGGACTGATCCTACATTGCCTCCCGTCGAAGGGATAGGGTTGGATACTGGTATGGCTTCACTTGGATTAGGATTATTTGGCTAATTCGCCATTTTCCTTACTCTTGTTCTTTTAGGTCTTTCTACGTCAGATACGGCTAATTTACCGCTTCTTAGTCTCATATAACGAAGAAAAAACCTTGATTAACGATTATCTAAGTTTTAGATTTCTGACCCGTCCCACTGGGCGTGCCAATTTGTTCGCTGTGAATTTTGGCGAACAACCTCTGGTTTACCAAAACTTGTAGAATTTGGTTACTTGCAAGATCAACCACACAAATCCTAGGACATGTGCAAATCTAAATAACTTCGTAAATCTCTAGAACGGCTTTTGTACTTTTCATTTGGTTTATAAAGTTATTATTGTCGAAAAAAAGTGTTGATTAGAAATGTTTAAATAATTGTAAATTTGACAAGATAAGATAAATGGCAGAAAATAACTGACAGAACATAAAGTGTCGAAAGAAGAAATGCAGAAAGATAACTGACTAGTAGATGTAAAGAGAAATTGGTAAAGAACTTCTAACTTTATAAAATAAAACTTCAAAAGAATTGGTGTTTGTTTACACATACATGTTCCAAATATGACTCTTTTCTCTCACACGGGTACTTTGAGTATTTGCAGGAATTTTGTACAAGTAAATTTTCACACCTTTTTCTGATAACAACTATCCTATTTATATACAAATAAAACAACTGTTACTAACGAACAAATCCTAAAACTGTGACACATGGCTTTCTTCCTTTCGCCAGATGCTTCCACGCGTCTTCTGCCAAACGTCACAACTCTTTTGAATTTGCAATTTACACTTTACGTCGAAATGACGTCTTTCTCCAGGCTTTGTCGAATTGTCGAAATACTACAACATCCTTCATGTCTGTCAAAGGCGTCTTTCCAACTGCAGATATCTTGTCGAAATGTCGAAGCTTCATTTTTGTCGAAGTGTCGAACAACACTTATCAACCAAACCGTTTATCCCATGTCGTCATTTGTCGAAAGAACCATTCTGCATACCAAATCTCATGGCGTGGAAAACGCGTGTATACAGCTGGTTGTGATACTTCTGCTTGCGGTCTAAGTCCAATTTGATTTGGCACATACAGAAGAGTTTAATTACCTTGTATTCCTCCTGATAGTTCCTGAAGTTCATGTTTGAACTCTTCATTGTAAGGAATTTCCAGAGGATTGGATGTTTTATCTTCTTTGAAAACTCCAATGAGGATATTTCTAAGTGCCAACCGATCATGCTTGAACCTATTGATCAATCACTTTGAATACTTCCAGTTTGCTATTTTTAGTGTCATCTAGTCATGCCTGAACCTGGTGATCAATCACTTTGAATATTTCCAGTTTGTTTATTTCTTATTATTCTCAGTGTCATTCGGTCATGCCTGAACCTGGTGATCCACCACTTTGAATATTCCCCAGTTTGTTTTTTCCCAGTATATGTTATCCCTAGTGAGTTGTTGCTCATGGTCATTGACATTATACTTTATCTCCATCATTTCCTGCATATCATATTTATCATTCATCATAAATCATCATGTTAGAATTCATTGCATTTTGCATCATATCCCGGACAGATCAAAAAATATATACCAAAAGAGAGTCTGTTTGTCTATAGCATAGCATGTCATTGCATCTAAGGGCAAAATTCCAGGTTATTTATATATTTAAATACCTTTCACCCTGATTTCATGAGTATTCTCATCAGTCATGCCAGCTGGAAAAGTTATTTAAATAGGGGAAAATATCACACTCCAAATTTTACCCCTATATTTCATAATCATTTGCATCCTAGACATCATTCATGCATAGCTAACCTCAAGATCAAGATATGCCCGATTTGTTTCATCTGTGAATTAGGGTTTCCCTCAAAGAGCTCAAATGATTGATCAGACAAAGTTTTGGATTGATCATTAATAAATCAAGTTCTCATACACTCAAGAAATCTCTCTCCATGAACAAATAAGTGTATTGTGGCCTAATCACAAGTGCATTAAGCTTCACTTTCATCTGGCTCACTAATTATGATTTCTTAACAACATTCATTCTCATCTGATAATTTTGATCAAGACATGAATTAACACACAAAAGTACATCCTTAGAGGCCATCCAAGATGTTCAATTGGCTCAAGAGTTTGAATTCATTGAAGATCAAGAAATTCAAATTCATCTGATACACAACCAATGCACTGCAAAGTCAAACCTTTGACTTTTGAGATTTATGATCAAATATGAAATTCTCAAGTTAAATTTCATGAATATATGTTTAATTGATGAATTTTATCAAGAAAAATCAAGAGAATCGAGGTTACTTGCAAAAAGGGAAATCTTGAAGACATTGAAAATTTCACCAAGTATCCAAATTTCATGTCAAAAGTGGCAAACTTCTCAAAGCCATAACTTCCAATCCAAGAAGCCATTTTATTTTCTCCAAAGCACAAATGAAAGATCTTGTTCTATAATTCAACTTTTTCCTAGAGGGTTGACTCCCTAAAAGTGCAAGGATATTGAGTTATGAGGTCATGAAGTTGGTGTCTCAAGTTGAAACACTTAGAAAATTTTCAAGTCATTTTTGATTCCTAAAAAGTAATAAAATTTAGAGCCACTTTTCATTATGATCCACTTTGATTCATCAAAAACTCAAAACACGAAAGTTTTAAAGCATGTATGTGGCTTTCCAAAAAGTACAAGTACATTTTTTCCCATGCATGAGCTATGAGTTTCGAAAATGGGAAGTTAGGGTTCCAAACTTGAATTTCAAGTCATGTTCATGATGAATTCTTGGAGGAAACCATTTCAAATGTGCAAATCCCTTGATTGCAGGTCCTTTTATGTACAAATCTCTCCATAATCTGATGTTTATATGAATCCTAAGTGTATTACACAAGGAATTGAGGTTTTGTCTATTGCATTATACCATTTATGGACGAATTTGCAAAGGGTCACATTACTACTTTGATAAAGCAAAATTTATACCAACAACTCACTCTTTCACCCTTGAAACTTGTCCCTAAAGATCACAAATAATCTTAAGTGGTCATAAGCAACCTTGTAGAGCCTAGAAAAGCATGGCAAACTCCTTGAAATACCACAATTCATGCAAACTTCTCATTCATTCTCAACCAAAACCATAACTTCACAACTTTTGTTTCTAACTAGTTCTAATTCCCACTCTTACCCTATAAATAGAGGGATCCCTTAAGCCTCAAAAGATACAACAATTACCCCTCAACACTTAAGAAAACTCCCATTCCATTAGAATTTGCAAAAATACATTATTTTTGCAAGTTCTTTAACCAAACTTATTCACCACGTGTATCTTCCAAACAAACACCACAAATCACCTCTAGACACCATTTAGAGCTTGTTTAATCACTTGAACAAGTTTTGTATCCTCTATTTTCTCATTCACCATTTCACTTCTTCATTTTGCAAAAAAAAATATGTGAGATGATACAAGTTGTTTCTAGCAATTCTCATTATTCAAACACTATCTTCAAGGATCAACAAGGCTGGTAGAATCTCTCTCCTATCTTTGTAGTAGTTAAGAAGAAGAATTGGACTTTCTCCAATAGGTAAGTGCACTTACACTTGAAAACTCTTGTGCATGCATCAATCTTGAATATTTATTAAAGTAAAAATGTAGTACATAGTGTGTTTGTTGTATGTTTACTACTGTATGCATTTTACCATGCTCATACATTGAGATTTTATTGTTAGAAAATTAAAAGTGCAGTTCTGGTTTTTTCCTTGGCACACTTTGTACATTCTGTTTTAGGATGAGATAATGATGCCATTAGATTCCTTGCGAAAAATAGAGAAATTTAGGTTGTTACGATTTTTAATTTCATGGAAAATTGAGAGAGTTATGGTTGTTGGAAGTTTGAGAAGAAAATTGAAAAGAAATTGAAACAAGGTCGTGAGGTTGAAGAAGATGAGTTGGCGCCATCTTTTGAATTTTTGAACTTGTTTTATTATATAATTAAGTGTTTGCATTTTTTTACTAGATGTATTACCGCCCTAACGGTTAGAGCGTGTGTGTTAAGCCTTTGTGTGTGCAAGACGTCTGGGGTTTGAATCCCCCTCGCCCCAGACCCATTTTTTATTCATTGTTTTTTTGCCTTTTTATTTTTTTATTTTTCATAACTTCAAATGTTCATAACTCGATGACCCCTAAGCCTTTTTGAGCCACTCTTCTTTCTATGTGTTCATAATTTTGTCTATTTTATAATGGTAAAAATAAATTCCATAATTGATTTATTTTTCACATACTTATTCTTGTCTAAAGTTAGTACCTTTTTAAGATTGTTTTAGGGTTTCAAATGACCTTCTTTGGTTGATACTTTAAGTTTTCTTGATCACCATGACTTGTATGAATGTTTTGTATCATATATGAACTTTGTTTGATGTTGTCAATATGTGCCTCTTGGTTTTTGACCTAATTTTGACTTACTTTAATGTATGTTTACATGTTTATGTGCTTTGAACTTTGTTACTATGTCATGAATTTTTGTGTGTTTACTTTTCCATTGATCCATGATTCACATGTCATTTCTTTCATGTCTTGTTGAACCTTTGTATGCATATTTGCCCTTGTGTTTGCCTTTGTTTATGTGTTTTCAAATGCTTTAAACTTGTGATAACATGTCTTTGTATGACTTGTGTTCTTACATGTTCAAACCTTTTGTATGATGTTGAGCCCTTGATTGTGATCATATTAAATCTTAACATGCATGTCTTGAATACCTTAACTTGTTTTCATGATTAAGTTGATGTTATATCTAAACCATATCTTACTTCATGCATATACATGTTAATTCATACTTATTATGTCATCCATATACATGTTCATCCATTGTTATGACATTCATCTTTGTTTCTTCATGATAACATATCCATGTCATTCTTGATTGATGTTGTTATATCTTTGTTCATGTTCATATGTTGTACATATGTGTTTACTACCATGCTTGATATTTTTATGATCATGGTTCCATATCTTTATGGATGTCATGCTTGGACATCTTCTTTATCATTTGCTTATCTTTGTTGATGTCATGCTTGAACATCTTATTTATCATGTGCTTATCTTTGTTAATGTCATGCTTGAACATCTTTTTCATTTTCTTATCTTTGTGGATGTCATGCTTGAACATATTTCTTTACCATTTGTTTACATTTGATGCCATGCTTGAGCATATTTATTTATCATTTGATTATCTTTGTGAATGTCATTCTTGAACATCTTGCTTATCATTTGTTTATCTTTTTTCCCAAATCCAAGGGAAAAAATTCTTTATTGACTTAATGTCATAGGTAGTTTAGCAATATCTAGTTTGACCTTGTTAGAGATCATTTTCTCTTTCAACTTAGATTTAAGTAAGAGCTTGTAACTCTTGTAAGTGTGTTTGTTATGAATACTCACTTCCCCCTTTGGAACCTTGATCACTATCAAGTGTTCTTTCACCCTTAGTTAGGTGAACTACGATTGCTCTGATTCCATCCTTATAAGGATACATAGGCACATGACCGTGAAGTTTTGGCGAGCAAACTAAATAAAACCTTTAGGTCCTTTCCAATAAAACATTTCTAAACAATAGCAAACAAACAATAACATAACACAAATACTTTCAAAAGGTTCCTATAGGATATTATAGATACTGAGGATGTTAATACCTTCCCTTAGTATAACCAACCCTCAAACCTTAGATCTTTTCGCATTGTTTTTACATTGCATAATTAGGGTTTTATTCGATCTTTTCCCTTTCCCTTGGATAAATTAAGATTCAGTGGTGAACATTCAATGTTTTGTGATTCAAGTTAATACAATATCTTGATATTCGATTCTCACCGTGACACCATCCATAAAAAATTTCACTTGGATTGCAAATCTAATAATACAGATTACACCTAACTATTACCTCCAAATTACATCAATAAACTCTCCTATTCCCCGTAAAATATTCCACTGATCCCACTATATAAACCCTCTCGTAATCACTCAATAATCATCAACACCAACACACTAAAACTCTGCAAAAAATCCATACACATCGCCTTAAAGAGTTATCACAAAAAGGGACCTCATATTCATCATTAGAATCTGAGTATACCTAGAGCTAAACCACACAGATCAATAGAAGAATCATATAGAGCAAGTGTGGAGAATGCAAGAGAAAGCAAGTAGAGAAGGGTTGTGAAAAGCTTACTTGAAGAGGTAACAACCTCATCTCCAACGTAGTTTCTTCATGCTTTTTTTGTTTGATATTTGTGGATTGAAGATGTAATAACTTGAATCATGCATTATGTATTTGATGTCGTGTTGAGTGGCTTAAAGTGTTAGTTAGGTTTTGGTTTTAGAGGCTTTGATTTGGGAAAACTGCAGGTTTTTTGGTGAATCCAACCCCAAATTTGGAATCAGGGGATGGATAAATGGGGGGTTGGGGGGTTGGGGGGGGGAGAGGGGTAGTTTTTTGTGTTTTTGAATTTAGGTATTGTTGGCCGTGGGTGGATGGAGAAAGCGGTGGCGGCCACAGTGGGCCTCCAAAATCGTCCTTCTCCGGCGAGGAGAAATTCATATAGAGTTTAAAAATGGAGAGAAAATGTAGACTGAGCGATGGAAAGGTTTAAGAGGTTAAGTCCCTTCGGGACTCCCTCATATGATTCAATGGTTGTCTTTTAATTGATAGACACGTGGCTTTGACGGTGGCAGCTTTTAGCCACTTGTTTGTGGGTCTGACTGCACATGGTAAACACCCTAGTGATTCCCTACGTGCGATCCCATGGTATTCATTATGTACCTTAGTTCTTTATCCATTTGATCTTGGAGTCCGAGTAGGTATTATGCTCAAGTAGGGGAGGTCGAGTCAACTAGAGTTGACTCCCTCAATACCAATTGGGCCTAGTTCCTAATAACACCCCATTTAGTTTGTGTTATTAACTCATTTAATTTCTTATCATTAATTATTATTGTGCTCATTAATTAATTATAATTTTATTTTAATTAATTAATTATGTTAGTTAGTTTTTAATTAATTTAATTAAATAATGGGATTAATTTTTCATTAGTTAGTTAAAATAATTAAAACTAATAAATCTAAATAATTAATTTAAATATAATTTAGTTAATTAATTAAATCCTTTTAATTATCATGCTTATCATACTCATGCACTCACTACTTGCTATCCTTGCTCATTTACAACTATACTCATTATCATACTTATATGTGTTATTACATATTTAATTTTAAAATTAATTGAATGATGATACTAACATATAAATGATTTTCTAAAAATGTAATAAAAACCCTAGGTCCAACTCTAAGTGGGATTTTCAAAAACCTTGGTCCAACACCAATTGGATTCTTAAATCCGACACATTTCAAACCCATTTTCATAATTCGCTCTGCAAACGCAAATTAAGCGCTTGGCACAACATCAAGCCCTTTTTATAATTAAATTCAAAACGACTAATCATACTTTGACATTTTTAAATAATGAAATAAAAAGGCTATCTGGGTGAAAGGTCCATTCATATCACCGAGTATTAGACCCAAGTGGTAATCGTTTGTAAGTCATAAATACTCGTATTTTGCTAAAATTCAAACATGTCACCTTTTCGCAATAAATTTAAATAAAAATACTAGTTGGGTGAAAGTAACAATCATAGTCCCGAACACTAAGTCCAAGTTGTAATAGCTTGCAAGCTCAAGTGTTTTCCTTTCATTCAAAACACTTGTAAATATTCGAATGTTTTTGCAAACAAACTAAAAGAAAAATACTACCTGGGTGAAAGGTCCAATTATAGTCCCGAGTATTAGGCCTAAGTGGTAATTGCTTGTAAGTCACGAATACTCGTCTTCCAAACCCTAAAACATACGTAAACACATCAAACCTAATTTCTCGTTCCCGTGCAATCAACAACTTTTTGTAAAAGAACATTGTTTAGTCCATTTCTAAATATGAATACAAACTAGAGCTTAAGCATCCACCGCGAGCAAACAAGTTCATGTTTAACCATTAGAATGCAATTTAAACACTTGTTCAATAAAAAAACCAACCAACAAACATAGTTTTCTGCCAAGAACTACGTAGTTTTGAGTTTTCCATCGCACCTGGAGATACGTATGAGCGAGATTCAACATCTCGTCATGAACTATAAAAAAACCCAAAATATCTATTATCTTGCGTCGGAAGCTTTGAGTTCCTCATTGCACCTAAGGATACGTAGGAGCAAGACCTGCAATCTTGTCAAGCACCGTAATAAACACATTTTTGTGACCCCTTTTCTTTTCCTTTTCCATATTTTATCCCTTGAAGAAAACAAGTAACGATAACTAACATCCAATCGCAAATTTAACTAAAAGGTTCCTGTTGAGTACAACAAACATGAGGGGTTTTGTAGTGGTAAATTCATGATCATCAAGCTATGGATAAGCAAGACATCAAATAACAAGAGTCTCCGCCGCACTTTTATTGTTTCCAAGGGAAAAGGGAAATGTACGAACAAAACCCAAAAATAAGAAGTTTTCAAATCAAAACTAATAAAATTCCAGAGATTACAGGTAAGGGGGTTGATTATACAGAGGGAAGGTGTTAGCACCCAAAGTGTCCTAGGTACTCCTAGGGAGCCCTTTCTTGTGCGCATATGTATTTTGTATAAAATGATGTTTACAAACAAATTGAATGAGGAGATGAGTAAAGAATTCATTAATTATATTTTTGTGTTTGACAAGACCTTCAGACTTGTGCCTACGTACCAACATAAAAATGAGGGATCAAAATCTCGTAGTTCGTGATACAAATTTCAAAGTGGATGCATTGCTTTTAATCAAAAATTAAGCTTGAAAGGCACAAGGGCCTAGAAAATGGTTTGAATGAGTTGATTCTTTTTGAATTTTGAAAATTTTAAGTCAAGTATAGTTAAGTTTATTTACATGTTTGATTTAAGAAAAAAAGTTTGAAAATTGAATGGCATAAGGCCAAAGTTTCTAATTTGCAAAGGGTCTAAGTTTAAAAAAAAGACAAGTACAAGCAAAGAAGTTTTTAAAAGGAGGGAGAGATTTTGAAATTAAAGAGATGGGGAGGAGATAAAGAGACTAATCCTAAGCATAAATTTAAAAGTTAAGAGTTGAAAAGATCTGACCAATGGGTTGCAATCCAATAGACAAGAAAGTCATATAGAAACCCCAAATTCCCTTGGACATTAGAATCAAGCAATAAAAAATGCACATAATATTAACTTGAAGAGCAAGGCATCAAATAAAGATAGCCACATCCAAGCTTTAGCCACTCCATGATCTTCTTCAAATTTGCCCATGTAACAGATGAATTCCACAAGTCATGGATTCAAAATAACAGCTTCACAATGATCATGTTGCAGATGAACTCAAAGGAATCTTCAATGATGTATCATATGAAGTTTCAAATTACAAGCACTTGGTTACATGAAAGTTAGCATTTGGTCAAGTCCTTTGCATAGGGAGTGTTGCCTAAATTCTAAGTCCAATTGTCTCAGATCAAGCCAACAGTCCACACAAGAAGTTTTTTAGGGTTTTTGTTCTTATTATGTACATTAATGGTCAAAGACCACACAAACAAACACAATATACACAAGCAAAATATATCACAAAATATGGTCCAAGTGGACAAAGTGAAAATGACATTAACATAAACAATTAGAATGGTATGAATAATGACAAGTGAATAAATCTTAAAGATAAAGTGCATTAAAAGTAAAAGACTTGAAATTAAATGTTAGTTGTTAATGAGTTAGAAGTTAGTATTGCTTTTGCTTTTTTGTTTAAGTCATTCTTTGGAGAAGACTCAACCCACTTATCACAAGCATGGATCCTTGAACCAAGACATCTTCCAAAGGAAGGAAAAAAGGTCAAGCTTCTACACAATACCATGAAAGAGGGGAGACTTACAATCTCACTAACTAGAATGCTATGCCTTTTGTGTCAAAAATTTAGCGCTATGTTAAGCAATCGTAATTGGACTTATGTAGAAGTCACAACTATTTGAGGTCGGGCAATAGAATTTTGGTGTTAATGCATGTTAGAGGCATAGTATAATGGACTATGCTCATGAAACATACCACACACAAAAAGAATATGAAAAAGAGGTGGTCTAATCTCATCCATACTTATTGTAAGACCCCAATTTTGACCCTAAGATCCCTCATGGCATCATAACATTGCTCATTACATTTGCCTCAAGGATCATAGCATCTTGGCTCCTAACCTTTGGGTGGGAACACTTGTGAGTTGGTTTGAGATCACCAAGCATGCTTGAATTGTACATTATTGATTTTCTTACTTTGATTACTAACCAAAAGCATAAAAATATGTCACTAACATCTTTTGTTTTGTAGCTTGAGCAATCACAAGATCCAAGGCTCCTAGAGGCCACTATGCTCATTGATATGGCCAGGTGAAGTTGAAAGCAAGCATGAAAATGGTTCACAAATATCTAATCCATCAAATATGCCTCCCAAGTATCTCAATTCATCATTTTGATCAAAGCAAACCAAAGGGCCTGAGGATTGTTTCCCAAGGAAAGCCTAATTCATTTGTGCATCAACTGTGCCTTGCTCATGAAGCAACCTCAACCCGTGGTCAAATACAATCAAGGTAAGTTCTTCCATTCATAATTTAATGCATATTTGAGCTTATTTGAGTGTCCTCAATCATTAATTCATCAAGATTCGAAGCATGGACTTGAGAAGTTGATCAGTCAAGTCATCTGATTATTTTGAAATACATTGAGACCTAACTTTTTGTGTGTTTGTCAAATGGAGATGACCCAAAGAGAAAACATTTTCTTAAGAACCATATGAACAAATTTCATGTTCATAAAAAATTGATTTGAAGCTTGGAAGGTCATCATCCATTTCAAAACATTATAGGTCATTTTGATTGAAACCCTAATTTTAGGTCAACTTCCCAAGAACATAACGCATTCATTTTTCATGATTTTGAGGTGGTATCAAATTCATTGGAAATTTTAAGATGTCTACTTCATTTGTTATGTTGAACAAATTTTCATAATCCTAAAAGAAATACATGTGATAATGCAAAACATTATAGGTCACTTTGGACCAAAGGCATTAAAATGTGAAAAAGTCCAACTTCAAGTGCCCATAACTTTCTCATCAAAAATCCAAATGATGCCAAATTTAAGTCCAAATTGATTGTCTTGAAAAGGTATACAACTTTTATGTTGAAGGTTTTGTCATTTTGAGCTTGCATCATTAAAACAGAAGGGTTTGAAGTTGATCATTTTTGGAAATTTTCACATGCACATGTTTTGCACCTTGCACTTCATGATCAATTTTCACCAATTTCCCAATTCCAAATGAAGTTTTTCCCAACATAACAACTGATCCTCATGCCAAGAGCTTTCCAACCATTACCCATAAGGATATGTTTTATTTTTGGAAATAGCATTTTCAAAGAGAAGAACATTTTGGTACATTTTTTGAAACTTATTGAAAACACATTGCACAAGCTCATGACATCATTTTTGCACATCCATTCCTACTCAATGTGATACCAGCTTGCCATTCCAATCAGAATTGGGCCCTCTATGCGCCTGTACAGGCCCATGCATGGAGGCCCTCTTCATCCATGCACACACTTTGTTCATGCATTGCAGCTGCCATTTGCTATAAATAGGAGTGCTAGGCTTCACATTTGAGCAACCTGAAGGCGCCTGTTATGCTGCAAGAATCCCTTCATAGCCTCACTTAAAGGAACTCTCTCTTTCTTTTCAAATTTTCAGATCTGAATTTCAACTTCATTGGTTGATTTTTAGACTCATAGTTCCTTGACCTTGCTTCATCTTCATTCTGAGATCAAACTGCAAGCAATAGCTAAGAGAATTCGTGCCTTTCAGATCCACATTTCAGAGGTTTATGCTCAAACTTTCCTTCTTCGAATCTCTTTGTTTATAACTTGTTTCTTGCATTTATTGGGTTGGCTGAAGTCCTCTCATCAAAGGCAACTTAACTGTGCTTTAAATTTTGAAATTCCATTAAGTTTCAGTTGAACATCATAATTTTCAACCTCTGATTTCTATTTTCATGGAGATCTAGAGAGAAAATAGATGATACAGGGGTGATGTACATCACCTCAGCTTTCCATTGTTGTATATATCGCCTCATATGGTAAAGTTTTGATCTCTACAACTCTCACCGGAATCTCTGGCCTCGCCGGAGAAAACGGTGGTGTACACCACCGTGTGGTTGCCAGATCAAGCCGTGGCCGTTGGATCTCGTTTCCAGATCTAATCTGGACCATTTCTTCTTATGACTTTTTTAATGCCACATGTTGCTCAGTTGACTTAAGTGTTTGGTGGACGCATGCATGTGATCCGTCTGATGCGCCAACTCAATTAATGAGCTTAGATCCTACACCTCACGTTTTTTCCATTTTTTTATTTTCTGGTTTTATTTTCATTTTATTTCTTTTATTCCATTTCATTTCAAAAAATCATATCTCATTCATTACTGGTCCAAAAAATGTGAGACCAATTGCATTATTTCTCTTTTAATTTCTAGTTTCTAAAAATGATTTTTAATCTTTTTTATTTTATCATTTGATATTTTTTATGAATTTTCTCTTTTCTGGTTGTTTTTAATTCATTTTAAATAGTTTTTGATGTTCAAAAAATACAAAAATATTTTCTTAACCTCTTTGAATGATGATGGATCTATGAAAAATATTCTCATCAATTTATTAATTGATTTGAGATTTATTTGAGATTTTAATTCAATTAGGCTATTTTTATGCACTTTAATTGATTAAAAATAGTTTCTGATTTCTAAAAATGCTGAAATTTTTTGTCAAAATTTTGTTTGACTTTGTTGAACTTAGGATGATCCATTTGGACTTTTCAAAGTTGATTTGAAATGGATTTGAAGTTTGACCTTTATTTGTTTATTTTAATTCAAGTATTATTTTAATTTTGAAAAATACCAAAAATATTTTATTTGTTTCTTGACTTCTAAGTTTCATTATGCTTTTGTTTACTAATGATTTCATCTATCTTTGGTCAATGTATGTTGATTACTTCATTGGAATTTCCATTAATGTTCATTCTTATTCATCTCCTTCTTCATCTTTTTCTTTTTTGATCAATGAGTTAAAGATTGGTAGTTAGCCTTGATGAATGAGAGGTTTAACCTTCCTTGATTCAAATCTAATTCATCTTGATCATAGATCAAGTGAATGGCTTTGCATTAAGGATAGGTTGCTTCCTAATCAAGTAAAGAACCTAAATTAATACAAGATCATTTCTCATCTTCTTTTGGCATGGCAAGTTGTAGGAGCTTGATTCACTAATCAAGATCTCTAACTTGTGTTGTTGCCTATATTTTTATTGACCGACCTCAAATAGGTGTAACTACTACATTAGTCCACTTACGATTGCTTAACATAACGCTAAATTGCCTTATGGCACACTAACACTAATCATTGACCATTAACATTTAATTATTGCACTTTGTATTTATGCAATTTAATATTCTTGTACATATTATTCATTTGCTTTTGCCCTTTGCTCATTTGAGCACATGTTTATGTTTATGTTAATGCAATTTGCCTTTTGCTCACTTGAGCATATAATTGTGCATATACTATTGTGCTTTTGTTTTGTCTTGATTGTTGTGAACCAATTGCAAATGGACAAAAGGACTTAGACTTTAGGATATCCCCTATGCAAAAGTGGAGTCAAAGAGCAACTAGGCCTTATGCCTTTAGAGTGCTATAAAAGTCAAAGAGCAACTAGGCCTCCTGCCGTTAGAATGCTTAATGTTGAAGAGGAATTGAAAGGACCTATTCTCTAAACTCCCTCTTGTCCATTCTTTTTTTGCATTATAGAACTTTTTGATGTGTGTGTGTTCTTGTGCTAGGGATTCCAATTTGAGCATAAGTGAAGAACCATTGTCATGAGCTTCTAAAGTGAGAGATACAAGAGCCATTGGAGGATTTTTAAGAGCTTGATTGATTGATTGATTGATTGAGTATTTGCTTATTTGCTTGCTTATTCCAAAGGATGGGAGCTATTTGGATCATCACTATGATCTCAAGAAGGGAATTCCACTTGTGGTCTTATTTATTTTCCTTCATCTCTTGTATGTTTAGGACTTAGCCATTCTTCTTCTTCCCTCAAATCTAACCCAAGCCAAAACTTTTGTGCAAACATTAACACTTGTTTTCAAACATTAGAAACCTAAGCATTATGCTTTTGATTTTCAAAACTTCTTTTCATAACACTTATTTTGAATTGAATCTTTAAGTCAACTTTGACCATATTTTGGTAAATACTTTTCATTGGTAAATATAACTCATTCAAATGTTTTGTAGTTTCAATGGCCACTCTCTTTTCAAAACTTTTCATAACCATTAGCTATTAGGTTTGAGTTATCCTTGAGGTTGATATAATACTCACTTATATCCTTAGTGATGGACAATGAGTCTTCCATGCTTATTATAGGGTTAACCCCTCACTAGCATGTTGAAGCTACCCTCACATGGTGGATTTGTGGTTTTAGGTTGAGTTTTCTCCCTTGGATAACAAAAGACCTTAAGGCTTTTGGACCAATCAACTCACCAACTTGTTTTTGAGATTTTTACCCCGAACTACGAGGTTTTGATCCTAATCTTTTTTAAGATGGTACGTAGGCAATGGGTTTATCCATTCAAATACAAAAATTGTAAATAACTTGTATATTCTTCTCTCATCCCCCCAATCATGTTTGCACAAATAATTTTCATAAATACCAACCTACCTTGCAACAATTGTGAAAAGGGATCCCTAGGAGTACCTAGGACGTTTTGGATGCTTAAAACCTTCCCATTGCATAACCAACCCCCTTACCCCGATCTCTGACATTTTTATTAGTTTTTTATTTGATAAAACTTCTCGGTTTTTGTTCGCTTTCTAACCTTTCATTTGGATAAATAGAAGTGCGGTGGCGACTCGACTTGTATGGTTTACTTTTGATTTATTCATTAAATCTAAAGGTAACGAATACCCCGCTACACTTATGTTGATTTTTAAATCAACTAGCCTTAGGACCTTGAGATATCATAGGACCATGACATGAATGCACAAAGAAGGGGAATAAGATGAACAGGGAGGGGAATATATCAAAACTCAAATTGGACAAAGGAGGACTTTTACCAAATTAAGATCATTTATTCATTTTGGGAGATGAAATATACATTCCATCAATCCCCTAAATCCAATGATCTTAACCTAACAAAGTCAAATCAACCTTGACCAAGGCCCAACAACACAAGTCAAACTTAGACAAACAATCAAAATGGCTCAACATAATTATTTGGCATTTATTCAATTTAAAAATACTAAAAATAATGCATTAAATTAAATATGGTTTGTCAAGTTCATAAAATCTCATCAAAACGCCAAAGAAATGGCCATGAGATTTATCATAGGTCAAACAAGGTCAAAGGACATTGGAGAAAAAATTTCAGAATTTTTGGAGACTTAAAAGTATTTTTAAACAATTAAAAATATTCACAAAATCAACAAAATCATGAAAAATATTAATAATGATCCAAAAAATAATTTTAATTCAAAATATGAAAGAGGATTTTATTTAAAAAAAATTGGTGAAACTCTCATATTTTCTGGGTCAATATTAAAATTAATATGAATTAATGAAAATAAAACAAATTAAATGAAATTCAAATAATCAGAAAAAACATGGACCACTTGATCTCCCTCATTAATTGAGGTGGCAGATTAAGTGGTCTAAAACGCGCGTTCCACCAAACACACGAGTCAGCGCGCCACACCAATGGTATTCAAAAGCAACGCTCAAGATTAAAACGATTTGAACTGATCATGTGGCTCAGAACCCATCCAGCACACCACCGACGCTGAAACTCCGGCCACCTTCTCAAGTGAGGCTCACGGGACTGGTTCAGTCATCACCATCAAATAAATGAAAAAGGAGGACATGACCTGAAAGAAAATATGGCGTAGAGCACGAATCTGACCTCAATTTTAACTAACTCCACATGTATAGAAAGATATGAGGAGTTGAATTTTGAGGTGTGTCAACTAAGTTGCTTCGATTTGACCTCAAAGCAACTCAATCTTCTTGCCTACATTGGTAGGACTTCAGACAACCAAAGATCCAAGAGAATTGATGAGAATTGAGTAAGAATCGAAGAGAAGAAAATTTCTGGAAAATACCTTCAATGTTGTGCAGAACTGGATCTTGCTTGCTTCAAACTTTGCTTGATCACCTTCAGGAAGCTTGTAGAAGTGGCTTGGCAATGGAACAAAGCTTTGGATCCTGGAGTTTTTGAATCTCCAAATAGTGAGATTCAAACTCAATTTTCAAATTGAAAATTTTCAGGTTTTCCTTTGAATTGTGAGGGTTTGAAAAGAGGGGGCAAAGCTGGCACGCAAGGGATCCTTCAAATGAGCTCAGAGGCCTTGAATTTATAGCAATTGGGAATGATATTTGCACACTTAAAAATGTTTCCAATTTTAGAAATTGCATGATGCAAGCTTGCATGGGCGTGTACAAGCCCATGAAGAAATCCATTTAGGTCCAAATTCAATTGTTCTGAAGTCTCGAAGAAACTTGAATAGCAAGGCAATGTGAAATGGTGTTTTGGACATTTGATCTTTCCACTTGATGCATACCTGTTAAGACCATGCACAACCCTAGCAAACCTCATCCAAAATGCATGAAATATGACTTTTTGGAAAGCTTAGATAAAGGGGATCAACTTTTATGTTGGACACTTTTTCATTTGGAACTTGGATCATGGTTAATTTTGAGGTGGAAGTTTGGAAATTTCAACATGTTGAAAATTTTTCTAAGTGTCAAGTCATATACCTCAATGTTCCACCTTACTTAACTTTTCATGTGAGCTCCAAATGAAAAAAGTGTCTTCATCAAAGTTGTAGCTCTTTAAAAGACCTTCAAAATGGTTACAATCATGTCATTTGGATTTAAAATGATAGAGTTATTCATTTTTGAAGTTGAGGAAAATCACTTGTTCAATAGTATTGGTCCAAAATGACCTATAATGTATCCTCATATCACATGCTCATAAAAGTTGAATTAGCTCTCACTCCAAACATAAAAGTTGAAGTAGACATCTTGAATTTGATTGTGCAACTTGGAAATATTTCAACTCATAAAAATTTAGAAAGTTATGGCCTTGGGAAGTTGACTTTCAAATTAGGGTTTAGACAAAATGACCTATAATGTTTCCTCATAGAAAATGATTTTCCAAGAAAGTATAGCTCTAGGAATCAACATAAAAGTTGTTTAGAATGTCATTTAGAGTAACTTTTCTCTTGGAATCATTTTAATATGGTGAAAATTATAGGAGATAGGGTCTAGGGAGACCCAGTTTTGATTAGATGAATTCATCTGGCCAACCACCATCAACCATCTCGCTAGCCTCCAATTATCTTGACTTTTTTGGCTCATGGTAGATCATATATGCATAAGATTATGAAATTTGAAGTGCTCCTTGAGAAAATTTGATCAATTTGTAAGGTAGCTTGTTGAAGAAGTTACTCAAGATACCCAGATAAACTAGGGTTTCCAAGGAAAACTACCTCCAAAATCTTGAAGAAAACTTGATCAAAGTAACATATGAAGATCATGAGGACTCATATATGATACTTTGAGACATTGTGGATCCATCCTTGGTTGTGCTTTTATCCATGAGGGTCTTAAACCCTATATATGAGCTTGCTAGATCAATGGGGATCATGCCCTACCTACAAAAGAGTTAGGAAAATACAAAGACATATTTTTGGTATTTGGGTTAGTAAAAATGATAATATACAAGTATGGTACAATCACATTGTGCTTGGTGATCTCTCCCAAAATAAACACAATGAAAGAGGGGTGAGGAGGATGTCAAGGTATGATGCCAATGCTAATGCATTTGATGAAGTTGCAGGAGGGATCTTAGGGTCAAAATTGGGGTCTTACAGGTTCTAATACCTTCCCCTTGCGTAATCGACTCCCGAACCAGAATTTGGTTGCAAGAACCATCTTCTTTTTCTTTTAAGGCTTTTATCGATATTTTCCCTTTCCTTCTTTGGAATAAATAAAGTTTTGTGGTGACTTTGTTTGAATAAATTTTCCGCGAGCGTGCGAACACCATGCGAAGGATCCTATTTTTCGAGATGCAACAACTGACAACTCTTCTAGATACATGCTTCAAGATAGAGAGAGTCAAGCCAAACTTAGTTCAATTTGTGACGATTGTTTATTCATTTTTATTGTGCCTTTACATATATATTATGTTATTCTTTATTATTATCCTATATTATTACTTGGGTCCTATGAGCTATTAATATGGATACTCTGATTGCTTCAAACATTGTGGGAAATACTCTTCATCTGAGCCTAGAGGAAAAACATAAGATAGGGCGATGTTTGAGTAGCACGGGTCCTCGAGATGTAATTCTCGTAAGAGTCGGCAATAAAACCTCACTTAAGGTAGATTCTTTTAAGAGTGTTGTCGCTTGACAAGTAATTTGTCGTAAGCTTCGATGTTTTCATTAGGACATGTGATTATAAGGACCTTTGTAGAACATTGAACCTTTGTCCAACTAGGAATAATGGTTGCATAGTATGGGTCTGTGAGATGTAGTTCTCGTGGGGTTGATACAAAAACTTCAACCATAATAGACTCAGTTTATGGAATGGACACCCGATAAATAATTTCCCGCAAGCGGCAAACATTCTTGGTGAATCCATGACTCTGGGAACCTTGTTTAGAAACCCAAAGTCGATGGTTGCATAGTATGGGTCTGTGAGATGTATTTCTCGTGGGGTCGATATGAGAACCTCACCCATAATAGATTCCCTCGAAGGAGTTGACGCCCGACAAGTAATTTGCTGTAAGCGGCAAACATTCTTGGCAAATCCATGATTCTGGGAACCTTTGTAAGTAATAGATCATTCCTGGTGAGATCTCAGTGTGAAAAAGCAACCAGATTTATCCTCTATCTGTACCTTGGACTTATGAGACCTTGTACTTAGAAAAAAACCAAAAAACTATAAACAATACATACATCTACTCATTCATTGATACATCACATACATAAAGAATAAAGCTCTTAGTGTATATGTTTATTTAAGGAATTTAAGCATCCACAAAGCATTCAAAATGAATTCAGCCAGAAGAAACACCTTCTTGTTTAAATAAAAATAACCTCAAATAGACAACTTGAAAGAGTTGAACTCCAAGATAACACCCCTCAAGAATATTGACTTCAGGGCTTCCTATGGGAATATCTTGAACATGCTAATTGAAAAAGTGGACTTGGGAGCTATCATTACTTTGGCTCAATACTATGATTCACCTCTTTGATGCTTCACTTTCTCTGACTTCCAGTTGGCGCCTACCTTGGAAGAGCTTTAGAGGATTTTGGGATGATCTCTCAAAGATCATAATCCTTTTCCCTAACTTGAAAAAAATGTTACTCCAGTAAAGAAAGCTCTAGCCTTGGATCTTGATACTCAAGAACTAGTAGCCAATTGGCATACAAAAGGAATCTTCAAGGGGTTTTCAAGGATGTTCTTAGAAGGTCAAGCATGAAAGGTTGGGAAAGCTGAAATGGAATGCATTCTATGTTGTTATAGATCTGTTGGTGTATGTGATTGTGCTCTTCCCAAACATCGTCAACTTAGTGAATCATTTGGCTGTTGAAATCTTCTTGTCAGGCAATCTTGTGCCTTTCCTCTTGGCTGATATATATCATAATTCCATATTCTCCATGAGAAGATAAATGGGACTCTTCTATGTTGTGATCCTATTTTGCATTATTTGATGATGACTCACATGCCCAAGGAAGGACTATTTGTCTCTAAGGGTCTCAAGTGGCCTCAGAGACTAGATTCTCTCACTTCTACCACTATCAAATGGTACAAAACGGAATGGGAAACCAAAGATATCATTCTCAATTGTGGGGAACTCCTCAATGTACCCCTCATGGGAACACGATGGTTCATTAACTATAACCCAGTGTTGTGCATGAGACAATTTGGACATGCCATGAATATCCATCCAAAGGATAAGTACATTGAGCCATTTGTCATCCATGATATTGCACCAAGTATTCTAGCTATGTAGAAGGTCAGAAAATCCTGGTTGAAGATCAATAGAAGTGGCCAAGATATAAGGAAGAAGAATGTCATCGCCAGAGAATTCAAGTGATCAAGCTTCCCTTCATCTTTGAATCCTTAGCTTTCCAACCAATTCTCAAGCCAGAGCTTGTCTCGACGGAGAAAGTTGAAGAACTTAATTCTAAGGTACATAAACTTGAGCTAGAGAATTCCCATCTATAACTCAAGCTCAACCAAGCTAACCAGAAGAATGAATACTTGAAATGGAACAACCAAGAGATGAAAAAAAAGCTCACAAACAGCAAAAAAAAAGGCTAGAGATGAAGATGGAAAAAAGGAATGGATTGGAGATGCTCTCCTGGAATCTGGTTTCGAGCTTACACACCGAAACAAAGAGTTAGAGCGAGATAAGCACTTTATACATGAGTTGAAGAAGACAATGGATCAGTCTACTAAAATGCAAAGAGAAGCCATATTGGACTTCAAAGCCCAGATCCTCGATCTAAGGAAAGCTCTCAAATCCTACCAAGATAGCTTATCCCTTGAGCGCTTGGAGAAAGAGAACATGGAATGAGCTCTTCTGCATGAAAAGTTTCAAATGGAGAGAGCTTAGGAGAAGATCAAGAATCTGAAATCCTGAAATTAAGGGGAAGCCTAACAAGAGTTAAGAAATGAATGCATTTACTAGAAAGATCATTACAAAAGGCAGAAGCTGATGTGGCTGAAAGAGATGTCATTATCACCAATCTTCAAGCTCTCTATTTTGAATGGAAAGAGAAGTTCTTGAATATGGACGAATTTTCAAACTATGTCATCTGAGAACTCCCAGAGAGGCTAAAATAAGTGGATAAACTTATGTGTCTAGAGAATACACCTTGTCAAGTCTTTAATTTTGTAAAAAGACTTTAGAAGGGCTCATTACCAATCTTGCAACGATTCGTAGGGCTCAAATGGTTAGCTTTAAGGTCTCTTTGAAATTGAACTTTATTCCAAATGAATGAAATGATAATTTTATGTCCCATACTTGTTATTCTTATTTATTCTTTATTTGATTGCAATGTTAAATGTCTTAATATTCTTGACAATAAATAACAAGATAACCAAGAGCTTTACATAAAATTTGCACTCATTCGTCCATTCATTCCACACACAAAAAAACTCATTATAAGCCTTTTATCCACAAACAGTCGTTGAACGTCTCGACACTCATAATAGCTACTAAAAAACAATGAAGCGGTTGACATGAGATTAGGTCAAGATGAAGAAGGACATGGGTTGTATGAAGGGAGAGGTTGACCAGATTCTGAAGACTGTAACAACTATGGAAAGAGGGGAAAGACTTCAACAAGGCGTGTCAGTTAGGAATAATATTCATATCTTTCCTTCCAATGCACAACCTGCTTTGATCAACCCATTGTACGGAGTTCCTCCAAGGTTTTATCCATAAGTAGTTCTTCTAAGGACACCAAATCAAAGGTCAGTGCCCACTTCTCAACCAAAGTAGAGGGACCAAGCACATAATTAAAATCACGTCCAGGATAGACCTTGAATTACCCGAGGAAGGAACCTCATTCAGTTTGAACCACTACCAATGTCATACAATAAGCTGCTTCCGTAACTTATTCAAAAGTCGTTGGTATTTCCCCATAAGCTCAAGTCAATAGCGTATCCATTCCTACATGGATATGACCAAAACATAATGTGTGAATTCCATGAGGGGTCACTGAGGCATACCACTAAAGACTGTAAAAACTTTAAGCATAAGGTAAAAGAGCTAAATGACAATAAGGTGTTGATGTTCAGAAGAAACACCTCAAGGGTAAACATCCTGATCAATAAACCATGCAGTGCCCAAGGAAAAGGATCCCTAATGCTTATGGTAATTCCTTATCCAAATATCTCGAAAACCAACTGTTTAGTCCTGAACAATCTAGTGATTTATTCCGGAAAAGCTGGAGTGGAATCTCTAAACAAGGGAAATAACTCAAAATATGACAGAGGGAAGTCATGTACTGTATATCCTCATGTAATGCTCGTAATACCAACATTTCTCAAAATTCCATATCAGCAAGGAAGATTGACCATTCCGGCCCAAAGTTATGGGAACCAAGACCGGATATATCCGCAAGGAAGATTGGAAATATAACACACTACTCTTGACCCCATTCCCATACCATGTGGGCGGCTTCTTCCATACTTAATTCAGAATTCATTGTTGGTGCCTAAAGCTTTCAAACGGGTACCACGATCATTCCTACCTAGGTTTGATCCTAATGCACAATGCAAATATCATGATGGGGAAATAGGAAACTTTGTTGAAAGTTGTTGGCCATTCAAGGGTAATATGCAAGAGTTGATTAATAAAAAATCCCTGGTCTTTGGAGAAGACAACCAAGGTTTTGAGTGTGGGTACCACACCAGAACCATGGGGCATTCTGCTAAAGAATACGAAAGCTTTCAGAGCAAATTGCAGAAGCTAATCAAGAAGGAAAACTCTTTATTTTCCCATACAAATACCATATTCATCCCTAAGGAATAACATATTTGAGCCCTAACCAAATTTATCAACTCCATTAATGATGAGATCACTAAACATGCACCATATTCAACTCGTTCACCATCGTATCATCTCCATTTCTTCACCATCGTATCTTATCCAACTATTTCTTCAATAAAAGAGGTCGAACTCCATCGTATCTTCTCCAACTCGTACGAAAGCAAGGAAATATGAAAAGGAACTAGAAGAAGGAACTCGAATGATACTTGCAAGAAGGAAATACAAAACTCAAATGATATCCAGTTTTTTGACTTCATCACATTTATGGTATATTAAATATCTCCACCATGCATTTAACAATAATGTTGTTAGGGTTGTTGAAATATGATAGGTTTAATGTTGTTTTTTTTGTTAAGAGCCTAAACCCTAAAGGTTTATCTATTTTTGTTATTGTTTTGAAACTCATTCTCTGACAAGCTCTCTTTTATGATACTTTTGTTGTTTTGAGATTGAGATCGAAGGTTATCTATTTTTGTTATTATTGTTATTGAGATTGAAAGTTTTATCTTGTTGTTTTATTGAGATAATTGATATGTGTATTGTTGTTATTATTGATATTTAAGGTTTAGTGTTGTTGTTGTTATTGGGATTGAAGTAAAACTCATCCATTACACCAATGCACTCCAACATACCAGCATATTTTCTACTTTGTAGTTTCTACATCATGATTTCATAGAGATCACCTCAAAACCATATACATCCCCCTTTTAATGAGGCTGTCTTTTGTTGAAATAAAAATATAAATTAGCTTCTAAGTCACTAATGACTTAGTAAAACGTATGTAAGGATGCCAAATGATCTTTGTCCAAGAAGACTTAATATGGCCCTTCATGATAAACTTATAGACATCTTTAACATATAGATCACCATTTGTAGATCATGTACAAATGAGTTTTAAGTTGAGTACCTCAGGCAAGACTTTTAAGTTGAGTCCCTCATACGAAAATTTTCAATTGAGTCCCCCATGCGAGAATTTTAAGTTAGTCCCTCATGATATTTAAAAAGGCAAGACTTTAAAGTTGAGTCCATCAGGAGAGACTTTTAAGTTGAGTCCCTCAGACAAGACTTTAAGTTGAGTCCCCCCAAGTGAAACTTTTAAGTTGAGTCCGTCGTGAGATACTTTTAAGTTGAGTCCTTTACGCGAGACTTTTAAGAAGGGGTGGAAAAATGGGTCTGGCCCGTTGGGCATGCCCGTTTTTCCTGCACTTTAGTGTGGGGCGGGCCAAGGGTTTATGCCATCACCCTCTAATGTGTCCGCCTTACCCCACCCCGCTCCGTGTTCTTCGCAAGCTTTTGTGGTAACGAGTATTTACATAAACTTTTGTATTTTTAGGCTTAAAAAAAGTAGTGCCTGCGGGCTTTCCCCACCCGCCCTCACTTTTTTACGGGGCGGATATAAGTTTTAGGCCCGCATCCTCAACTATGACCGCCCCACCCCGTTTTTTTTGCGGGCTTTTGCAGGCTGCCCCTAAACAGGACGGGCGTGCCCATTTTCCACCCCTACTCTTAAGTTGAGTCCCATACTCGTACATTTCCTAAGAAAGTGAGGACCTTCTAACAAAGTTCAATATTTACATTGCCTCTAAGGACGAAAAATATCTTCTAGTGGAAATCCAACATTTATATTGCTTCTAAGGGCGACTAAGGTCTTTCAGTGGAAGTCCAAAATTTATATTGCTTCTGGGGGCGAAAAGGATCTTCTAGCGGATGTCCAAAATTAATATCACCTATAAGGGCTACAAGAATATTCTAGTGTAATTTAGCATTTATATTGCCTCTGAGGGCGACAATGATATTATAGTGGAAATCCAACATTTAAATTATACTTTGTAATAAGCCTAATTTATGTTAATATGATATTAATCATTTTTAAGAGAACTCGTACATTGGCTAGCTAAGCACCTTTCACCTTATTCAAAACCAATAACAGAAAAGACATTAATTGTAATAATGTCTCAAATTAAGTGAGTTCCATGTTCTTGGGATGAGTTATCCATTCAGCTCTTCGAGCTCGTAGGCTTCAATGGGGTAGTTTATGACATATTTAGTATATGATCTCCTAGTTGAGTTGTAGTTTTCTTGTTGAGTAGGAAATACCACATGTCTGAGTACGAGGCCGCCTCTTGTATCTCTCTTAGAACTACCTTTGCGTTGGATCTTCTGGGTGCCCTATGTTTGGAAGCAAATACACTGACGTGGGAGACATCTCGGGTCTAATCGATCTGGTCAGATGCACACCTAAGTCCGGTCTCATTTTCTTCTTCATTGAATTGAGAACGCCTCCATGTGGGTGCGTCGATTATGACGGGTAGTATGGCATCAACGCCATAAATAATTGTAAATGAATTTTCCTTGGTGGTTAAGTGTGGGGTGGTGTGATACGACCATACCACTTCATGAAACTTCTTAGTCCAGATCCTTTTGGCTTAATCAAGCTTTGAATTTATCCCACCCAATATTATTTTGTTCGTCGATTCAGCTTGTTCATTTGCTTGTGGATCGACAACAGAAATAAACTTCGTTTGAACACCTAGGTCATAATAGAAATCGACCATAATGGAGCTGGAGAACTAAGTACTATTGTAAAAAATGATAACCCTTGGAAGACCAAACCAGCACATGATTCATTTCCAGTAGAAGCAGCAAACCCTTTCATTTCCATTTTGTGAAATAATCTACTTAAACAATCAAGAACTTTAGTTGGCAAGACTCCAATGGAAAAGGGCCCAATATGCCCATTCCCCATTGGTAAAATAGCCAATTTAGATTGACAAAATGAAGTTTAGACTTGTGCATGGTGTAAATCGGCATGCTTTTGGCGTTTGTCACACTTTCTAATAAATGCACCACTATCTTTCATCAGAATGGTTCAATAATAGCTTACTCTAAGTAACTTGTGGGCTAATGCTCACCCGCCTATCTGGGTAACACACGCTCCCTGGTGGACCTCTATGATGACCAAGGCGGCTTTATGTTCTCCTTGGCATCTTAGTATGGAGAAGCTCTTGCCATCTTGTAAAGCTTCCCATAGATCACCATATACTTTATTGCATGCTTTCATATATTTTTTGCTTCCATATCGTCTGGTGGGAGCTCGTCTGATCGCATATAAGGTTTTAAGCTCCATAGAGCTTGTGCTATAAGCGACTTCAAGAGTGTTGGTTTCTTCCACCTCGATACTAGGAGAAACGACCGTCTCTTAAATTAGAGTGTGATTATGTCCTACTATTTTTGTGTTGGTGAGATTTGAGAGGAGGTCAGGTTTGGAGTTATGATCCATAGGCACATACATTATTTCAAAAGTTTTAAAACATTAAGATAAATCTCGTATATTTTTTAGATATTTTATAAGTTGGGGCCCTGTTGTCTAATATTCTCTAGTGACTTGATTTTCCATCAATTGTGAGTCATTTCTGGATTTCAAACTTGAGGCTCCCATCTCAAGGGAGAGGTTTATGCAGATAATGAGAGTTTAATACTCGACTTGGTTGTTACTGGACTTAAATTCAAAATTCAAAGGTTGTTCGGCCAGGAAGTCATTTGGTAGTTCTAGTGCTATTTCAGTGACACTGCCTTTAAGGTCTGAGGTTCCCTATCTACATATAGTATCCATGTAGGTGTAGCATCTTTGCTAACGGGAAAACTGATCTCTACCAGAAAATCAACTAGGACGTGTGATTTGATACTTCCCCTAGGTATGTATTGGATATCATATTCAGATAACTTAACATCTCAGGATACCTCCTTCCTATGAGCTTTGGTTTCTTCAAAACTTACCGAATAAGGTAATTGTTTTTACCATCACATGATGTCATTGAAAGTAGGGTCTAAGTTTTCTCACTGTTATCACGACCTCTAAGGTGGGCTTCCCGATATTCTATTACTTGGCTCCAACGACTTCGAACACCTTGCTTATGAAATATACAAGTTTCTTAACTTTGTCTTTCTCATGTGCGAGTACTGAGCTCATCGCTTTTCCAGTAACATATAGATACAAAAAGAGGGCGAGCATGCACCAAGAGTGTTAATATAGGAAGTGATGTGAGGAAGGCCTCTAAGTTGGAGCATGCTTCCTTGCACTCGCTTGTCCATTCAGAATTTTACTTCTTCTTTAGAGTAGTGAAGAAATGAAAAGCATATCACCTATACAAGAAAAACAATGGTCTAGGGTGGCCAAGTGCCCAATTATTCGTTGAAATACTCTAGCACTAGACAAACTCCTCATATCGATGACGACTTGGAACTTATCCGAATTTGGCTCTATCCCTCTTCAATTTAGCATGAATCCTAGAAATTTTCCCGCTTGCATGCTAATTGATGGCGAGACAGTGGCATACCATAATGGTATCTATCCTTGGCATGTTAGATGGCGTCCATGCAAAAACAATATTTCTCTTTAATAGGGAAATCAATTCTTCCTTTATGAAGAATACATCTTATATCAAGTATAGTTTTGATGAGGACAAAGATTATCAGAGAATAAAAAGGACCAAAAAGTATCATGTGCATCATAAATGAAGGCGATCAAGATTGTATGAACATTGGAATTCAAGTGAGTTTGAGATAAGAGAGCATAACTAAGGTACTTGTTTCAATCCATGATATAACACTTTCAATTGCTCAGAAAACTCGTCTCTCACTTCATATAAACCTTTCTTGCATCATCATTCATAAGAATTCATAGACACTCGTATAAACTCATCTCTCAACTCATTTAATATTATAAATATAAATGTTCATAACAAAAACGGTCAAAATCCTATTTAACCGCGATTTGACCTTTAAACTTTAAACCTCTAAAAGTAGATAAAGTTTAGCCAAACCCAGAAAGATGAGATTTTCCGTACCTGAAAAAAATCTTCGAAAGTTAGTGAAAACATGAAGTCGGTCAACACGTGCAAAATAATGAATGGTTGAAAAGCGAACCTTTTTACCTTATTTAAGAATAAAAAACTCATAAATGAACACCTGCAAAAATACATCATAGAAACCAAGTTAGTGACGTTGAATAAGCAAGATAATGAAGAATAAATATGATGAAAAATAGAACTTTTATTAGATGATGAAAAAGATGATGAAGAAGTTGATGGAATTTGAAAATGGAGAGAGAGAGAGAGAGAGAGAGAGAGAGAGAGAGAGAGAGAGAGAGAGAGAGAGAGAATGGAGTAGAGATAAATTATCATAAGAGAAAGGTGAAGAGAAAGAAAGAAGTGTGTAAAATGAGAGGGGAGGTGTTTATAAATGATTATCAATCTGAATAAAATAATAAGATTAATTGGAAAAATGTGAAAAGTCCAAAAAAACATGAAAACCAACAAGTGTAGGAATTTTAGGGAATGACAATTAGGACTTAACCGATGTATATTATGAATAGAAAGGGAGATAAAAAAATAAGACGAGATAAAAAAGAAGTAGAAAGAAAAAAAGTAAATCTGAAAGAAGAAATAGAAATGGGTTGAATTCGTTGCACAATCTTCTTTCTAATTTCAGGTTTGCATAGTCTAAAATGGTGGAAGTCAAAAGGCAAGGGAGATATAGAAATAAGATTAGAAATGTGAAATTTGGGAAAAGAAGAAGATGAAAAATTAAAGTTGGTTTAGGTGTTTTTTGGCACATGACTAAGTTATGTTTTAATCTCAGCCATTCCTTTTAATTTAATGACTATGCTTTATTCCTCTTATACTCATATAATTATATCATTCTCACAAGACACGTTCCATAATATATATATATATATATATATATATATATATATATATATATAAAGAGAGAGAGAGAGAGAGAGAGAGAGAAAGAGAAAACCACAGACGTAACAAAATAAACCAATAAGACAATATCTCCCAAATATCAAATACAACAACAATCAACAAAACACGCCAAACAACAAAACACAATTTTAGCGTGAAAAAACCTTCGTTAATTAGGAGTAAAAAACCACTAGACCTGTAGGCCACTTAAATCTCCACTATGAGTGCTTAAAATTGTCAGACAAACTTAGAATGCTTAAAATCCGACCTCCGCCGTTCAGAATGTACCTCTATGAGTGTTGAACGCTATCACCAAAAATCAGGATGATTCGACATTTGGATTGTGAGAAACCACCGATCTCATGGGGCTAATCTATGCTAAATTAGGGTTGCGGGAATTTCACTCTTCTCACAATTTTTCTTTTACTGTTTCTCACCTTATGAATTATTGACCTAGTTCTCTTTGTTTTATAATGACAAAGATTTACACCCACAATCATTTGGATCACTCCAAATATAAGGGATAATATATATATATATATATATATATATATATATATATATATATATATAATATATATATATATATATATATAATAATTATATATATATATATATATATATATATATATAAAAGTTGCAATCTCATTTTCGGGTAAATTAAAAGATAAGAAACTTTGCATAAAAACAAGAAAAAAGAAGTAGAAAGAAATAAAAGTAAATTCGAAAGAAGAAATAGAAAGGGGTGAATTCGTTGCAAAATCTTCTTTCTAATTTTGAGTTTGTATAGTCTCAAATGGTGGAAGTGAAAGTTTGTTTAGGGTTGTTTTAGCACACGATTAAGTTATGTCTTGATCTCAACCAATCCTTTTAATTTAATGACTAAGATGTTATTCCTCTAATTTTAGGGCCACACATAATTCTAACGACCAAAGATAAAGAGGTTAGTGATTTTGAAACTAATAATAAATCGTCATATAATTAATTAAAAACTGTTTTTCTTGAGTTACATGTTGAATGTTTAACAACACTTTCTAGAACATGTACAAAACAAAAGGAAACAATTTTATGTCGGAATTAGACAAATTTAAAGATTCAAAATATACTAAATGTAATTCTCTTGAATTAAAAATAAATGAATTGAATTAAATAATAAAAAAATTATAAAAGACCAACATAATTTAGAAAATATTCTATGCAAACAAAAACATACAAATAATAGAAGAGAATATTCTAAATTTTAGCTCAAACTAATTTGCATAAATTTAGATTTTATTTACTGACTTTTGCATTAGTAAAATCAAAAACATATCATCTTCATAAATCTAAAAATTCACTAGTAGAACTATAAATATATTATCTTCACAAAATCTATAAATTGCATTAGTAGAACTATAACTATAAATATATTATCTTCATAAAATCTATAAATTGCATTAGTAGAACTAAATCTATATCATCTTCATAAATCTAATCGTGCATTAGTAGAACTAAATCTATATCATCTTCATAAATCTAATCAATTAAATTTTATATTTTTTTGATTTGCTAAACAAATGTATACTTGGCCTCTTGTTAAAATATTTTTTAAATACATAATAAGTCTTTATATAAATTGATTGTCACGTGTAAACCTCTCATATACTTCATTGTCCTTCTTAAGCCATTTTAACTAATAAATATATAATGTGAGCTAAAAACATCAAGCCGTCTTAGCTCAGCTGGTAGAGCGCGTGGCTTTTAACCACGTGGTCGTGGGTTCGATTCCCACAGACGGCGTTTTTGGGGTATAGACATAATTTTACCTACGGATTTTGATACGTCATCTGCATAGGTGTTATTTGGCATAGACATAATTTTACCTACGGATTTTGATACGTCGTCTGCATAGGTGTTATTTAATTTCAAAAGTTTAATTAATTACTAGTGACAGTTAGACGGTAGATAGAGACGTAATAAATATATATCCTAATGATTTAATGAAAATAAAAGTTAGCACTGTAAAATATTTTAGTAAGTGATAGAAATTTAGATTAACATTTAAACTTTGATATTAAATATTATGACTTATTTACTTATGACATGTTTCAATTGAGTTATTTATTGTCGAAACTTTATGTGCGGTGTGTGGCAATGTGTGGATTTTATTTTTTTTAATAATCATCTTTTTTAATTAATTTTTTAAAATTATCATAATTTCAAATAAAATACTAAATTAACTATATTTTTAAAAAAAAATCGATGACAAGAGCAGTAGTCACTCTGAATAGTTAATGCATTCATTATTTATACATAGGCGTCATGCATGCTGGCGACTGCTGATTGGATGTGTCAATGCATGTGGCGCATGCAGTGGCTACTATATTGTTTATGTTTTTTTTTTTAAATTTTAATCATTGTAACAATAAAATAATTTAAGATAAAACATAAAATTAAAAATAATTTATAATATTATTTGATAAAATTGAATTACATAACGACACAATAGAAAATCAATGATCCACTCGATCATAACTCATGTTCAAAGGCTCAGCATGATCCTTCCAACTTACTATTTGCCGTTTACAAAGTCATAAACCTATGATAGCTTTCCGGTGATAGCAAATGAGGATTATTGGTTTGCATATCAAGGAGAGATAGTTTAGCATAATGAAAACATGCAAAGAAAGAAAAAAGTTATCCTAACAACATGCGTATTCGAACCGAAATGGATACGACGAACAAAATGGTGAGATTATGTAGTTTGTGTCGTCAGTCTGGACACAATCGTATCAATTGTCCCAATGTTGGAGCAAGCACCATAAGATAATTTTATATGTAACAATTTTATTTGATATTGAAAACAACGTTCATTTCATAAATATCACAACATTCATTTCATAAATATCACAACATTCAGTTACAACAATTTAAACAACAACTAAATAATAATTTAAATAACAATTAAACAACAATACAAACAAATACAACGACTAAACAACATATCTATGCAATTACAACCATCAGAATAATTTTCTCACTAATATGCATCATAATATGACAATCTCTTTCAATTTTAACTGAGTCTCAGAAACGAATTTCTCCATTGTCGTTGTACACCGTAACAAGCCTTTGAATTCTTCTGATCTTTTCACCTCTACAATGTCTTCATCTAACCATCGAATCAAGCTCCCATTAAGATGCTTGAATGTCTCCGTGTTCCAGAGTCGGATCTTCATCGAAGGCTTTACTGTTGAATAAACCAAATCATCATTTCTCTTGTGTATATAAGATGACATTTTCAAGAAAAATTGATGGAGAGACTTAGAAGATGAGCGAAAATGATGGGGAGGGGATGAAGATCGGTGAAAAATGACGGGGAAGGATTGATGTATATATAGAAAATATTAAACAATGCAGTAGTCACTGCATATGACGCATGCTCCTAGAGAATGCATGCATGTGCCACATGTAGCGATACATCTAATAAGCACGCGCCAATATGCATGGCGCTTGTGTATAACAAATGAATGTGTGCGCCAACATGCATGGCTACTCCTCTTGTCTTTAATTTTGTTTGTTTGAACATAGTTAGTTTGATCTTTTATTTGAAATTATGGTTATTTTGAAAAACTATTTGAAAAATATAGTTATTTAAAAAAAATTGCAATGTGTAATTTATAAAGGAATAACTATAAGATATTTTAATGAATTTAATAAAAATTTAGTTTTAACTCTTTTTAGTTGGAATTTAATTGATAAATGCAGTTTTGTGTTGTCATTCTTTGCAATGGTGTTTGTGAGATTTTGGTTGAATATTATTGAATGTTTTTTTTAAAAAATGGATGGAAAGGCGTTTAATTAGTGGAAGTTAATTTTAGACTAAGCTTTTTTGTATAAGCAATAGTGAATTAATGATGAGTACCAAGTGTACTTAATCCTTACAAATTACGATTCATGAATCACTTTAGATATTATAGAGACAAGCTACAAGATTATTACACCAATCAAAAAAATAAAGTTTAAATTTTGATTTGGTTAATGTTCGGTGTGTTTATTTTAATTAGACCAGTCTTAAAAAATAGTATATGAGTGGATGACAAATAAGTAAGTATATATAATTTTTTGGACAAGATAATATATGATGTTGTGTAAGTTAGTGTTGACTAAGATGCAAAATATTCATTGAATATCATTAATGTTGTTGGGATATGTCATTAACCATAGACATTCATTAGAGTTAGATACAAAAATCAATCAAGGACATAACATTTCATTTGATCTTAATGGAATGCATTTTATTCATCTTTATACCGAGGAATCAAGAGTATTCCTTAGCCTCAAAACATCATTGTTTTTATTATTGAGGATCATAGGTCAAAAGTCTAAGAGTTGACTTTTATATTTGGTTTTTAATCATAGATCCCAGTTGTATTTCATCTGAGTCTTTACTTTCAATGTATTTATGATCCGATGCTAAATGTAATTGGTCCAAGAATGGACCATGTCACATTTATTTTCTCAGGTCGTTAATAATTTGCATCATTATCATCAATTAACATTTATTGGTTTGAAAGTCAGAGGTCAAGGTTTGAATTATTATTTGACTTTCATTACTAGATCATTTGCATTACATTTTCTTTTCATTTGGTGAACCCATTAGCATATATATATATTGGAGAATAAGACAAAAATAAATGAGGCTGACTTTTAGTCATTGAAATTTTCATAGCTAATTAAATTCAAGTTTGTTTTGTTTTATTTTATTTTATTTAGAAATAGTTGGGTTTGATCTCTAGTTAGTTTATATTTGATTTTATTTGGTATTCTTGTGATACGAGACTAAACCAAATAATACATATAGAGTAAGACCAAGATTTTTCAAGTAAAGTAATTTAGAATTTTATTACTTGTTTTGCATCATAAATTTTATGCACTACATATTTCATTCCAATCACCCAATCCCATATCTACACGCATTACATATGCACTTTTGGGGCATTAATATTCACCAATACAAAAGGATAGTACAAAAGAAAGAAGATCAATATTTGCACAAGTTCTTTCACATTGCAACACTTTGCATCACCATATGCATCAGCTTCATCACCAAGCTCAGACCACCAAGCCAAGTCATTGCCCACATGTGAACATACACAACAAAAGGAATAATATATTAGCACCAACATCACCAATTTATGCAGAATAATAAAATAAAGTTTCAAATAAAGTTAAATAAAAGCGTGAGTCCACCTAAGTCATCATAATCGTCAACTTAAAATTTACACCATGACATACATACACACACAATGGCAGAAGTAAAAAAGAAATCATAAGGCAAGAAGAGTGTGAATCCATGACATACATGGCCACACACACATCCATACATCAATACTTTTGGGACCACCAAGTTCAAAAAGAAATCATGCTCAGAGAAAATGCACTCTCAACATTCACAACCCCACACTTTCAAGGATTATTCCATACAACTCTTACAGAACTCCAGCTCACCACTAAAGCTTATCCCAATATTTCTTCATTTACACGCTTAAACAAAAAAAATCATAAAAACTTTCAGGGGCACATTTTCATCACCACAAGATTCACATTTGTAGGTTCTGAATCATATGTTGCCTCTTCAGGTTGACACATAGGCAGCGCATGGAATTCACAAGTCAATGCATGACCTTATACAGGTTGACCTATGCATCAAACAGGTTGACACATGACTTTCATAGGTCGACCGATGCAACAAAAATTTCCAAAATTTCACAATTTCTTCAAATCTTTTGCATTCCATTTGCTTCTAAACATGCATGCATATAAATACTTCATATATTCATTATTGTCTAGTAAGGTTTCTAGTGAGTAAAACCTATACGAAATCGGGATTTTAAAGCATTCTCATTATCTTCAATATCTCTCCTATGCATACGCACAATCAAACTACACATAATCATTTTTTGATTGGAGCGCCATCTAGATTAGGGTTGATAACATTCAATTAGGTTATTTGTACCATTGATAATGGGTTGAGAACTTTGAGGATTTCAAATCATAAAACCAAGAATGGGTTTTCCTTCAAGATCGTTAGGGATTAAAGGTTTTGGACAGGATTACTCAATCCATATTCGACCGAGCAAGGTCTTTGAAGAATGGGAGGTTCTTGGGAAAGGAGTGGCGTTGGACAGTGGATCGCATTGGTAAATATTGGGTTTCAACAAGTGTGCACTTGGAATTAATTTGACCGAGTGAAAGCTTTGAAGAACAAGGGGTTTAGTTCAAAGAAGTAGCGTGAGAAGGTGAATTGAAGCGAAATCGTTGTTTACTTAATCGATTTGATCAAGGGAAGAGAAAATGGAAGAATCAATATCGAGCCTAGGGTTTGTAGGGTTAGATTGTTACATATCTCGTGTATACATACTTTTTGCAAAGTAAGGTAATTTACATTATCTCAATTCTAGTTTGAATTGAGGGTAGACGTACCCATAGCAATGTCGATAAGGGAACTGCCTAAACAAATCCTTGTGTACGACATGATCGATTGATTTGAATACATCATGTAATAAGTCAAGTATGTTAGTTGCCTATAAATAGGCATGCAACGTTGTAAACTTACACCAACTCCTTTCAATATACAATCATCTTCACATTATTCTCTCTCTCTCTCTCTCTCTCTCTCTCTCTCTCTCTTTCCTATCTATCTATCTATTATATATATTATATATATATTATATATATATATATATATATAATATATATATATATATATATATATCTTTTATTTTTGGTTTGCAAATTGTCAATTGCATTGATCAGTTGATCAATTTTGTTTGGATCATAATTTTTAGCACATTTTGAAATTGGTGTTGTTGTGTAGGTCACAAACCATTTAGTTGTGATTGAATTTCTAGAACAACAATACCACCTAGAATTCCAAACATTATTGATCGCACATTAAGTGTTTGGCAAATTGCCTCACTTGTATTTTTGTGTGAATTACCATTGGAGATAGACTTTTTCAGATTACTTAGCATTCAACTAGTTGTGATTAGTCATTGTTGATCGATTTGTGAATTATTATCATATTGTTGCCTTTAATACGCATATCCGAGCTTTTTGATAGCGGGTTCGGTTAAACTATTTTTGATCCGGGATATTTGTAACTTGCTTCCACGCCATAAATTTTCAAATTATTTTTTGTCAAGTTTTTAACTCGGGATCTATTCACCCCCTCTAGATCTAAACTTATCGTCTAACAAGTGGTATCACGAGCTCCGGTTAATTATGTGCTTAATATTTGCTTATTAGATAATGGCTACCGAACCTAAAGGGACGTACAATATATCACCAATTTTCCCCGGCGAAAATTATGGCTATTGGAAAGCTTGCATTCGTATCTATATCAACTCAGTTGATAAGAGTGTATGGGACGTCATCATCAATGGTCCTCATGAAATTACTATGACCAATGGTGATGGCGTCATCATACCAAAACCATAAAATCAATGGAATGATAATGATATGAAATTTTGGTCTTACGATTGGAAAGCATACAACATTCTCATATTCACACTCGGTGTTGATGAACTTTATCGTGTTTCCCATTGTGAAACCGCCAAGGCTATGTGGGACGCGTTGCAAGTTACCCATGAGGGAACTAATGAGGTCAAACAAGCTAGGATCAACACATTGAATCAAGAGTTGAAGTCTTTTATATGAAGCATGGTAAAACCATTGCCGAAATGCAAAAGAGGTTCACACATCTTAATAACCGGTTGAATGCTCTAGGTAATCCTATTTCCAATAATATTGCTACTAATAAGGTTTTGAGATTTCTTAATAGGGAATGGCAACCCAAGGTCACCGCTATCAAAGAGGCGAATACTCTTAAAGTACTTGATCTCACTACTTTGTTTGGCAAACGGGAAGAACATGATCAAGAACTCTCTTGCTTACAAAAACACGAAAAAGAGCACGGGATGAATGTAAATAAGGAGAAAGATAAAGACAAGGTGGAAGAGAAGAAGTATATTGCTCTAAAGAATTCAAGCTCAAAGCCTAAAACCATTGAAAAAAGTGATTGTGAAATGAGTGATGAAGAGAAATCCGATGATGAGGACATAAGGTTGCTTATCAAAAAGATTCAAGTAGCTAAGTATATCTCATCAAAACTTATCTTGTCATTATTGTTGCAAAAAGTCATACTATTGAAAAATGCAAGTTTAGGAAATGTTTTGTTCCTAAAGGAGATTTTTTATGCCCAAATGCAACCTTGTTTTCACTCACCCTCAAGGACCCAATGAAGATTGGGTATCTATCACTTCTTGTTGATTTTACAGGATAAATGTCTCGGATCTATGAAGAGAGTATAGGATCTCGTTTGTGGATGCTCAAGACATGATATAGGTGACATCTTCATATTTATTTGACTTTGTGGCAAGGAAGAATGATTGTGTTACCAAAGGAGGTCAACATCTAGTGCTATGTTAATTGGTAAAAGTGTGGTGATTACTATTAATTTTTCCTATCCGAGAGATTCCGAAAAAGGTATTATGTTTCATGGTGTAGGTATATCTTTAAAATATATAATCAAGGACATTGAATAGGGGATTAATCCCCCAAAAGCTATGAAATCTGAGGAGGAGAAAGATGACTATCATGAAAATGACAAGAATGGAAGTCCAACCGTAAAGGATGATCATGAAGTCAATAATCATCTTGGATACATTATTAATCACACTTTTGGGTACTTGGTCAAAGTGAAAAGTGGTAATATCATTGTTTTCTAAAGGTTTTGTGGCACATTTGCATTTATCCAAACTTTCGTTCGAGAGTTTATTATGGAGTTCATGTGCATCCTCCGTCATTTGTACGGTGAGGTAATATCTTTTTCAACTTTCGCTTTATATGGAAGTTCTTTATTTTACCTACTTATTTTTCAAATGTAAATAATTTACTTTGTGTATGACATGTGTTATGAGTGTTCATTTTCGAAAAAGTTCAAAAGATAACCATTATGTGTTTCATTTAACATGTTTATAGTGTCCTCATCTTATTATCTTTACATGTATTATATATTGTTGATATCTTATGCTTGCTTCAAAGATTTAAAGTTATTTCAAATGGATGTGAAACATCTGTTTCTCAATGGCTATATTAATGAGGATGTGTATGTTTCTCAATCTCCCTTTTTTTTACAGTCATGAGTATTCTAATCATGTTTACAAACTTAAACAAGCTTTGTATGGTCTCAAACAAGCACCTAGGGCTTGGGATGAGCAACTTAATATGTTTTAGTAAATCATACTTTTCTAGTTCTAGTTTATGTCAATGATTTCATTTTTGGTTCCACAAACACGCAACTTGTCAAGGAGTTTTCTAAGCTTATGCAGGGAGAGTTTGAGACGAGTCTCATGGGGGAGTTAAATTACTTCCTTGGGCTTCAAATCAAGCTACTCGATTAAATTTCATTTGTGTGTCAAACCAAATATTGCAACGGATTACTAAAGGGATTTGGTATGGAAGATGCAAAATCAATTGACACACCAATGTCTACAAATGGAAACTTTGAAAGGAATGAAAATGGTAAGGATGTTGATGTTAATAAGTATAGAGGTATGATTGGTTCTCTTCTATATCTTACTTTATCTAGGACGAACATTATGTTTAGCATATGTATCTGTGCTCGTTATCAATCGGCTCCTAAGGAATCACATTTAAAAGTCGTAAAGCCGTAAAACGCATTCTTAGATATCTTCATGGTTCTTCTAAGTATGGGTTTTGGTATTCCAAGGGAAGTGATTGTAATTTGGTTAGTTATATCGATTCCAATTTATCCATTTACAAATCGGATAGGAAGTTTACTAGTGGAACTTGCCACATGTTTTCAAATTCCTTAGTATGTTGACATAGCAAGAAACAGTTTTCAGTTGCTTTGTCAATTATCGAGGAGGAATACGCAGTAGTTAGTATGCTAAAATATTTATGGCATGATCATTAGAGTTTTCTCCAATCATAAGAAAGATTGTCCACTGTAGACAAACTTTCATCCTCTTTTTTTTATGTGCGACAATAATTACTTGATTTTGATATCAAACTACAATGTATTCGTATTATGTGAAACAACACTAGTGCTATTAATCAAACCAAAAATCTGGTGCTACACTCTCGCACTAAGCATATTGATATCCGTCACCACTTCCTACGTGACCATGTTGAGAAAGGAGGCGTTTTATTTGAGCAGGTTGATAGCAAAAATTAACTTGTGGATATCTTTACAAAATCTTTTGCGACCGAACTATTTTTCAACATTCGAAGGGAATTGAGGATACTTGATATCTCAAATCTGGCCTAAGTGTGATTTGTTGTATGCACTTTATATACTTTTGCTCTAACTTTCTTTATAAGATCAATTACATAAGAGTGCATTCATCATCAATTCATTACCGAGGTAGTACTTTTCCATTTCCCCTTTTCCCTTTTTGTAAGTAAGCTTTTACTTTTGCATGTTGCTTATATTCCAGATGATTTATATTCTTAATGTATGAAATAGTTCATGAATGTTCACTTCCAAAAATCTCAATTGATGTATGTCAATTTATATGCTTATAGTGACTTTGTGATATCTTTCTTTCATACTTGAAATATGTTCTTGGTATTTAAGCATGATATCTATTCTGGCATGAAATGTGTTTGAACATATTATAGTGTTAGCAGAATTCTTGTTGTGTGTCATTGTTATGATGACATCTCTGTTTTTGGTTTGAGTGGTGATAAATTTATATATCGCTTTGCTAGAGCACATGTCTGTGCAGTATTTCGGGAGCACCAAAAGCATATGTCATGTAATCATGTCGCTTTTGTAGAAACTCAAGAGTTTTTTTTATTACATTGTATCCTTCATCTTTCATGTTTGTGTTATATTATTTGGCATACATTTTGGCAACCTGTTATATTGTTGCTTTGTATGCTTTTATTTATGTCTAGGAATTCTTTTTCAATATGTATATCATTCTATGTGAGTGTTATCGTATTGATGTTCTTATCTTTGCAAACTGCCTCTATGTGTTATTTGGTTTTTGCGTAATTTAAAATACTTCTCATGGATTGCTTTGTTTCTTTTTGATGTTGTCAAAGAGGGAGAAGCTAGATGAAGTTGGGATGCATATATTCTAGGGGGGGCCTTTCATTGAAAACACGAAACACATCATCTCAAGTTTTTCCATCATCAAAAAGAGGGAGTATGTGAGTGCAACTTTCGTTAGATGTATTTTGCATGATGTTAAAACTAGGATACTTTAGCGTTAATGTATATTGAGCGGTATCCTCTGATTATTTATGTGCATCTTAGCATTAGGAAGCATAAACGCATTTGGAAACAACTTGGAAAAGGTATCATGCATTAAAAATGCATTAAAAATATTTTTTTATGAAAACTTGCATCATAGGTCGACACATGCGTCTACAGGTCGACCTATAGGAAAAACGTTTCTACTATAGGTCGATACATCAAATCCATAGGTCGACACCCATGCTGAATTATTAAAGCCTGTAGGTTCTTGAAGGAGAAGGGCGATCCAAAATGCAGCGGAATTTAAAATTTCTCCTTTAATGATCCTTACGAATGGACATGATCAGTGATAGAATCGTTACCTCTTGTGGCGATTGTAACCTTTAATGCAGATCTATGGAGCGATCACGAACGTTGAACGATGACAACGCCTCTACTCAGTCCACACGAACGGATTCCTTCAACCTCAGTGCTAGCTGCTACGAATGAAGGCTTTGAGTGAGAGAGAGAGAGAGAGAGAGAGAGAGAGAGAGAGAGAAACGAAATTGCAACTGTTCTCATGCTTCTACACAAGGGTTCTATTTATATAACCACTTGTGTGGGCTGCAAGCTAAAAATCTCACTCAAGTGTATATGGCCCATATCTTATAATATGCCAAAATCACTTAAGCGTGTGGTACCTTACCATATTTCATATTCTACTTAAGTACACCGTACCTTACGATGTTCTACAATTCACTTAAGGACACTGTACATTACGGTATTTCTTAGTTACTCTATCTCTCATCAATCCGTCCTTTGTGTGTGACCCTGTAGGTTTTCGCGGCATTGGCAATTATATTAAATCACGTATTTAACATAATAAACAGTGAGCGGTATCTAGCAACACATCACTGCTACCCAAGACACGAAAATGTCATGTGATCTGACAAATCCTTCTGTGATAATACTTATGTGTATAATTACCCTTTTTCCCTTATGTCTATATTGAACACAAGGCATAGACCGTGTCATCCTTGTCCAGTTCAATATTGGGCCCATAGACATTTATCCTGTTACGCAGGATGGGCAAATTCCATCTAGGTCACTCATGGCCCTTAGCATGCTTCGTGGAGTACCCATCAACTGTCTTTATGGTCATCCAGTTACGGACAATGTTTGATCAGCAATAAGGCACTCGACTCTACATCTAGGGTCCATAGTGGTTTCAGGTCGAAGGGTGGTATACACCATTATCACCATGAGAATAACTTATGAAACTTTGCATAACATTCTATATAGTATTCTCATAGCGGGTCAATCCAGTATAAATATTACTCTTAATATTCATACCTATGTTTAAGACTTGATAACTCCTTATCCATGATCCATGAGATGTGATCATCAGTCTATAAACATAATAGTCTTCATGCTTTAATGTTATCCTACTTCACAATAAAGCTCGACTACGGACACTTTAAGAATAATGTCCTTATTTTTAATGTGATCTCATGATTAAGTCACACTTGATACATTAAACGGACTATCTATTCTAGGGACTTTATTAAACAAACATAATAAAGAAAAAGCCTTTTATTATTAATAAATAATTCGATAAAAGTACCAAAAGTATTGGCCTCTAGGGATTACACCAACAATCTCCCACTAGCACTAGAGCCAATCAGGCATACCCCTAATGCCCATAGATCTAGTATGGCCAACATGCTTCTGCTGCGTAAGAGGCTTTGTCAGTGGGTTAGCAATATTATCAAGTGTTGGTACTCTGCATATTTTCACATCACCTCTATCTATTATCTCTCGAATGAGATGATAACACCTAAGTATGTGTTTGGATCGTTGGTGAGATCTAGGCTCCTTAGCTTGTGCGATAGCACCATTATTATCACAATAGAGACCAATGGGATCCACAATGCTAGGAACTATGCCAAGTTCACTAATGAACTTTTTGATCCAAACAGCTTCCTTTGCTGCACTTGAGGCAACAATATACTCGGTCTCGGTTGTAGAATCAGCAACTGTATCTTGCTTTGAACTTTTCCAGCTCACAGCGCCACCGTTTAAGCAAAACACATAACCAGATTGCGATCTAAAGTCATCCTTATTTGTCTGGAAGCTAGCATCGGTGTATCCAATTACAACCAACTCTTCCTGACCTCCATATATCAAGAATGAGTCCTTAGTCCTTCTCAAATACTTAAGGATATTCTTGACAGCTACCCAATGGGCATCACCAGGATCAGATTGGTACCTACTCGTTGCACTTAAAGCATACGAGACATCTGGTCGAGTACATAACATGGCATACATGATAGATCCTATTGCAGATGCATATGGAATCTTATTCATGCAATCCCTTTCTTCCTTAGTTGAAGGGGATTGTGTTTTTGATAGACACAGGCCATGTTGCATAGGTATGAATCCTTTCTTGAAATCATGCATATTAAAGCGTCTCAGCACTTTGTCTATGTACGTACTTTGACTTAGGCCAAGCAGTTTTTGTGATCTATCTCTATAGATTCTGATTCCTAATATATAGGTTGCTTCACCTAGGTCCTTCATATAAAAGCATTTCCCCAACCAAGACTTTACTTGTTGCAGGGTAGGGACATCGTTTCCAATAAGCAATATGTCATCTACATATAATACCAGGAAAACGATCATGCTCCCACTAACCTTCTTGTAGACACAAGGCTCATCTTCGTTCTTGATTAATCCATATTGTTTTACCGTTTCATCAAAACGAAGATTCCAGCTTCTGGAAGCTTGCTTCAATCCATATATTGATCTTTGTAACTTACATATCTTTTGGGCTTCTTCTGGTATGTCAAATCCTTCAGGCTGTGTCATGTACACATCCTCAAGAAGATTCCCATAAAGGAAAGCAGTTTTGACATCCATCTGCCATATTTCATAATCATGATATGCAGCGATAACAAGTAAAATCCGAACAGATTTAAGCATTGCAACTGGTGAAAAGGTTTCATCATAGTCAACCCCATGAATTTGTTTATATCCTTTTGCAACTAGTCTTGCCTTATAGGTATGTACCTTACCATCCATGTCAGTCTTCTTTTTGAAGACCCACTTGCATCCTATAGGGTTAACTCCTATAGGAGGCTCTACCAAGGTCCAAACTTGGTGTGTGTACATGGAATCCATTTTAGGTTTCATGGCTTCTAGCCACTTCTCAGACTCGGGACCAGTTATGGCCTCTTGGTAGGTCACAGGCTCATCTTGATCCATGAGTAATACATCACCTTGACCAGTTATGAGATATCCATATCTCTCAGGTATGTGACGTATCCTGCTTGACCTACGCTGGTCTTGTTCTACTTGAGCAGGTTTCTCTTCCACAACTACTTGTGTTTCCTGCTCTAATTCCTCCATAGGTGTATCGATGCTTTGTGATTCTTAAATTTCTTCAAGCTCTACTTTCTTCCCACTGATTCCTTTGGAAATAAAATCCTTTTCTAGAAAAACTCCAGTTCGAGAGACAAACACTTTGCCCTGAGAAGGATTGTAGAAGTAATACCCTCTTGTTTCTTTAGGATACCCCACAAATAAGCATTTGTCAGATTTGGGCTCAAGCTTAGTTGAAATTTATCGTTTCACATAAACTTCGTAACCCCAAATCTTCATGTAAGACATATGTGGTTTCTTACCACTCCATATCTCATATGGTGTCTTCTCAACCTTTTTGGATGGAACACGGTTAAGTGTGTAAGTTGCTGTCAATAGTGCATGTCCCCAAAAGGAGTTTGGAAGATCGGCGTGACTCATCATGGATCGGACCATGTCTAACAGGGTTCGATTTCTTCTCTTAGATACACCATTCCATTGGGGTGTTCAGGAGGAGTAAGTTGGGATAGGATCCCACACTCTTTCAGATGGTCATCAAACTCTAGGCTTAAATACTCATCACCTCGATCTGATCGAAGAGTTTTAATATTCTTTCCTAGTTGGTTTTGTACTTCATTCTTGAATTCCTTGAACTTTTCAAAGGACTCTGATTTGTGTTTCATTAAATACACATAACCATATCTACTGAAATCATCAGTAAATGTGATGAAGTACTGAAAACCTCCTCTAGCTGGTATGTTCAATGGTCCACATACATCAGTATGTATAAGGGCCAAAAGATCATTAGCTCTTTCACCTTTTCCTGTGAATGGAGACTTTGTCATCTTTCCAATTAAACAAGATTTGCATGTCTCATATGATTCATAATCAAAAGAGTCCAACAGTCCATCTTTATGGAGTTTGGAAATGCGTTTCTCATTTATGTGGCCTAATCGACAATGCCAAAGGTAAGTTGGATTTAACTCATTAGGTTTCATCCTTTTAGTATTAATGTTATAAATAGGCATTTCAAGATCAAGGACATATAGTCCATTGTTCATTTGTGCAGTAGCATAGAATATATCATTCAAATAAATTTAGCAACAATTTTTCTTTATTATATATGAAAAACCAAACTTGTCCAAACAATAAACGGAAATAATATTCCTGCTAATTGCAGGTACATAATAACAGTTCTCTAACTGAATTATTAAACCACTAGGTAAAGTCAATACATAAGTTCCTACGGCTAAAGCAACAACCTTTGCTCCATTGCCAACTCGTAGGTCGACTTCACCTTTTGCCAAATCTCTACTCCTTTTTAGTCCCTGCACATTAGTACAAATGTGAGAACCGCATCCAGTATCTAATACCCATGATACAGAAGTAGATAAATTAATTTCAATAACAAAAATACCTGAAGTTGAAGTCTCTACTTCATTCTTCTTATCTTCCAGGTACTTTGGGCAGTTTCTCTTCCAGTGTCTGGTATTACCGCAATGGAAGCAGGTGCCTTCTTTTGCTATGCCTCCACTAAGCTTCAAAGCAGCAACAGTGGGTTTGGTTTTGGCAACTTCCTTACCTTTCCCTTTATCACCCTGCTTGGTGGGGCTTTTGTTCTGTCTCTTTCCATTTCCGATCATCAGAATGGACATCCCTTTTGACTTCAGATTCTGCTTAGCAGTTCTTAACATGGCTAGCAGTTCAGGAAGAGATTTATCCATATCATTCATATTGAAATTTAGGACAAATTGACTGAATCTATCTGGCAACGATTGCAAGATCAAATCAGTCTCAAGTTCCTTTCCGAGGGGAAAACCCAACCTCTCAAGGTTTTCCACATACCCAATCATCTTGAGCACATGGGGACCTACAGGGGCTCCCTCAGCTAACTTGCCTTGAAAAAGGGCTTTTGAAATTTCAAATCTTTCATGCCTTGCTTGCTCTTGATAGAGCATCTTCAGGTGTTCGATCATATCGAACGCTGCCATGTTTTCATGTTGCTTTTATAACTCTGAGTTCATGGTAGCTAGCATGAGACAAGCAGTTTCATTGGCATCATCGACATGCTTCTTATAAGCATCTCTTTCTGCCTTAGGTGCAGAACTAGGAGGTTCCTCTTCAGGAACAGGTTTCTCCAAGACATACAACTTTCTATCATGTTTGAGGACAATCCTCAGATTTCGGTGCCAATCCAGAAAATTTATCCCAGACAATTTTTCCTTGTCAAGGATTGATCGCAAAATGTTGTTAGAGGTGTTTGTTGTCATGGTAATCTACATATTTAATTAGGCCTTTAATTAAATATGCTCCCACTATTTTACTCAAAGTATCAATAACATATTTAATTAGGCCTTTAATTAAATATACTCCCACTATTTTACTCAAAATAAATGACCCTCACCATTTGATTCGGAAAATCCTGTTGGAAGATTTTCTAGTGGGTCGAGATCCATATTTCACTTTGTTTTAAGTCCGCGTAGGCGGATTAGACAAAACTAGGTTATTTAGGTAGGAACTCCTTCCAATTGTATCTAATACAACTCTCGAATATTTTAGTTGGGTGAATAACTCCTTATTCCAATCCATCACATGGATCATGTCCAACTCTTGCTTCTAAACATATATAATCTTATTATAATTTGTTTAGTTAAGTTTGACCCATTGTTTTAACAATTGGATATTACAATTATCCCATCGCACCTTACTAATATAGAACATGCACCTCGCGTAGGCGAAACCTACATTATCCGATACTAGTCTTGATGAGTGTTAAAACTTGGAAAGCATAAACTTAATATTTAATTTGAGGGAATTTGCAATTATTCTGATCTCATCGGCTTATTTATTATATAAATCGTCTCTCACATGCATCAACATACATTCACATGTATCAACATACATACATAATGAAACAGTTATGGCCCCTAGCGCAATTGTTCTCCCAAGCCAATGAGAGAACCTAGGCTAACCTAATAACGATCTAAGCTTCCCCAAGCAAGATCTCAAAAGATGTCCTCCTTTGATATTGAATTCTTCTCTTTCTTCATAACTTTACATTACATAAAAGAAACTCGTTTTACATACGAGGGAGTGAGATGAGAAAAGAAGTTACATTAAGAGATAAAAAGAGAGGCACGACACGCAGGTCATATTTTAAAACCCAAAACAAAATAAAGGAAAACTAATGCCATAACCGATCACCACAAGACAATAATAATAAACACATTATTATTATTAATTTTAGTTCTTTTAATTAATTAAAACCAAATTAAATTTCGGCGACCGATCACACTACGAAGAGTTAGCGGGGGGTCCGCTGCCCGGTCAGCGGACGGGGGTCAAGGGGGCAGCGCCCTTTGCGGGTTGAAGGGGCAGCGCCCCTAGCCGAAAATTTTAATGAACAATTCATTTGAAATCGACATCGTTTTTCGCATCAACACTTGATACTTTAAAGCACAACTCTTGCGCAGTCACAACCCTAATTGCATAAGTCTTTGACAACACAACCCTTGTGCCGTCATTAACCCTAATGCATAACTCTTTGACAACACAACCATTGTGTCGTCATTAACCCTAATGCACAAATTTCAGACCGTCAAACACATCTCTATTGTTGATTCAGTATGATTGATCAATACGTCATTGCTTCACCATACTAATGTCGGATCAAGAAGCAAACGACCATTGATCGCTCAAAGGAAAACAACCATTAAGTGTTTGAATGAACGAAACAGAAATAATATATCATATATACCGTATTTTGCATCAGGATTACTTATATCATATATATAACTTGATCGATCTCAATTTAATTACTCGTTTATTCTTTGATTCATTCTGTCTTTTAATCGTATTAATACAGAAAATAAACAGCTATCAGATGCATGGTTTCGTAACCAGGCTCTGATACCACTGAAGGAGAAGGGCGGTCCAAAACGCAGCGGAATTTAAAATTTCTCCTTTAATGATCATTACGAATGGGCATGATCAGTGATACAATCGTTACCTCTTGTGGCGATTGTAACCTTTGATGCAGATCTACGGAGCGACCACGAACGTTGAACGATGACAACGCCTCTACTCAGTCCACACGAACGGATTCCTTCAATCTCAGTGCTAGCTGCTACGAATGAAGGCTTTGAGTGTGTGTGTGTGTGTGAGAGAGAGAGAGAGAGAGAAAAGAAATTGCAACTGTTCTCATGCTTCTACACAAGGGTTCTATTTATAGAACCACTTGTGTGGGCTGCAAGCTAAAAAGCCCACTCAAGTGTATATGGCTCATATCTTATAATATGCCAAAATCAATTAAGCGTGTGGTACCTTACCATATTTTGTATTCTACTTAAGTACATCATACCTTACGATGTTCTACAATTCACTTAAGGACACCGTACATTACGGTATTCCTTAGTTACTTTATCTCTTATCAATTCGTCTTTTGTGTGTGACCCTGTAGGTTTTCGCGGCATTGGCAATTATATTAAATCACGTATTTAACATAATAAACAGTGAGCGGTATCTAGCAACACATCACTGCTACCCAAGACACGAAAATGTCATATGATCTAACAAATCCTTCTGTGATAATACTTATGTGTATAATTACCCTTTTGCCCTTATGTCTATATTGAACACAAGGCATAGACCGTGTCATCCTTGTCCAGTTCAATATTGGGCCCATAGACATTTATCCTGTTACGCAGGATGGGAAAATTCCATCTAGGTCACTCATGGCCCTTAGCATGCTTCGTGGAGTACCCATCAACTGTCTTTATGGTCATCCAGTTACGGACAATGTTTGATCAGCAATAAGGCACTCGACTCTACATCTAGAGTCCATAGTGATTTCAGGTCGAAGGGTGGTATACACCATTATCACCATGAGAATAACTTACGACACTTTGCATAACATTCTATATAGTATTCTCATAGCGGGTCAATCCAGTATAAATATTACTCTTAATATTCATACCTATGTTTAAGACTTGATAACTCCTTATCCATGATCCATGAGATGTGATCATCAGTCTATAAACATAATAGTTTTTATGCTTTAATGTTATCCCACTTCACAATAAAGCTCGACTACGGATACTTTAAGAATAATGTCCTTATGTTTAATGTGATCTCATGATTAAGTCACACTTGATACATTAAACGGACTATCTATTCTAGGGAATTTATTAAACAAACATAATAAAGAAAAAGCCTTTTATTATTATTAAATAATTCGATACAAGTACCAAAAGTATTGGCCTCTAGGGCTTACACCAACAGTTCTGACTCATGTTCATCCTCTTCAGGTCGACACATAGATAACACATGGAATTCACAGGTCAACGCATGACCTTATACAAGTCGGTCAATGTGTCAAACAGGTCGGTACATGACTTTCATAGGTCAACCTATGCGACAAAAATTTCCAAAATTTCACAATTTCTTAAAATATTTTGAATTCCTTTTGCCTCGAAACATGCATGCATATAAATATTTCATACATGCATCATTGTCTAGTAAGGTCTCTAGTGAGTAAAACATATACGTAATTGGGATTTCAAAGCATTATCATTATCTTCAATCTCTCTTCTATGCATACACACAATCAAACTACACATAATCATTTTTTGATTGAGTGCCATCTAGATTTGGATTGATAATGTCCAATTAGGTTGTTTATACCGTTGATTTTGGGTTGAGAACATTGAGGATTTCAAATTAGAAAACCAAGGTGGAGTTTTCCTTCAAGATCGTTAGGGTTTGAAGGTTTTGGACAAGATTACTCAATCTGGATCCGACCGAATGAAGTCTTTGAAGAACTAGAGGTTCTTGGTAAAAAGAGTAGTGTTTGATGGTGGGTCACATTGGTAAATCTTGGGTTTTAACAAGTGTGCTCTTGGAATTAATTCGACCGAGTGAAAGCTTTGAAAAGCAAGGGGTTTCGTTCAAATAAGTAGCATGAGAAGCTGAATAAAAGTGGAACTGTTGGTTACTTGATCGAGTTTGATCAAGGGAAAAGAAGATGGTAGAATCAACATCAAGCCTAAGGTTTGTGGGGTTAGCTTTCTACATCTCTCTTGTATACACACTTTTTGTAAAGTAAGGTAATTCACATTATCTCAACTCTATTTTAAATTGAGGGCAGGCGTATTCATAGCAAGGTCGATCGGGGAACTACCTAACAAATCCTTGTATACTCTCTCTCTCTCTTTCTATATATATATATATATATATAATATATATATATATATATATATATATATATATTTTTATTTTCGGTTCACAAATCGTCAATTGCATTGATCATTTGATCAATCTTGTTTGAATCATAATTTTGAACATATTTTGAAATTGGTGTTGTTGTGTAAATCGCAAACCATTTGGTTGTGATTGGATTTCTAGAACAACAATACCATATAGAATTCCAAACATAATTGATCGTACATTAAGTGTTCGACAAATTGTCTCACATGTATTTTTGCGTGAATTATCATTGGAGATAGACTTTTCAGTATTACTTAGCATTCAACTAGTTGTGATTAGTTGTTATTGATATATTTGTGAATCATTATCATACTGTTGCCTTTAATACGCATATCCGAGTTTTTTGATAGCGGGTTCGATTAGACGATTTTTGATCTAGGATATTTGTAACTTTCTTCCGCGTCATAAAATTTTCAAACTATTTTTTGTCAAGTTTTTAACTCGGGATCTATTCACCCCCTCTAGATCTAGGGCTATTGTCTAACACACAAATCATCTTCATACATTTGTCACGTCGTTTCACTATATCATTAAACCATGCATATCATCATAGTCATATGGCATAATCCCATAACATATCAAAGTCCAGTTCCAACTTGGAAAATTATTTTTGAGTCATCTTTGTTGTACCTCGAAAAATGAGAAGATGACGCTCGCGGAGCGCAATCGCATGCTCGCAGGATGGACTAAACAGAGTTGCCACCAAACTTTATTTATTAAGAGGGAAAGGGGAAATATCAATAAAACCCACAAAGAGCAACTATGATACTGGTCGTCGTAACCAAATTATGGTTTGGGAGTCGATTACACAAGGGGAAGGTATTAGCACCCCTCACGTCCGTTGTACTAAACGGGAACCGTTTGGTTAGTTGCATGTGTTAGTGTTTGCTTAAAAATGTTAGGCTTCTTGAGTTATTAAAGGGAAAAAAGAATAGGACAAAAAAAATTGTTTTTATTAGGGTGTCTGACGAGACTTTGAATCTTGCTCCTACGTATATACGGTTGCAATGGAGAACCCAATGCTACGTAGTTTTTGGTAGAAAATGTTTGTTTATTGGTTGATTTCGGCGAAATCTATTTTGTGACAATTGACGGAAAGCATTACTTACCCAAAACAGGTGAGGAGCGTATGTTTGCTTCACTTTTAATGGATTTACAAATCAACATTCACGGAAAAACGCCACTCATCTCAACTCACAAGATTGTGGATGAAGCATTATTTGGCATCGTCTCGAGACAAAATACCTTTCATTATGAAAAGTTTTAAAGATCGCACGACAGCGATAAAAATTTTAATGTGTTGGATGTATTTTGAATGATGGTGACAGTTTGGATGTGCGAGATATTCATCTCGAATCCTAGCCTCATGAGCTAGTGGTACCCATCATGTTAATTTTCCATCTTATTTACGAAATGGTTAGATATTTTTAGATGTTTTAAGGTTTTTTTACTGAGAAAAGGTTTGTCAAAGTCACATTGAAAGTTTTGAGTGATGGCGAGAACTCGGATGGACGAGATATTCATCTCGTATCCTAGTCTCTAGAGCTCGTGTATCCACCTCGTTCCTTTCCATCTTTATTGAAAAGTGTTTAATAAGAATTAAATGTTATTGAATATTGATTTGGGAAAATGAACTTGACGTTGGATCAAGCGTTTGGTTTGTGATACGAAAATGAAATGGTTTGAGAAATGGCTTGAGGTGCTTATTAAAGAAAAGGGTTTGGTGTTGATCAAGTTGAATTTTTCAAAGGATTTATTTTATTTGTGAAAGTTAATGAATGTTAAGCGATTGATTTTGGTTTATAAATGTTTTGGTGTGATTTTTAAAAATATACTTGATGTTGATCAAACACTTTTGATTTTTAGTATTTTTTGAAAGGTTAACTTTAAGAGTCATTTTATCTTTTTGGATTAACAATTATGCATAAACTAAAAATACAATAAAATAAATTTAAAAATAAAGCAATAATAAAAAATAAAAAAGAAATAATAAACGGGATGAGACACATTATCGATACAAGAGGTAAAAGAATTTAAAAAAATTAAGAAAATAAATAAATAAATAAAGTAATAAGGAGTGTAGGGGAGACTTCATCTTCCTCAACCCCATATTTGGTTACTATTCTCATAACAACAAAAACGGAAGAAAAATGTTCAAACAAAAACGTAAAAACATCATCAACTAAAAATACAATAAAATGAATTAAAAATAAAGCAATAATAAAAAATAAAAGAAATAATAAAAGGGATGAGACACATTATCAATATAATAGGTAAAAGAATTAAAATAAAAAAATAAATAAAAAAATAAATAAAAAAAATAAATAAAGCAATAATAGGAAAACAATCAATAAAAAATATACAAAAGACAAAAACAAGTTGAAAATTGGGGGTGTAGTTAAGAAAATGCTATAGGTCCAAAGGAGAGAGTCTCGCTTAGGTGCATTGAGAAACTAGGGGGTATGGAGGATACTTCATCCTCCCCAACCCCACATTTGGTTACTATTCCCATAGCAATAAAAATGAAAGAAAAATGTTCCAACGAAAACGTAAAAACACCATAGTTTTCTCAAAGTTTCACGAGATAAAGCAAATAAATAATTAAATTTATCTACTCGATCTCATGAAAATAATGCTATATTTAGAATCAGCAAATAAATAACAACCAAAAATCAACAAAAATACAACAACATATATTTGATTGATTCGATCATCTTATCCACCCTCATGACGAACGAATCATGAACTCATGATCGGAGTGATGTTGGGAAGTTATTGGATACACTATTTATGTAAAACTAGCATCAATTTGCATTTTACTCTTTGTGTTTATGGAGGTTCAAGAACACTTTAAACTCTGATTTTGAATCAATGAAGTTTCCATACAAAATAATGGTGATTAATATAATAATTAAGTGCAACAAGAATAATAATACAAATAAAATTAAATAAGGAATATTAAATTATATTAAATCATTTTTGCTCATGGAGGTTCAAAAACACTTCAAACTCTTGATTTTGAATCAATGGAGTTTCTGTGCAAAATAGTGATGATTAAGATACTAATTAAGTGTAACAACAATAATAATGCAAATAAAATTAAATAAACGGAAATTAAATCACATTTGCTCATGGAAATTCAGGAATACTTTAAACTATTGATTTTGAATCAATGAAGTTTTCATGCAAAATTGTGCAACAAGAATAATAATGCAAAGAAAATTAAATACACAAAAATTAAAAGTCTATCTAAATAAAGAAGAAAAAAAAGACTTGAAAATTGGAGAAAAAATTGTGCAAAGTTTTGGCTTATTCTTGTGAGTGATTTTTGGTGAGATTTGTGAATGATAATGATTTTATTTATAAACTCTAAAACGAGTATTTTAAGAATTATGTAAGAAGTGTAAGTGTCTTCTAGAAACTTATTTAATTAAATAGTGAATAATGATGTAATATATATGCATGGAATAATGATGTAATATATGCATGGAATAATGATGTAATAAATGTGAGAGATTTTGGACCTTCTAGAAACATTGATTTTTGTTTTATAATGCATTGAAATGATTAGTAAAATATTGACTTTATGTTGACTTTTTTACTATAATGCATGTATGCATGATTATGGTGACTTTTTTGATGATAAAATGCATATGGCTAAAAATGAAAACTTGACAAATGAACATGTATCCGGTGAATTTAAAATACCCGGACAAAATTGGGGTATGATAATCTCACGGCTAAAAATCTCTCCTTGAGCCAGTTCCCGTCTGACCGCGCCTAGTTCCTATATCTAAATTTATCTTTAATACATTTCTCGTTTGACCAGTCTCTGATTCCCATATGAAAGTGTTATTCTAAACCAGCTCTCGTCTGGTAGTTTAGTCTAGTCTGGCCATCATTTTTTAAAATCAGTCTCCGTCAGATAGTCAATACCCATTGGTAAATGAATACGACATCAAAAACTTTCTTCAAAAAACATGCTTTGAGTAAGGATAAGAAAGTTCTCAGAAGATTGGCATCTAATGGTTTCCTGAATGGTGAGGTGCTATATGAGAAGGATTACGACATGGTTCTGCTCAAATGCGTGGATAGACACGAAGTATACATGCTAATAAAAGAAGTCAGTTGGGGATATTTTGAGGACCCGTGCCAAGGGGTATGCCATGATAAGAAAATTATCAGGGCTGAGTATTATTTATGGACTATAGGAGAGGCAGAATGAGTTCAAACACAGTTCAACCAACTGAACCTCATAAAAGAAAAGTGCATGACTGAACTATGTCATAGTCAACTATATCGACAGAGGCTCAAGAAAGATTTCGCCCAGAAGGTATGTCCTCGAGAGTTCAAGGAAGGAGACCCAATGGTGAAAAAGATGATACTCATCCATAGTGATTCATGCGGAAAATGGACCCCAAACTATAAAGGGACAAACATTATGAAAAAGGCATTCTCTTGTGGAGCCTTGATATTTACTAACATGGATGGTGTAGCGGTGTATTCGTCGCTATATGATTTATCGATTAAACCATAAGCAAAGCATACAGTGATTTTCGAGTCGCCACCGCACTTTTATTTATCCAAAGGACTGGCTAAAAAGCGAACAAAAGCCTAAGAAGTTTTACACGTAGAAAACTAATAAAAAGATCAGAGAGTCTGGGTAAGGGGTAAATTACGCAATGGGAAGGTGTTAGGCACCCACTACGTCCTAGGTACTCCTAGGGAGCCCTTTTCACACTTGTTGTACTAAATTGTTATTTGTTATGACATAAGCATTGTGCAAACATGATTGGGATGGTGAGAAAAGAATATACAATTTTATTATTGGGTTTGAACGGATGAACCCGCTGCCTACGTACCTTCCATCAAAGGTAAGGATCAAAACGCCGTAGTTCGGCTAAAAGATTTCCAAAAGGTTGGTGGATTCAATTTTAAACACAAGCACTGAGGCTTTTCATTATCAATGGGAGAAAACTCGACCAAGACCAACATCCACCATGTGAGGATAGCTTCGACGCACTAGAGGGGTTAACCCTGTTTTCAGTACGGAAGTCTTATAGTCGACTCACTAAAGATAAGGTGAGGTTTACATCAACCACAATGATAATTGAAACCTATGGCTAATGTGTGAAAAGATTAACAATGGACAAAGCCAAAACAAGTGAATGGGTGAAGTTAATTGATTGTGATTATGAAAATGAAGTCAAAGTATGATCAAGATTGATTTGAAAGAAGTATTATGAAAATGGAGTTTGAAAAAAGTCAAGGACTTGGGTCCAGGTTTTTAGTTTGGAAAACATGAAGATGTTTGCACAATATCTATGTTAAGTTTGAAATCAAAGTATGAAAAGGTTTAGGACATAATGGGGATGAATGGATGAGTATGGATAGTAAAACTTCTTAGAAGGTTCACTTCTTGAAATCATATAGCAGATGATTCAAGTGTGTCCTTTGGAATGACAATGAATAATAATAATGTAAGCAAACAAATGATACCGGATGCCATTCAATGGTCTTACTCCAATCTCACAAACAAAAGCGGATACCGGATACCACTAGATGGATTTACACCAATCTCCTAAAACAAAACTGGATATCAGAGGCCACTCCATGGACTTATACTAATCTCCTAAAACAAAATGAAACTTGGATACCGGATGCCAATCTGTCTGGACTTATACCAATATCCAACATATGATCATAGGAAAGCAAATGCCAACTTGCAGGGACTTACAATTGCATCCTCACATAAACAAACGAAAGCAAAACATGTATGTTAGATGCCAATCTGTCTGGGCTTACTCTCACATACACAGTATGATCCTAGGAAACAAATGCCAACTTGCAGGGACTTACAGTTGTATCCTCACATACAATCAAACAATGCAACATGATCACAGGAGAGCAAGTGCCAACTTGCAGGGACTTACAATTGCTTCCTCACAATCAAACAAACAAAACAAAAGCTATGAGTGACCAATGAGGTCTTACACTCTATCCTTCCATATCATAGGAGCAAATGGCCAAAAGAGATGGACTTACAATTGTCCTCAATGGGTAAACAACAATGATAATGTCACAAAGACAAATGAGATGATTATGCATCAATGAGCAATAAATGATGGTAAATGCATAGAGCATACAAGCAAACATGTGTATATAAAACAACAATCAATCAATGAAAGCATTCAGCACACACTATCACCAAACAAGGAGGCTCATACAAAAGGGTTAGGCATTGAAGCCAACTGGAATAGGGTCACAGGTGCTCTTAACCTTGCCATTGAGGGGCTAAGGTGAAGCAGATGAAAGGATATGAGGGGTGTGCCTCATTGCTTCTATCTCAGATCAGAGAGAGCATCAAATAGAAAGTGGGGGAGTTCAGAAAGATGGAGCTCTCTCCACATTATTGACTCGATTAGATCTTGGGTATTTATCTCAATGCTTCAACCATGTAATGGGAGCAGAGAGAGGACACACTGAATAGTGGGGAATAGATTGCTTATCCCTACCTTCCACCAATTGCCTTACTTGAAGGACTTTTCCTGCTTGGGACAATTTTAAACACGCACAGGCATTGCCTCTTAAGGAGGACTTCAGACAGTTGCCTGGCCAAGTAACAGGCCAGGTCTTCCAGACTACATGAAGAAAAAGGGATTATACCTCAATGCAAATGCTAAATAGCAAAGCAAGCAAGTTCAAAGAACTTAAGCAACTAAAGTACCTGAAAAAGTCAAACCAATTAGTAAACAGTTCAACAGTTTAAAACAAAAGAAAGGATAAACAACAGTCAACCACAGAGGGACCAATGTGCAAAGCACAAGACTCAACTATATGAGTCACACCTACAAAACAAGGGTTAGCACGTGATATATGATCCAACTCAATCAAATATGAATGGTCTTTGAGGCATTGGTGCTTAACCTGAAACAATAGCTCAAATGTAAGCTCAAAAGACCACTAGGACTAGCCTAGGGTCAAAGGTGAAAGAAAAAAGTCAAACAGCAAAGAAAAGTCAACCCAATTCATGTTCAAACATTTAAGAAGCAATCTCAATTGGATTCATAATCAAATCATGCATTATTATCATTTCATGAACATAGGAAGGCAATGCATGGCAAGAGAAGCACACAAAAAGGTCAACAGCAAGACTTCATTCAAAAGTCAACCCAAACAATCTCAAAAATTATCAAATAAATCACATTCAATCCTAACACCTAGCATGGCAAGCCTGTCAAATTTCATTGCATTTGGATGAGAGGAAGGCAGTCAATTAAAATCATGAAGTCAAACCAAATTCAAGTAAGCATAATGAAAGTCAACAAGCATGGGTCAACTTCAAAAAATCATATCAATTTGAAAACAGCAGAGAAATGAGTGAGATTAACACCAATGCAAAGGTCAAGATGTCTAGTTATCACATATGAAATTTCATGGTCATACAATAAGATTTGAGAAATTCACAAAAGATATGGCAATGTGTATCACAAAAAGTCAACAAATGACAAAGCATGGAAGAAAATTCTCAAATAAATTGGAAACAGAACAATTAATTCCCAGAAAATTCATACACAAACTAGACATGTGATAGATGATTCATGCAAAATTTGGGGTCATTTGGATGTAGGGAGGCATATGAACAAAATTGGGAAAATGCATATCATTCATATAGCACCAAATGTAACACATAACTTCAGAAAATCATAACTCTCAATCCACAAATGAGAAATGCACAAACTCTACATGGAAACAAAGGTCAATGTGTCTAGTTTCACCATAAAAAGTTTCAAGCTCATTGGATGCAACATGACAATTTCACAATTGAAATGGTAAGAGATATCATTTTGGCATACATGTTGAAAAAAACAATTATCATTTAAAATCCAGCCACTGAAAAATTAATTAAAATTCACAATAAAATAGAGGACACATTCATGAACATGATGGAAAAAAATTCATAATTTTTGGATGAAAATTGAAAGAGAAATTAATTTGTGAAGTTGGATGAAATTTGAGGCAAGCATGAACAAAATGCATGGCAAGATGGAGTCAAAGCAAAGTCAACCGATGGCAAACTTGTAATTCTGGGTTTACTAATCAAAGCTATGCGTTTTGGGCAAGGCAAAGGAAATGTTCCTATTGGCTCTCAGCCAATGGAACAGTAAACATGGCCAAGGAGCATCAAAGTTCTGAGTTTCTAAAAAAACCCTAGGGTTTGCAGCATGACAAAGGCATTTGGCAACAACAGCAACACAAAAATTCGACCAGCAATTACAACAGCATAGCATTTAGCAACATTCTTCGTACAACCACAACATAACAACAAACCAAACACCATCAGTTCATGCGGAATTCTGGCCAGTTTATGGTTCATGCACAACAGCATAGCATTTCATCATCCAACTTCATCATCATGTAATCATCATCATCAAGCAAACAGCAGGAAAATTTCAATGTGCTTCATGTCATAAACATCAAAACAACACAAGCAGGAGCATTTCTGGAAACGAGTCTTAGAGTTTTCAAAACAGAACAACAGCAACAACAGTCAAACATATGCATAAATTCTGGATTCACACGCAGTTTAGGGTTTGGCCAACAATGCAACACCAGCTTAAGCATTATAACAACATCAAACAACAGCATGGCATTGGCAAACAGCATCATACAACTTTAAGCAACAAAACCAAACACGATGAAAAAAATCTGGAAGGCAGCTAGGGTTTTTTTAAAAACAACAGCAGCAGGGTTTTAGCAGCATCTTCAAATTCATCATCCATGTTCATCATTTAAATCATCAACACATGAACAACAGCATCAACCAAAAATCGTGGCCATGAAATATCATCATTAAGCAACATTAATCAACAGCAAAACACACATAAACATAGGAATTCTGGGCATGGCAAAGGTTTGAACAGCAGCAACATAAAACTCAAAATCATCATGAGCTCGAAAATTTCATGTGCCCAGAAATTAATGGCAAGTATATCAACAGCATCATCAAACATCCCTCAACACAAATATGATTCCAATTTTCTCTAACTCATCATAACCAAGCCAAATCGATGGAAAATGCATTTGTTCATAAAAATGAAAACCAAGATTTCAGACAGCATAGTTCACCATTTAATGCAAACTAATATTCATTGCAATCAGCACACAACAAACTATCTAGAACATATCATGGCATGGTACAAGGAGAAGGTCGATTCACTTACTTATTTTTGAAGAAAATGTGAAACAGTGTTGCTTTGGTGATTATGAGTGCAAACAGATGATGCTTGTGCTTTATGTTGATGGATGATGATGCTTTTCTAGCTCGAGAATACTTGGCACTCTTCAAATCTCATCTTGCCATGGAAGTGCTCTTAAAGAAAACAGAACTCGAGCTGCAAAACAGATGGTGAATAATGCTTGCAAAAGGTCCTAAATGACGGTCATATCATGGAGGAACCAAGGGTATTTGAGGTTTGTTGATGATTTATGCAGAAAGATGCCAAATGCAAAAATGGAGAATGAGAGAGTATGAAGTTGGTTCTGTTCTATGTGGCTGCAATTCTGAGTTTGGTTTGATGAATGGATGGTCAAAAGCAATGCAAGGCTGAATTTTGGGACAGACTTTTAGGAAATGGCCAAAGTGAGGTGAAGCCTGAGAGAGTGTGAAGATTGGTTTGTGGTCTGGCTGCAAGTAAGATTCACAATGACAGGAAAATGAGGTTTTTACCCTGCTGTCATGTGGTGCTGTTAGTGAGGTTTGGCCGTGACAGGAAAATGAGGGAAGGCATGCTGTTTTATGTTGCTGGTTCTGCAATGCTTTGGTTCTTTTGAGTTTGACAGATAATGCTAAATGCCAAAGCAAAGTCAAAAATGAGGGAGTAAGTGAAGGTGGTTTGGTCTGCTGCTGTTGGTTGGCAAGGCAGGGTTGTCACTTTGGATGTCTTTGGACAGAAAAAATAGAAATGCAAAGCCAGGGTAAGAGCATGGTTGTTCAGTTTGAATGAAGTTTTTTTTTGGTTTTTTTATGTGTTGTGCTGCTGCTCAGGCCAAACTGAATTCAAAAATGACAGAAAAATCTGATGCATGAGGGCTGCTGTTTTGCTGGTCCTTTTGCTGTTGGCTGTTAGCAGGGTTCAATTTCTTTTTGAAGTTTTGACAGCTTTTGGTCAAATGGCCAAGGATGATTTTCTACAGAAAGAAGTTTTTCTCTTGTGTTATGCAGCCAAATCCTCAAAATGACAGAAAATTTTCCATGAAATCTGCTATGTCATATGGTACAAGTATGGTTCATGGATTTGGTTGTTGAAACAATGTCCTTTTGCCAATGTTCAAGTAAGCTAGTATGGCCATATATCTGTTGGTTATTTGGCTGCAAAATGTGTGCACAATGACAGAAAAAATGCTGCATAATGCTGCTGCTCTTTTGAGGTACAAGGCATGGTTGTGGAAGCATGGACAAGTATGGTGAAATTGTACCTTTCTTACAATTCAAGCAACCAAGCAATGGCCTTATGTACTGCACATTTTGACTTTGCAAACACACTTAAAATGACATTTCTGAGCTTTTCCAATTGGCCAAATGTTGAAAAAATGTTTATATCAAAAAGTCAACTCTTGGTCAAACTTGCATTTAAATGAAATAGGTCAAAAAATGCCATTTTGATTGGTGAAGTTTTGGCTCATGAAATTTATATTTTTGGAAAGAGGGGATCAAATGTGACTTGTAGGAAAAAACCCCACCAAAATTGGCCAAACGGTTTGAGAGATATGGCCTTTTGAAGTTCAAGATTTTCTGAAATCGATTCGATCATAACTTGCCAACCACACATGGGAATTGAGAGTTCTTGGACTTTTTGGAAATGGGAGAACAAGATCTTCAACTTTCATGTTGGGCAAAAATTCATTTGAAGCTTGTATCATGATGTAAGTTTGAGGATCAAGACTTTCCATTTATGGCAGGTTTCAGTTACAGGTCCAGTTTCCATTTCTGGAAATTTTCTGTTTGACTTCAAATTCTTCCATGATGAGGTTGGACATGACATATGAGGCTTGTATAGACATGGATGAACTCCTTCAAATCAATTCCATCCATCAAATCACTGATTAAATGGCCAGTTGACCAAGTTTGACTTTCTGTTGACTTTTCTAGGGTTTTGCATGATTGGACCACTTCGGATGAATTCCAAACCCTAATCCCTTGAGACTTTGATTTCCAATGATGTCCCAAGTTGTATGAACTCTTAATTATTGGTCATGGTGCCCAAATTCTGCAAGAATGGCCATCATCCATTGCTTTGACTGACTGTTGACTGTCTTTGACCTAATTGCTGATAATTGCTTCAACTGCAAGCAACAAGGTTAGACTGACAATATTTTTGTACTTTTTGGATGATAAACATATGAAAAGCAATGATATACAAATGCAAAACATGCTTGGTGATCAAGAACCACACACACAAGGCAACCTACCCACTAGGAGGGAAGCAAAGGCATGCAATGATCCTTGAGGCTATGATATGAGATGATATGGGCCATGAGGGATCTTAGGGCCAAAATTGGGGTCTTACAGATGCCCCTATTTAAGGTCATGCTAGCCGGAGAAGTGAAGTTTAGAAATCTTCATCTCGACGCGGTAGAATGGGCTTAAATAACAGTAATGAGACAAATTTTGGTCCCTAAGAGACCTCATGATGCAAATGTATGTATGCAAAAGACACAAATTCTGTGGCGAATATGGTTAACACAGAAGAAAAGACGATCCTATCGGAGTAATACACTCACCAGGAACAGAGACTCTGACAAGACTTTAGTTGGGGATAAACAATACTGACATAACGTGAACAAGACACGACTCTGATTAGAAGATAACAGAAAACAGACTGTAGGCCTCACTGGGGAGTGAAGGACTCACACTGGGAAAAGAAATCCAAAGGAAAATAAATCCATTGGAGAGACACAAGCTGACTCCTGGGGAGAAGCAACGGGAAAACTTCACTGAGGAAGCACCAAAGAATGAGGTGTTACCGGTATGAGGGTAACAAAAAAAAAAAAAAAAAAAACAGGAAGGAACACCAAGGATACCGGGTTGTAGGTATGTAACAGGTGACCGACCAAAGACGTGAATTGGTGTGTGTTCCAAAACACTCATCATCCTGAAGAGAGCGAAAGCAAACTTGTTTATAGGATGGATATTTGATTCTGTAAAGAATGCAAATCTTACTCAGTTGGGGAAACAAACAAAGTGTTCGACAAGAGAGTGCATGAGATATATTATCTATAGCCGTCAAAACGTAGATAATGTACTCGCATGGAAAGTTATCCTGAACCGGGTTGTAGGTTGTTTGTAGGATAAAGTCCGAAATCGTGAATTGGTTTGTGTTCCAAGACACTCATCACCCTGAAGAAAGCTAGAACAACAGACTTGTTTATAGGATGGACATTCGATTCCACAAGGAATACGAATCTGACTCTGTGGAGAAAACAATCAAAAGATTGACTCGAGAGTGAACGAGATATAATATCCATTACCGTCAGAACGTGGATAGAATACTCACAAAGGAAGATTATCCTGAACCGGGTTGTAGGTTGTTTGTAGGATAAAATCCGAAGACGTGAATTGGTTTGTGTTCCAAAACACTCATCACCCTGAAGAAAGCTAGAACAGCAGACTTGTTTATAGGATGGACATTCGAATCCACAACGGGAAAACGAATCTTACTCGACTGGGGAAGATCAACAAAGGATTCCGACCAAAGAGCGCATGAGACATATTATTCATAGCCGTCAAAACGTGAATAATAACCTCGCATGGAAGATTATCCTTAACCGGGTTGTAGGTTGTTTATAGGATAGAAATCCGAAAAGAAAGGCATCAGGATACCAGAATAGGTATATAATGATGACCAATCAAAAGGAGCAACAGACATTACCGACAAAAGGGTAAATGAAAGGCGATCTGCTGAGGATTCACTGGTGAAACCAATGATCCAGGGAACACAATCACTGACACAAGGTGAAAGGACCCACTGGGGATAAAATTGCTAGCATACGGCAATTGTCCACAAAAGACTTGCGAGGGATATAAGTGCTGATCTGAGCGACTTATCCAAGCAAAGGAAAATCAACATCAAGAACTAGATGAAGATAACCACAAGGGAAATTGTCATCGGTTGAGATGAACAACAAAGTTAACTCTGCAAGTGGAGAAAACAGGGTTTATGACTACCGGTTTGTAAGTAAAAAAACCGCAAAGATAGGACTTACGACTGCTGGTTTGTAGGCAGAGGGCCAAAAAGGGTGGAGGTGACCACAAAATTAGGGTTTACATCTACCGAATACGGGATAGAAGACCAACAACTCCACGTGGGGATAGAACGAATCACAAATCCGCACGGGAAACCAAAATAGGGTTTATAACAAACCACAAACTGCTGGAGAGCAGGAAAATAGGATTTACAACTACCGACTGTTAGGTAGAAAACCAAAACTCTGGCTGGAGAATAAAAGGTGTATAACCACAAATTCTGTCAAGAAAGCCAGGAAAAGTAGGACTTATAACCACAGGTATGAGGGTAGCGGCCCAAAATTACTCCGCTGGGGAACAACCCACTGGGAAGCACAAGACATTTGACAAATAGCCAATTCGGGAATAATCCGAAAAGACAGACTGAATCAAGACACGTCCTAATGAGGATGTAACTCAAATAGGAACATCCATCCCAATATATGTGTTGGGAGGAAACAGAAGAAACCGTCATCCACGAGGATATATCTCAGTGGGGAACTGCAGAAGGAAAGGCAACATTTTTGCTTATGGGGTTGACTCTATATGGAGAGATTTTGACACCCGACATCTGCTTGGGGAGATCTATAAAGAGATCTGTATTGCCCATTGCAGGAGACACGACAAACAAAAGATACATGGCAAGAAATGCAACATGAATATCTGAATGTTTTTGAGTATGCATGAATATGCGTGATTTATGTTTGATGAATGCTGACAAAACAGACAATTCTAACACAAACAGGTTCAGGAATCAAAACGTCCGGTATTATACTTCCAGGGGAACAACCAGCTGGAGAACCAATCTGCGGAGATCTTCATGCTGTAAAGCAAAGATCTGCGGGTACTGCTGAAGAAGCAGAGGATCAGAGATATCAGGAAACAACCCAATCAGGGTACAGAAAGTCACAATGGGCAAAGCAGTCACCAAGACGAATCTGTAGGGGAACAAGAGAAGTCCCAAAGTATCTGCAGGGGATCTCAGTGTCAACTGAGAAACAAAAGGATGCATTGCACAAGCACGAACTGTTGTAGAAGCAACTCCACATAACTCCGCTGGGGAACAACCCACTGAGGGAGAGTGATATCATCCAAATAGAATCTAACTGCATAAGCAACTCTACTGGGGAAAACTGTCGGCTACTCTCTTGGGGAACAACCCACTGAGGGAGGACAGATCAAACAAGTAGATTCTGCAACGAACCACTCTACTTGGGAAAGAATATGCATAGCAAACTGATCACAACAAGTAGATTCTGCAATATAAGCCACTCTACTGGGGATCACAAACAGTCAGGAAATAATCCGTTCTCTGGATGGTAGAGCCATCATCCGACCATACCGGGGATTGAAGGAGTACTCAACAGGCGAAATTGCCATAACAAATACTCTGCAGACTATGCTGAGGAAAAAGATGGTTGAAAACACTGGGATGTCGACCCAATCAACCGCTGAATAGGAAAATAAATCCTACTCTGCTGAAGAGAACAAACTCTGATGGAGAGATAGCAACAATTCCGCAGACGACTTCGCCGGGAAAAGGTAAAGTACCGGGTATCAAACCGCCGGCTTACCGAGTCTTCAAAAGAAAGCGATCGTGCTGAGGAAACAACTCCGCTGGCAACTGCACTGGGAAGAGTGATAACAACTCTGCTCGCGAATCCGATGGGGATATCAATAACAGCTCTACTCATGACTGCCGAGGAGACAAATAAAGTCTGGGGCATACGACCCACTGGTGAAAGTGACGGGGCACCAAGATGACAAACCATCAACCGCCGAAACTCACAAGGAAACACCCATGCTGGGAAAACTGCTGCTGGAGAAAACGAAGTCTTCAACAACACTCTGCTTGCGACTATACTGGGGGAACAACCCCAACAACAACTCTGTTTGAGGAACAACCCCAACAAAGATCTGAAGAAAGAAGATACCACCAAACCAGGAATATGAACCAATGTCCTACCTGTTGGAAATCATGCCACCCTCGGGAGAGCACTGAGATATTCTTGAGTATCCTTTCAATCTTGTGAATGTTCACTTTGTTTAAAACAATTTTTTTGAAAAATTTTGATTTGTTTAAAACAATGATATTTTATCAATTTAAAACACGCAAAACATTTGTTGAATTGAAACAAATAAGAGTGCAAATAATTGGATAAAAGCTCAAATTGATTTGATGGAATGGTAGCCTGCAAATGGCAAGACTCCATAGATCTGTACAAATTTGAAATCAGTGATATATATTGGAAGAGGGCTACATTGAACATAATGATCCTTTCTCTACCAATTTGAATCTCGATGTATCCGAAGCTTCGGTTGACGACGAATCGAGAATCTTCTGACGAAATGACGACCGATAACCAGAAAGTCTTGTCAGGATGCAGTTATTTGCCAAATCCCTAATTTTTGCCTAGATTGCCCCAGGGTGAGGTACTCAATCTAGCGGGATGCAAATATTCTCTCTTTTTTCATGTCTCTAATTTTTGCCTGGATTACCCTTGCGGGTTCTCCACCGAGACGCTTATTTTTGCCTAAGCCGCCCTTTCGGGTTTTCAACTTAGCGAGCTATTCTGTTTTTCATTTGCATATACTTTTTTTTTTTTTTTAGGCAAAGTATCTCTTGACTGCATCTGATTCACAGGACGAGTGAAATCCTCCCCATCCATTGTTGTAAGCATCAAAGCACCGCCTGAAAAGGCTCTCTTAACAACATATGGACCCTCGTAGTTTGGAGTCCACTTGCCCCTGGAATCGGGCGCGAAAGACAAAACTTTCTTGAGCACGAGGTCACCTTCTCGGAACACACGAGGCTTGACCTTCTTATCGAATGCTTTCTTCATTCTCTGCTGATATAACTGACCATGACACATGGCAGTTAATCGCTTCTCTTCGATCAAATTCAACTGGTCATAACGACTCTGAATCCATTCAGCATCAGTCAACTTGGCTTCCATCAAGACTCGCATTGATGGGATCTCCACCTCTACTGGGAGAACGGCTTCCATGCCATAAACAAGAGAAAAAGGGGTTGCCCCTGTTGAAGTGCGTACAGACGTACGGTATCCATGCAAAGCAAATGGCAGCATCTCATGCCAATCTTTGTACGTGACAGTCATCTTCTGGATGATCCTCTTGATATTCTTGTTAGCAGCTTCAACAGCCCCATTCATCTTAGGTCTGTAAGGAGAGGAGTTATGGTGTGCAATCTTGAATTCAGCGCACAACTCATCCATCATCTTATTGTTCAGATTGGATCCATTATCAGTAATGATCCTCTCTGGCACACCATAACGGCAAATCAGCTGGTTCTTGATAAACTTCACAACCACCTGTCTGGTTACATTCGCGTATGAAGCGGCTTCAACCCATTTGGTGAAGTAATCAATCGCTACGAGAATAAACCGATGCCCGTTGGATGCTTTCGGCTCAATCATGCCGATCATGTCGATTCCCCACATAGAGAAAGGCCATGGTGATGAAATCACATTCAGGAGTGTCGGAGGAATATGAATCTTATCCGCATAAATTTGACACTTGTGACATTTCTTCACATACTTGCAACAGTCAGACTCCATTGTCAGCCAATAATAGCCCGCTCTCAACATTTTCTTAGCCATGGCATGTCCATTGGAATGAGTACCAAATGAACCCTCATGGACCTCAGTCATCAATAGGTTTGCTTCGTGTCTATCCACGCATCTGAGCAAAACCATATCGAAATTCCTCTTATACAGCACTTCACCACTGAGGTAGAAACTGCCTGACAACCTTCTCAAAGTTTTCCTATCTTTCACAGATGCCCCAGGCGGGTAGACCTGGTTCTGGAGGAAATTTTTGATATCAAAATACCAAGGCTTGTCATCTTTCACTTCTTCGATTGCAAATATGTGAGCTGGTCTGTCCAAGCGCATCACAGTAATATTGGGGACATCATTCCACCGTCTGACCACTATCATGGAAGCAAGCGTTGCAAGAGCATCCGCCATCCGATTATCCTCTCGAGGAATGTGATAAAATTCAACTTCTGTAAAGAATGTTGAAATTCTCCTTGCGTAATCTCTGTACGGAATGAGACTTGGCTGGTTCGTCTCCCATTCACCCTTGATCTGATTGATAACTAGGGCCGAATCACCATAGACATCAAGATACTTGATTCTCAAATCAATGCATTCTTCAAGTCCCATTATACAGGCTTCATACTCCGCCATGTTGTTCGTGCATTTGAAAGTTAGCCTTGCTGTAAACGGAATGTGTGAACCTTGAGGAGTGATAATCACTGCCCCAATTCCATTTCCATATTGATTAACAGCGCCATCAAACACCATCGTCCATCTGGAACCAGGTTCTGGACCTTCATCAAGTGTAGGCTCATCGCAATCTTTCATCTTCAAATACAGAATTTCCTCGTCAGGGAAGTCATACTGAACAGACTGATGATCTTCAATCGGCTGGTGCGCTAGATGGTCAGCCAAGATACTACCTTTGATAGCTTTCTGAGCTCGATACTCAATATCATACTCAGACAACAACATCTGCCAACGGGCAATCCTCCCAGTTAAAGCAGGCTTCTCGAAGATATACTTAATTGGGTCCATTCTGGATATCAACCAAGTTGTATGATTTATCATGTACTGGCGCAAACGCTTAGCAGCCCAAGCTAAAGCACAGCACGTCTTCTCAAGTGTAGAGTATCGAGACTCACAATCAGTAAACTTCTTACTGAGGTAGTATATAGCAAACTCCTTCTTCCCTGATTCGTCTTGTTGACCGAGTACACAACCCATCGAGTCTTCAAGAACTGTTAAGTACATGATCAGAGGTCTTCCTTCCACAGGCGGAGACAAAATCGGAGGTTCAGACAGATAATCTTTGATACTGTCGAAAGCTTTCTGGCAATCCTCGGTCCAATCATGCGACTGATCTTTCCGGAGGAGCTTGAATATCGGCGCACATGTGGCAGTCATGTGGGATATAAATCTGGAAATGTAGTTCAAGCGGCCAAGAAAACCTCGGACTTGCTTCTCAGTTTTGGGTGCAGGCATCTCTTGTATTGCTTTGACCTTTGCAGGATCAACCTCAATACCTCTTTCGCTTACCATAAAACCCAACAATTTGCCGGAACGGACTCCAAATGTACATTTGTTCGGATTCAGGCGAAGTTTGAACTTTCTCAAACGCTGAAAAAGCTTCAACAAATGCTCAACATGCTCAACTTCCGTTCGGGACTTAGCGATCATATCATCAACATAGACTTCGATCTCCTTGTGCATCATGTCATGAAACAAGGTAGTCATAGCTCGTTGATACGTGGCTCCGGCGTTCTTCAAACCGAAGGGCATCACTCGATAACAGAATGTTCCCCAAGGTGTGATGAATGTTGTCTTCTCCATATCCTCTGGTGCCATCTTGATTTGATTATATCCAAAATCCGTCCATAAAGGAAAAGACTTTGAATTTAGCTGTATTGTCTACCAACATGTCAATGTGTGGTAGAGGAAAATCATCTTTGGGCTAGCTTTATTCAAATCTCTGTAATCAACGCACATACGGACTTTTCCATCCTTCTTAGGAACAGGCACAATATTGGCCACCCATTGAGGATATGTCGAAGTCACCAGAAACCCCGCATCAATTTGCTTCTGAACTTCCTCTTTGATCTTCACTGCCATATCTGGATGAGTTCTTCTGAGCTTCTGCTTCACAGGCACGCACTCAGGCTTCAAAGGCAGGAAATGTTGCACAATATCTGTATCTAAACCCGGCATGTCTTCATAGGACCAAGCAAAGATATCTGAATATTCTCGTAGCAAACTGATCAAATCTTCCTTGACAGACCTTCAAGAAGTGCCCCGATCTTCACCAGACGAACACAATCCTCAGACCCCAAGTTGACTGTTTCCAAGTCTTCGAGATGCGGCTGAATGATCTTCTCTTCGTGCTCAAGAAGACGGGTAATCTCATCAGGAATCCCCTCAACGTCATCTTCTTCTGCCTCAAATACAGGGAATTCAAAATTGGGAGATGGCGTTGGATCATTATGTTCAATGGGTTTTAGGATCGATCTGCATAATGATTTTGATTAAAAAAACTTCAGCATTTAAACAAGCAAACCATTATGCAGATGAAAAAATGTTTTTTTTTTTTTTTTTTTTTTATGGTTTTTTTTGTGATCACTGATTTCATGCAGAAAAGCAAAAAGTGAAAACAAAGGAAAAACAAATGTTAAACAATGCATTAATTGAATGAAAACATCATTGTATTAAATGCTGCCAACAATGTCATCACTTCTCCTTTTGGCATGGGAGAAGGTTTTAAACAAAATGAACAATTTACTCTGATCTATGGATGACTGTAGGAACATCTACAGCGACCCAATTGTGGCAGACACCACCAGGAATAACAAATTGTTCATGTCCTCTGCTTCCTCTTCAATGATGGCAGCAGCTTCCTCTTCTTCAGGTTGATTGGCGTGAATGAACCCTCCACTCTTGAACAGACCTTGCTCATTGCATGCCCCAGAACCATAGCCAATGCCAGCCCGGGATTTGTTGTCTTCAAGTTCAATCACCTTCCCCAAACCAGCAACTGCACCACATTCAATGGCCAGCTTAGCATCACGGTAGGAAGTGAATGAAGGAGACTTCTTCTCGATTGGTTCATCAATAGATAAAGCTTGGAACTGAGTTCCAACTTCATCCTCTGCGTCAATGTACGAGAAAGAAGACAGATGGCTAACCAGGAGAGCCTTTTCTCCCCCTACTACAACCAATTTCTTGTTTTTCACAAATTTCAGCTTCTGGTGTAGGGTGGATGTCACGGCGCCAGCCTCGTGAATCCATGGTCTGCCTAAGAGACAGCTGTATGATGGGTGGATATCCATTACTTGGAAAGTAACCTGGAAATCACTTGGTCCTATTTTGATTGGGAGATCAACTTCCCCAGTCACGGTCTTGCGCGACCCATCAAACGCCTTCACAACAATCCCACTCTGCCTCATAGGAGGACCTTGATATGATAGTCGAGAGAGTGTGGATTCTGGCAACACATTAAGAGAAGATCCAGTGTCCACCAACACATTGGACATTGCATCAGATTTGCAATTCATAGAGATGTGCAAAGCCATGTTGTGGTCTCTTCCCTCCTCGGGGAGATCAGCGTCACAAAAGCTCAAAGTGTTGCAAGCGGTAATGTTTGCAACAATGCTATCAAATTGTTCCAGGGTGACGTCGTGATCAACATATGCCAGGTCCAAGACTTTCTGCAGAGATCCCTATGGGGTTCTGAATTCAGCAGTAGAGAAAGAATAGAAATCTTGGAGGGCGTGTGTAGAAGCTGGTCTACAATGTTGTACTCGCTTTTTCTGATGAGCCTCAGCATCTCATCAGATTCTTCATCAACAATGCCACTTGGGCCAACTGAAGAAACAGGAGTCTTTTGTACGGAGGAGGATGGTTTGGCAACATCAAGTGCCGGATTCTGAACATTCACAGCGGTTCCCACAGGGCGCTCAACGGTATCAGAAACAGTAGCCTTAGCAGGCGCAGAAAACACACGACCGCTTCGGGTCAACCCACTGACATCAGCAACAGTGGTTACGGAAGTTGAAGGCAAAGGCACCTCGATCCCATCCTGGACAGCAACAGGATTGTACCTGAAGGGTACAGCTTTGTCAGATGAATAGGGCACAGGGCCGACTGGTTTGATGATCAAGGCAGGGGAAGCCTTCGGCTTGTTGCTATTGTAGCGAATAACAACAGGCTCAGGTAACTTGAACACCGGTGAGATGACACTCACTTCGGGTTCGACAACATCAACATTGCGATTCTGGAGAATCTCAATGGTACCTTCATTCAACATCTTCTGAAGTTCACGGCGGACCTGGTCGCAACCCAAGCGATTGACAGAACAGACGCGGCACTTATCGTGGTTATGCTCCAAATAACTGTGCTGACACAGCATCTTATGTAAATCAACCAACGACTGCCTGATGTGGCTGACATACTTGACCTTGTACCTCCCAAGGCATTCTTGAATCATGTTTACAGATTTCCCATGCGCAGGCAATGGGTTCTTGGTGACGTTCGGGCTTGAGTCCTCAAAACTCAGGATTCCACTTCTCATAAGGTCTTGCACCTTAGTCTTCAGCTGGAAGCAATTCTCAATATCATGGCCCGGAGCACCAGAATGATAGACACAGTGTAGGTCAGGCTTATACCACCACTGAGGGTTGACCGGTATAGCCGGAGGATCTCTCGGAGAAACCAACTTCCGCTCTATTAGAGAGGGATATAACTCCGCATACGACATAGGAATCGGATCAAAACTGATCTTCTTCCTTTCGTAACCCATGTTTGCCTGATTACTCGTACTCCCACGAGGCTGATAAGCCTGTTGCTGTGGACGAGATTGTTGTTGTTGGTACTGCGGTTGTTGATATTGTTGCTGATGCTGATACTGTTGATGTTGAGGAGTATTGTCCTTGAAAACAGGTGCTACGTGAGCCACCTGGTGCTGATGACTGACATGTCGTGCAGGATTCCTCTGAGCAGAGGGTCTTCTGTGTTTGGGCTGAGATTAAACGGCATGTGCTTCACCTTCTTTCCTCTTAAACGCCCCATATCGTTTAGAGGAAGAGCTATCATCCTTAGCCAACCGTCCTTCACGGACACCTTCTTCGAGACGCATCCCCATGTTCACCATCTCGGTGAAATCAGAGGGAGCGCTTGCTACCATCCGCTCATAATAAAATGAGCCAAGAGTCTTCAGAAAGATCTTGGTCATTTCCTTCTCTTCCAGCGGTGGAGTGATTTGAGCTGCCAGCTCTCGCCATCTCTGGGCGTACTCCTTGAACGATTCCTTGTCCTTCTGGGACATGGACCTGAGTTGATCTCGGTCAGGCGCCATATCGACGTTGTACTTATATTGCTTGACGAAAGCTTCGCCAAGGTCATTGAAAGATCTGATGTTGGCGCTGTCCAAGCTCATGTACCATCTGAGCGCGGCACCAGATAGACTGTCTTGGAAATAATGAATCAGGAGTTGATCATTATCAGTCTGTGTTGACATCTTCCTGGCGTACATGACCAGGTGAGCAAGCGGACAGGTGTTCCCTTTGTATTTTTCAAAGTCCGGGACCTTGAATTTGATCGGTATCTTGACACCGGGAACTAGGCAGAGTTCGGCTGCAGACTTGCCGAATAGGTCTTTGCCTCGAAGAGTCCTCAATTCCTTTCTCAGCTCAAGGAATTGATCGTTCATGGCATCCATCTTTTCATGAACGTCTGCGCCCTCTGATGGCTCGGAGTGATAGATGATGTCGTCTACCCTTGGCATGGTATGCACGACAGGAGGAGCGGCGATAGGGACCGAGCTAGACGCCGGCATTTGAGCGAAGGTTGGCGCAGGAATATCTGGCATAAAACCTGGGGGCATGCCCCAAGGAAACCCGGGCGGCATGGCATTGGGCGCGTGGGTGCTGACTGGCACTGTAGAAGTAGCTACCTCTGAAATGACTGTCCTCTGAGCAGGAGTTGCAGGCGTCGGAGCAGGTTGATTCTGAGCGGCAAGGAGTTGCTCCATCAAAGCGCCAAGTCTGGCGACCTCTTCCTTCAATTCTCTGTTCTCTTGTTCCAACTGCTCCATGATTCTTGCAGAGTTGACTCGTGTATAATACCGGTGAATCAGCTTGTCTTCAAAATAAATGAAGAACAGAGGTTAGGACAAGAAGACCAAAAACAACGGGGTACCTGTTTATGCAAGAATGATGCATGAAATGCTTGTGCAAATGCTTTGTTTTCAAGGAACCCTTAGGGTATTATTTGCAATATTTTGATTAATTTAAGCATTTTTGATTCCTCATGGAAAATATTTCATTCAATACATCAAGACAAAAAGTACAGCATTTTAAATTACAAAGAGAAAAGGTAAATGACATCCTATGGATCCCTAAAAGCTCGGGATGCTGGAAGACGAGAAGTGCACAACTTCTTGATCTCTCTCTCATAGGCCGCTTCCATGTCAGCTTTCTCCTTTGCAAGTCGATCATACCTCCTCTTCCAGAATTTGGAAGACTGAGGAAGCAGAGAAGTCCAAGCGTCGTTCGGATCATCGATTACTCGATGCTCGAGGAATTCAATCATAGCGTCCTTCTCCTTGAGCTGCTGCAGCAATTCCTCCCTCTCACGGATCCAAGCACGCGAAAGGTCTTCTTCTCTCAACTCCTCTACACGTTGGGTAGGGAGGGTTGAAGGCCCAGCCACATCCAACGGTGTAGGTCTTGGATAATCATACGGCATCAAGTAGGTAGCAGCCCTCTGTCTGACCCAAGAGGTGTATGGCTCCAAAGCAATGCAGTTCTTTGGGCCCAACTCATTCCTACTCTTCTTGTGAACACTGCGCCATGCACGGACAAATCTGGCTTTCAGGCCTTGGGGATCTTTACCCTCCTGAAAGAACACACCTTCTAACAGAATGCTATTAGGTTTATCCTTTAGGGGGAACCCAAGCTGGCGACGTGCAAGTATAGGATTGTAGCTGATCCCACCACATGTACCAAGAAGGGGCACATTAGGGAATTCACCACAATAGTCGATGATCTGGACGGTATCGTACACGCGATCATACCAAGTGATATCATCATTGGTGAGAGACATGAGTCTCTGAGACCACCGTAGACATCCCTTGTTCTCCTTGAAAGCAACCGTCTGCGGCAAGTGCGAAATAAACCACTTGTACAGCAGGGGTAAATAGCAGACAATGACTCCTCCATTCTTCATATTCCTCAGGTGCAAGGAGACATATGTATCACCCAACAAAGTCGGAACTGGATTAAGAACCGAGAAGATCATAATGGCGTTCATGTCCACGAACTTGTCGAAATTGGGAAATAGCACCAATCCATAGATGAGTAACGCGAATAGAGCCTCAAAGGCATCCTCACTCATGGCCTTCCCATAAAAGGTAGCTTGGGCAATGAGGAACTCGGAAGGAAAACCCTGAATTCCGCCTTTGGTAGTCAGGTTAGCTCTAATCAGTTCTTCATCTATATGCAACAAGCTGGCAATCTCTCGAGCAGATGGAATATCCTCTAAGCCACTGAACGGCACTTGATCCAGAATTGGAATCCCAATGAGATGAGAATACTCCTCCAAGGTTGGCAATAGCTGGAAGTCCGGAAATAAGAAGCAGTGATGCAACGGATCGTAGAACTGAGCCAGAGTACTCATCAACCCTTCGTCAACCTGAGTGGTGAGCAGTGGTAGAAGCTTCCCATAGCGAGCTTTGAAACCCAAGGGATCTAGTACATACGATGTCAGATTCCTTAACTCTTTTACATCGGGCTGTCTAAAGCTGTACTTCTTTGTATGCCTCTTTGGTCTTTCCATGTCTGAAAATTTTGCAAATAAACCCTTTTTTAAGTTCCTTGAAAATCTTCTTTTTGTGATGACACGAATGCGGATGAATGCGTGAATGCATGAATGCAACAAACACACTCAAGGATCAAGCAAAGCACACCAAACAAAGGTCGTGGGAAAGCTCTATGTATCCCTAATATCAATCATCCATTTTGGTGGATTTAGGTTTTCACCTTATCGACACCCAAGTTCCATTGATATTAACGGTACATGAACCGGTTCAGACATTCTCAATATCAACCAGCCGCTTTGGTGGATTTTAGGTTTTACACCTGATCCGGGATCCATTGATATTAACAATGTTTGAACGACTCAACCACGAATCACGGGTTTGTTGAGAGTCACGAGCATGGAGTCTCGGTTAAGAACCACCCAAAGGGAGTGTACTAGGGTTTAAACCTGCCAGACATGTTCTATCAGAGGTTCCCATAATCATCGTTCCATCTTTCGAATATTATCGGAGGAACGAATACTCGTATTCCAAGAATATTCTCAAGAGAAACTCTTATGAGTGTAGTATCGCGTGACAATCGTATCAGAACTGACATCTGAACGACCTCCGCACTACGGTCCTAAAAAAAATAGGCCAAGATGGGTTTGGTAAACTACGGTCCTTGGCTTCTGCGGAACATGATTGAAAGAATAATGCCTAACCACAAATGACTTGTGTGACATTATTAATCCAACATGACCTCCACCAAGTGAATGGGCTCGCAAGTCAACTGGCTAAGGAATACTCCACACCAGTCAACAGGACTATGCCATTCTCCTATCCTAGAGTGCACTCGAGTTCGGGTATAGAACTCATCTCACAGATCACCAAAGCAAACAACAATTGTATATCAAGCAATTCAAACATTACAATCAATACAGTTATCCCAAATTGTACAAAAATATGTCAAATAACAGATAATAATATAGCACAACAAGGGTGAAAAGTAGGCAATACCACCAAGGATCGATAGTCTCCCCAGCAGAGTCGCCACTTTTCTGTAGCGGTGTATTCGTCGCTATATGATTTATCGATTAAACCATAAGCAAAGCATACAGTGATTTTCGAGTCGCCACCGCACTTTTATTTATCCAAAGGACTGGCTAAAAAGCGAACAAAAGCCTAAGAAGTTTTACACGTAGAAAACTAATAAAAAGATCAGAGAGTCTGGGTAAGGGGTAAATTACGCAATGGGAAGGTGTTAGGCACCCACTACGTCCTAGGTACTCCTAGGGAGCCCTTTTCACACTTGTTGTACTAAATTGTTATTTGTTATGACATAAGCATTGTGCAAACATGATTGGGATGGTGAGAAAAGAATATACAATTTTATTATTGGGTTTGAACGGATGAACCCGCTGCCTACGTACCTTCCATCAAAGGTAAGGATCAAAACGCCGTAGTTCGGCTAAAAGATTTCCAAAAGGTTGGTGGATTCAATTTTAAACACAAGCACTGAGGCTTTTCATTATCAATGGGAGAAAACTCGACCAAGACCAACATCCACCATGTGAGGATAGCTTCGACGCACTAGAGGGGTTAACCCTGTTTTCAGTACGGAAGTCTTATAGTCGACTCACTAAAGATAAGGTGAGGTTTACATCAACCACAATGATAATTGAAACCTATGGCTAATGTGTGAAAAGATTAACAATGGACAAAGCCAAAACAAGTGAATGGGTGAAGTTAATTGATTGTGATTATGAAAATGAAGTCAAAGTATGATCAAGATTGATTTGAAAGAAGTATTATGAAAATGGAGTTTGAAAAAAGTCAAGGACTTGGGTCCAGGTTTTTAGTTTGGAAAACATGAAGATGTTTGCACAATATCTATGTTAAGTTTGAAATCAAAGTATGAAAAGGTTTAGGACATAATGGGGATGAATGGATGAGTATGGATAGTAAAACTTCTTAGAAGGTTCACTTCTTGAAATCATATAGCAGATGATTCAAGTGTGTCCTTTGGAATGACAATGAATAATAATAATGTAAGCAAACAAATGATACCGGATGCCATTCAATGGTCTTACTCCAATCTCACAAACAAAAGCGGATACCGGATACCACTAGATGGATTTACACCAATCTCCTAAAACAAAACTGGATATCAGAGGCCACTCCATGGACTTATACTAATCTCCTAAAACAAAATGAAACTTGGATACCGGATGCCAATCTGTCTGGACTTATACCAATATCCAACATATGATCATAGGAAAGCAAATGCCAACTTGCAGGGACTTACAATTGCATCCTCACATAAACAAACGAAAGCAAAACATGTATGTTAGATGCCAATCTGTCTGGGCTTACTCTCACATACACAGTATGATCCTAGGAAACAAATGCCAACTTGCAGGGACTTACAGTTGTATCCTCACATACAATCAAACAATGCAACATGATCACAGGAGAGCAAGTGCCAACTTGCAGGGACTTACAATTGCTTCCTCACAATCAAACAAACAAAACAAAAGCTATGAGTGACCAATGAGGTCTTACACTCTATCCTTCCATATCATAGGAGCAAATGGCCAAAAGAGATGGACTTACAATTGTCCTCAATGGGTAAACAACAATGATAATGTCACAAAGACAAATGAGATGATTATGCATCAATGAGCAATAAATGATGGTAAATGCATAGAGCATACAAGCAAACATGTGTATATAAACAACAATCAATCAATGAAAGCATTCAGCACACACTATCACCAAACAAGGAGGCTCATACAAAAGGGTTAGGCATTGAAGCCAACTGGAATAGGGTCACAGGTGCTCTTAACCTTGCCATTGAGGGGCTAAGGTGAAGCAGATGAAAGGATATGAGGGGTGTGCCTCATTGCTTCTATCTCAGATCAGAGAGAGCATCAAATAGAAAGTTGGGGAGTTCAGAAAGATGGAGCTCTCTCCACATTATTGACTCGATTAGATCTTGGGTATTTATCTCAATGCTTCAACCATGTAATGGGAGCAGAGAGAGGACACACTGAATAGTGGGGAATAGATTGCTTATCCCTACCTTCCACCAATTGCCTTACTTGAAGGACTTTTCCTGCTTGGGACAATTTTAAACACGCACAGGCATTGCCTCTTAAGGAGGACTTCAGACAGTTGCCTGGCCAAGTAACAGGCCAGGTCTTCCAGACTACATGAAGAAAAAGGGATTATACCTCAATGCAAATGCTAAATAGCAAAGCAAGCAAGTTCAAAGAACTTAAGCAACTAAAGTACCTGAAAAAGTCAAACCAATTAGTAAACAGTTCAACAGTTTAAAACAAAAGAAAGGATAAACAACAGTCAACCACAGAGGGACCAATGTGCAAAGCACAAGACTCAACTATATGAGTCACACCTACAAAACAAGGGTTAGCACGTGATATATGATCCAACTCAATCAAATATGAATGGTCTTTGAGGCATTGGTGCTTAACCTGAAACAATAGCTCAAATGTAAGCTCAAAAGACCACTAGGACTAGCCTAGGGTCAAAGGTGAAAGAAAAAAGTCAAACAGCAAAGAAAAGTCAACCCAATTCATGTTCAAACATTTAAGAAGCAATCTCAATTGGATTCATAATCAAATCATGCATTATTATCATTTCATGAACATAGGAAGGCAATGCATGGCAAGAGAAGCACACAAAAAGGTCAACAGCAAGACTTCATTCAAAAGTCAACCCAAACAATCTCAAAAATTATCAAATAAATCACATTCAATCCTAACACCTAGCATGGCAAGCCTGTCAAATTTCATTGCATTTGGATGAGAGGAAGGCAGTCAATTAAAATCATGAAGTCAAACCAAATTCAAGTAAGCATAATGAAAGTCAACAAGCATGGGTCAACTTCAAAAAATCATATCAATTTGAAAACAGCAGAGAAATGAGTGAGATTAACACCAATGCAAAGGTCAAGATGTCTAGTTATCACATATGAAATTTCATGGTCATACAATAAGATTTGAGAAATTCACAAAAGATATGGCAATGTGTATCACAAAAAGTCAACAAATGACAAAGCATGGAAGAAAATTCTCAAATAAATTGGAAACAGAACAATTAATTCCCAGAAAATTCATACATAAACTAGACATGTGATAGATGATTCATGCAAAATTTGGGGTCATTTGGATGTAGGGAGGCATATGAACAAAAATTGGGAAAATGCATATCATTCATATAGCACCAAATATAACACATAACTTCAGAAAATCATAACTCTCAATCCACAAATGAGAAATGCACAAACTCTACATGGAAACAAAGGTCAATGTGTCTAGTTTCACCATAAAAAGTTTCAAGCTCATTGGATGCAACATGACAATTTCACAATTGAAATGGTAAGAGATATCATTTTGGCATACATGTTGAAAAAAACAATTATCATTTAAAATCCAGCCACTGAAAAATTAATTAAAATTCACAATAAAATAGAGGACACATTCATGAACATGATGGAAAAAAATTCATAATTTTTGGATGAAAATTGAAAGAGAAATTAATTTGTGAAGTTGGATGAAATTTGAGGCAAGCATGAACAAAATGCATGGCAAGATGGAGTCAAAGCAAAGTCAACCGATGGCAAACTTGTAATTCTGGGTTTACTAATCAAAGCTATGCGTTTTGGGCAAGGCAAAGGAAATGTTCCTATTGGCTCTCAGCCAATGGAACAGTAAACATGGCCAAGGAGCATCAAAGTTCTGAGTTTCTAAAAAAACCCTAGGGTTTGCAGCATGACAAAGGCATTTGGCAACAACAGCAACACAAAAATTCGACCAGCAATTACAACAGCATAGCATTTAGCAACATTCTTCGTACAACCACAACATAACAACAAACCAAACACCATCAGTTCATGCGGAATTCTGGCCAGTTTATGGTTCATGCACAACAGCATAGCATTTCATCATCCAACTTCATCATCATGTAATCATCATCATCAAGCAAACAGCAGGAAAATTTCAATGTGCTTCATGTCATAAACATCAAAACAACACAAGCAGGAGCATTTCTGGAAACGAGTCTTAGAGTTTTCAAAACAGAACAACAGCAACAACAGTCAAACATATGCATAAATTCTGGGTTCACACGCAGTTTAGGGTTTGGCCAACAATGCAACACCAGCTTAAGCATTATAACAACATCAAACAACAGCATGGCATTGGCAAACAGCATCATACAACTTTAAGCAACAAAACCAAACACGATGAAAAAAATCTGGAAGGCAGCTAGGGTTTTTTTAAAAACAACAGCAGCAGGGTTTTAGCAGCATCTTCAAATTCATCATCCATGTTCATCATTTAAATCATCAACACATGAACAACAGCATCAACCAAAAATCGTGGCCATGAAATATCATCATTAAGCAACATTAATCAACAGCAAAACACACATAAACATAGGAATTCTGGGCATGGCAAAGGTTTGAACAGCAGCAACATAAAACTCAAAATCATCATGAGCTCGAAAATTTCATGTGCCCAGAAATTAATGGCAAGTATATCAACAGCATCATCAAACATCCCTCAACACAAATATGATTCCAATTTTCTCTAACTCATCATAACCAAGCCAAATCGATGGAAAATGCATTTGTTCATAAAAATGAAAACCAAGATTTCAGACAGCATAGTTCACCATTTAATGCAAACTAATATTCATTGCAATCAGCACACAACAAACTATCTAGAACATATCATGGCATGGTACAAGGAGAAGGTCGATTCACTTACTTATTTTGAAGAAAATGTGAAACAGTGTTGCTTTGGTGATTATGAGTGCAAACAGATGATGCTTGTGCTTTATGTTGATGGATGATGATGCTTTTCTAGCTCGAGAATACTTGGCACTCTTCAAATCTCATCTTGCCATGGAAGTGCTCTTAAAGAAAACAGAACTCGAGCTGCAAAACAGATGGTGAATAATGCTTGCAAAAGGTCCTAAATGACGGTCATATCATGGAGGAACCAAGGGTATTTGAGGTTTGTTGATGATTTATGCAGAAAGATGCCAAATGCAAAAATGGAGAATGAGAGAGTATGAAGTTGGTTCTGTTCTATGTGGCTGCAATTCTGAGTTTGGTTTGATGAATGGATGGTCAAAAGCAATGCAAGGCTGAATTTTGGGACAGACTTTTAGGAAATGGCCAAAGTGAGGTGAAGCCTGAGAGAGTGTGAAGATTGGTTTGTGGTCTGGCTGCAAGTAAGATTCACAATGACAGGAAAATGAGGTTTTACCCTGCTGTCATGTGGTGTTGTTAGTGAGGTTTGGCCGTGACAGGAAAATGAGGGAAAGGCATGCTGTTTTATGTTGCTGGTTCTGCAATGCTTTGGTTCTTTTGAGTTTGACAGATAATGCTAAATGCCAAAGCAAAGTCAAAAATGAGGGAGTAAGTGAAGGTGGTTTGGTCTGCTGCTGTTGGTTGGCAAGGCAGGGTTGTCACTTTGGATGTCTTTGGACAGAAAAAATAGAAATGCAAAGCCAGGGTAAGAGCATGGTTGTTCAGTTTGAATGAAGTTTTTTTTTGGTTTTTTTATGTGTTGTGCTGCTGCTCAGGCCAAACTGAATTCAAAAATGACAGAAAAATCTGATGCATGAGGGCTGCTGTTTTGCTGGTCCTTTTGCTGTTGGCTGTTAGCAGGGTTCAATTTCTTTTTGAAGTTTTGACAGCTTTTGGTCAAATGGCCAAGGATGATTTTCTACAGAAAGAAGTTTTTCTCTTGTGTTATGCAGCCAAATCCTCAAAATGACAGAAAATTTTCCATGAAATCTGCTATGTCATATGGTACAAGTATGGTTCATGGATTTGGTTGTTGAAACAATGTCCTTTTGCCAATGTTCAAGTAAGCTAGTATGGCCATATATCTGTTGGTTATTTGGCTGCAAAATGTGTGCACAATGACAGAAAAAATGCTGCATAATGCTGCTGCTCTTTTGAGGTACAAGGCATGGTTGTGGAAGCATGGACAAGTATGGTGAAATTGTACCTTTCTTACAATTCAAGCAACCAAGCAATGGCCTTATGTACTGCACATTTTGACTTTGCAAACACACTTAAAATGACATTTCTGAGCTTTTCCAATTGGCCAAATGTTGAAAAAATGTTTATATCAAAAAGTCAACTCTTGGTCAAACTTGCATTTAAATGAAATAGGTCAAAAAATGCCATTTTGATTGGTGAAGTTTTGGCTCATGAAATTTATATTTTTGGAAAGAGGGGATCAAATGTGACTTGTAGGAAAAAACCCCACCAAAATTGGCCAAACGGTTTGAGAGATATGGCCTTTTGAAGTTCAAGATTTTCTGAAATCGATTCGATCATAACTTGCCAACCACACATGGGAATTGAGAGTTCTTGGACTTTTTGGAAATGGGAGAACAAGATATTCAACTTTCATGTTGGGCAAAAATTCATTTGAAGCTTGTATCATGATGTAAGTTTGAGGATCAAGACTTTCCATTTATGGCAGGTTTCAGTTACAGGTCCAGTTTCCATTTCTGGAAATTTTCTGTTTGACTTCAAATTCTTCCATGATGAGGTTGGACATGACATATGAGGCTTGTATAGACATGGATGAACTCCTTCAAATCAATTCCATCCATCAAATCACTGATTAAATGGCCAGTTGACCAAGTTTGACTTTCTGTTGACTTTTCTAGGGTTTTGCATGATTGGACCACTTCGGATGAATTCCAAACCCTAATCCCTTGAGACTTTGATTTCCAATGATGTCCCAAGTTGTGTGAACTCTTGATTATTGGTCATGGTGCCCAAATTCTGCAAGAATGGCCATCATCCATTGCTTTGACTGACTGTTGACTGTCTTTGACCTAATTGCTGATAATTGCTTCAACTGCAAGCAACAAGGTTAGACTGACAATATTTTTGTACTTTTTGGATGATAAACATATGAAAAGCAATGATATACAAATGCAAAACATGCTTGGTGATCAAGAACCACACACACAAGGCAACCTACCCACTAGGAGGGAAGCAAAGGCATGCAATGATCCTTGAGGCTATGATATGAGATGATATGGGCCATGAGGGATCTTAGGGCCAAAATTGGGGTCTTACAGATGGAGAGGAGTCTTCATTACCAGTAAACACATAATCAGTCAAAAGACATTATGCCTAGAAAAAAGAGGAAAATACAGTCCGCTAAGTTGAAAACCCAAAAGGGTGCCTTAGGTAAAAATTAGGGCATCCCGGTGGATCAAAAACTCGAAAGAGCGATCCAAGAAAAAATTAGGGACATGTACAAAAAAGTACAACCCAATAAGTCGAAAATCCGAAATTGAGGCTTAGGCAAAAAATGGTATATCATCCTGATGGATCAAAAACTCGAAAAAGCGATCCAGGAAAACGTTAAGGATTTCCAAAAGGCATATGATTGCAGCATTATAACCTACAATAGAAACTAGAACGTAAGGGATCAGTCTAATCTTCATCGTCTGAAGTGAAGTATATGGGATGTAGCATGTGTTGAATTCAATGGGAACATGAATAATCTGTTCATTGCTATTCTTGTATCTTTAATAACCTTTTCTAAGAGGAATTACCTTGTGTACTTCACCCATTCACGGGTCAAATAAATAAAATTTTGCTTTTGAGTCTCATTCCTTGTCTTTTTCTGCTTGATTACAAAAGTGTTAAACATCGAGCATGATGAAAAGTTTTGAAAACGAGTTTTACTCTGATCTTAAAACATCGAAGGTTACCCTAAGGCTTCCAGTACCATGTTATCGACAAGACACAAATTATCTTACTAACCACCATGAATTGACGACACAGAAGTTCCTTCCTTTCAGGTCATATGGCGTATTTCCATACATAAAGGGCATCACAGCCTGTTCCGCGGTCATATCAGAGTCTCAAATACTAGAGACTCATAAGGTCATACACAAAAATAATACTAATTTCCGCAAGTACATGCATCCATCATGCATTTCATAAAAAAGGCATCAACCAAAGAAACACATCATGCATCAATATCATGCATACATTCAAAGCATACATAACATAAACAAAGGATTTGTGACCACTCTTAGAAGTCCAATTCCCAACTAATTCAGTGACAAACTCTCCACCTAAGGTTTATCCCTATGCATCCTAGTAAGTTTGTCATATAGACAATCTCCAACTATACCAGTACAATTCCCCAAGCAAGAATGCTTATTGACCTTCCCCAGTAAGTAACATCTGCACAGAGCTTTTTCAAAAAATGTTTTCCCCAACAAGTTCACTCCTAGTAAGCCTTCAAGAGAACCTCCCCAATAACAGGTCATCCTGAATGATCACTATCAACTAGTGAGTAGGTTTTCACCTCTCGTATCCCTAGCTTATCAGCCTATCCCTCACCCGAGACATGTCTTATAAGAAGTTTTATCCCTCACCCAGGTTATGCCCATCAGAATGACCTATGAGCCCCTCCAAAAGAGATTTGAGTCCCATCAGATAGATTGAGTTCTAAGATACCAACTTTATGAGTTTCATTTGGGTTCCACCTGAGTCCTACATGAATACCATCAAGGATGGTTAAAGTCCCACCTGAGTTCCATCAAGAGTGGTCGGGGTATCACTAGAGTCCTATCTGAGTTCCATCAAGAGTGATCGGGGTATAACTAGATTCCTACATGAGTTACATAAAGAAGGATCAAGGGATCACTTAGATTCCTTCCTGAGTTCTATGAAGAATGACTAGAGTATCACTAGAGTCCCACCTGAGTTCCATCGAGGTTGATTAGAGTATCACCAGAGTCCTACACGAGTTTCACAATGAGAAGTTGAATACCATTGGGGAATTGCACGAGTTCCATCAAAGTATCACAGGAAAAGTGGTTCGGGTTTCATCGAAGATTCAATTCTGTCAGAGTATTACATGGGTTCCATCAGAGGTTTGGGTGCCATCAGGGTATCATGAGAGTTCCATCAAGAGTTATTTGAGTCCCAACATGACTAATAAAAGTCCCACCAGGTTGGTTATGTGAGTTTCATCAGAGTTCCATCAAAGGTTTGTTTGAGTATCATATGTATCTCTCACACGGGATGGGCTCCATCGGGTAATTGTATACATCCTATTGTTTGTCACTCACCAGGGACGGGGTCCATCATATTTTTACAGGCGTCCCACTAGATCGTTGTCCCTTATACGGGGAGAGTTCTATAAGAGGTTTAAATCCCCCAAAGAGTCTTTCATCTCGAGTGCTTCTATACCTCCTTTTAGTGTAAAAAATAAGGGTTCTCCTTTATATTTAATTATCTTCCATCGTAAGAAGATGAAGACCAACCATCATCATCTTCTCTGATAAAAGATAATTAAATAGGGGCAACTGTCATACCCCAAGTTTGTCCCACCATTCATATGTTTTCTAGTGCCACTTTATGTTGAATAAATGAATTGACACACTTGGTAAGAGAGAATGTGTAAGGTGTACAATTGTAAGGTCCTGGGTTCAAATCTTAGCGTTCCTTTTATTTTTTAGCATTACTTTTCACCTTTTATTGATATTTTTAAAATTAATTGCATTTTTTTAATTAATTTTTAGTTTTTATTTTCCTTTTTATTTATATTATTTATAACAACCTTTTGCTTTTTATTTTTTAATTTTACTATTTTCTATTCTTTTTATAGTATTATATTTTATTATTGGATAGGATTGTAATTTGATTCTAAGTTATAAGGTTGTTAGTGGTTATTACTTAGTCTCATTAACATTTTTGATTAATATTATTCTATTATTTTATTATTAGTTTAAATGTTCATTAACACTTATTAGCATTATTATTATTATATTAGGATTTTTAATTTTATTACGATTGTAATTTGAAAGAGGAAGAAAAATACAAAGAAAAATCCTTAAAACTCTTACTATCATAACAACAACCACCATTGTCAGAAAGCCTCTGTTGCAACCCCAAAAATGCATTGATCACCACCGAGGTGCGGAAGCACGCCGCTGTTAGTTGGAATTTCGACGTTGGAAAATAATATTTATTTTCGATGAAGAAGTTGAGAAGGCATAGTCGAAGATGTTCTTTTGTCGAAGAAGGATTGATCTGAGACTTAGAAATACTCTTGGATTCAGATTCACGTTTTGACGAAGATGTTAGTTTGAAGTTGTGTTCGACGAGCATGAATTCAAATTAAGGCTCATAACCGTTTTTGGCCTTATCTGCTTTTTGAGAAGACGCGTGGAAGGCAGTAAGTGGGAAGTCCATGCAAGCGAGAACGTGTCATCTTTTGGAGAAATTATTATTTGTTACCGTTATTTTCGATTTATTATAAATAGGGATCTTAGTAATTAGTATAAGGGTGTTCCATTTTGTACAAAACCTCCTATATTACTCAAAGTATCTATGTTATTGAGAAACGAGTTCTTGAGTGCAATGTATGTGTGATCACCAATTTTATTTTTGTATCAAATCATTTACAATGTTGTTATTTACTTTATTTATAAAGTTACTTTAAAAGTTATTTACATTGTCGTTTATATTTATGAGTTTCTTTACAAACGTCAACATTATTTTCAAACAAAAAGAGCATTGTTGAAATGTTCATAAGTTATAAAATTTGAAGAGAATTAAAGCACATGTCCTAGGATCAATCTAGTCGATCTTGCGAGTATCCAAAAACATAAAATTTGGAAGACTATCGCTTGTTTACCAACTTCAACGGTAAACAAATTGGCACGCCCAATGGGACCCGTGATTAAGTCTCTGAAGTATTTAAAAGTTCTTCATTTATAGTTTCTCTAACTTCGTTGCATGGGATTAAGAAGTGGTAAAGTAGCCACAAATAATGAAGCAATACAAAAAAGGAGATACGTAAGAAGGATGGTGAATCCTCCAAATAATAATGGAGAAACTACGGTCGCAGTATCTGTGTCCGAAGCAATTCCATCCATAGCGAGTACGACGACCATACCGTCAAATACTCACAGTAGACCAATTTTATCTCTTGTGAGGACGTATGGTCAACAAGTGACCCCTCCTCCAGTAGGATCTCGCTCATTCTGGCCCTATGTGACTGGATTTACGATGGTTTTGAACGGTCGCAAACAGCCATATGGCATGCCAACTTCGATGATGGAAAGTTTGCATAATGCAACGTCAACACTGGGTCGTTTGTTAATAATATGGGTCGAAGTAACCAACCCCATGGGTGGGATTTCCTACCCAAAAAATGCCCAATTTTACTACAAACTCTATAGTGGCTTTAAGACAGCAAATGGACGAAAGTAACCATGTGATGGACCATATGTTTGCCCAACAAATGGGTATAATATTCAATCCCTTGATTCAAAACACCACTCAAACAAATCAACAAATGGCAGCGCAGATGACGCGAATTATAAATTTCTTTGGAGTTCCACAAGCGCCTCGACAACTTCGAAGGGAACTGTTATTAGAAGACCAAGGAGCAATCCTTGAAGAGGACCCTACCATTAACCATGCCTGTCAAGATGCATCCCAGATAGACGTGGAAAATCAGTGGGTTGGAGTCGAACCCCCTAGGAACAAACAACAAGTGTCGGGGGAAATGGAATCAATGGTGGTCATGGTTAACAAGAATCAAGATGCAGACGAAGTCTTATATCGAGTTCGACACGATGATAAGACATGAGACATCAACTTGGTTGCCATGTTCGAAAGGATTATGATGCAAATTGGGGTAAGAATTGGCCTCCATAGGCCGAATTATATCTCCCAATTGTCAAAGTACATTTTGCAAATCAAATTTCCTAGGGGATTGAAAGTCTCAAAATTCATGAAATTTTCTGGTGACACTGGTGAATCTATCATCGAACATGTGGAAAGGTATATAACTGAGGCAGTGGACACCGCCAATAATGAAAATCAGGGAATAAAACACTTCCCCGATTCTCTCACTAAGAATTCCTTTACATGGTTCACTACACTCCCGACTGAAGCTAGCGGAAATACACCCGAATGTATCTCACGCTCGAACATACAACAGAGTCGCCATCAAACTTTATTTATTCCCCAAGGAAAGGGAAAACATCGATAAAACCTAGGAGGAAGAGATATGATGGGTAAGGAAGTCGGTTATGCAAGAGGAAGGTATTAACACCCCTAACATCCATGGTACTCCATGGGAACCGTTTTGATTGTTCTCGCTCGAATAGGTGTGATATCTAAGATTACTCGCAAAAGAATAGGGAAAAGGAAAAGAAATAGATAAAGTTCTTGGTGAGGATTGGGGCACTCATGCCTAAGTATCCTCATAGTGCCATGAGAAGTTCAGAGCTTCGTAGTTCAAAGAACTAATGGTGGGATATGAAAAGAAGAGTGATAACGGTATGGTCTGAACCAAAAGATTATGTTTTGAACTCCAACAAGGGTGAAATATGAACCCAAGAGTAAACTGGTATGAACCAACAAGTGAGGGCCTACAGCACGGTATCACTGTATTGGAACAACTGAAAAAGAAGGAATTAAGTGTTTAGGTACAATCCAAACAACTCTTGGTTCACAAGGAGGTATAATATGGAGCACAAAGAGATAGTGTATTTGGCTCAAGACAAGGGTACATCACATGGAGTGAATGAAGGTAGAATATGAGCGCATCATGGAGATGAAAGAAATGAAGTGACCAAAGTCACAGAATTGGAGGATTTGGTAACAAGTGACTAAAGAGGTACAGTTTAAAACCAAATGTCAGATATACATTAGAATCCATAAGAGAAGTGAAATTTGTACCATAGATGGAAGGTGGCACGAACCACAAGTGAGGGCCTACAGCACGGTATCACCGTATGGTTGAGCAAAAAAAGGAATTAAATGTATGGGGATAATCCAAACAACTCTAGATACAAATGTGGACTATCACTATATCATCCTAAAAGGGTATATATGGAATCCCAAAGAAATATGTATTTTGATTTCAAAGAAACAATGCATCACTGGGTGAACGACTCGATGATCGAAGGTAGGTAATGGGTCATGAAAGATATGAATGGTGCCCTAAGGTGGAAATAAGAATAATAAATAAGTATGCTCACGGAGGATTTGAACCCTCGTGCCTACATATTCTCATCGTGCAATGAGAAAATCAAAGCAATCGTAGTTCAGTCTACTACGACTGAAAGTAAGATGAATTATGAGGCAAGAGGAGATTGGTTTGTTGATTTTCCAGGGTTCAAAACCCATCAAGGTTGAAAAGGAGTGCCAAGGTCCATGACCTTAAGGGTAGGGTATCAATACCAAAGTTTATAACTGATGATGTCAAGGAAATTAATTGCCAAGGTTTAACACCTTACAAGGAGAAGAGATTCAAGTGCCAGAGTCTATGACTCTCAGGGCTGAGAATTGAATCAAAGAACCAAGGTTTAACACCTCACAAGGTAAAAGAGAACATATGCCAGAGTCCATGACTCTCAAGGAAAAGATCGAAATCGAATAGCCAAGGTTTAACACCTCACCAGGCGAAGAATGTCAAGTTCCAGAGTCTACGACTCTCAAGGCAAAGATCTGAATTGAATAGAAAAAGTTTAACACCTCACAAGGCAAAGAATGTTAGATGCCAGAGTCTACGACTCTCAAGGCGAAGAATTGATTAGAAGAGGGTGTACAACCACAAGTTTCTAATATCCAAAGATGCTTCACTATTGGAGTGTTAAAAGATTGATCGATAAAATAGGGTAGATTGATAAATAAGGTAGCTCGCGAAGAATCTGAATTCTCATGCCTTGTATCCTTATAGTGCAATAAGGAAATCAGAGCTTTCATAGTTCAACCCGCTAGGGCTGAAAGAAAAAATGATTGGAGGCAAAAGAATGTGATTAAATGATTGAATTGAAATGATTAGAATGGAGGATAAATTGAGAAGAGACTTGACAGTCAATTGATAGGAATCACACTAAAGCCTATGAATAAGGGCGAACGCTTTGAATATTTGGGGCCTACGCCCCATACGCAAAGAGTCTCTAGACAAGGATAGGAGAAACTCCGTCTCATCATTCCCTATTACTTAAGGCTTGTAGCGCATGATACTTCTCTTAACTGACAAGTTGTTGGCGAAGCATCTTCATTGTTGATCCTTATATTGATGTTGATTTGGTATGAAGAAGACTTGGTAGTTTAATCAATTTGAATTGAACTGAAGTCTATGAAAAGGTCGAACGCTTTGAATATTTGTGGCCTACGCCCCATACACAAAGTCGCTCTAGACAAGGATAGGAGAAACTATGTCTCATCATTCCCTATTACTTAAGGCTCATGGCGCATAATTTAAATCGTATTTACCAAATGTTGACCTTTGATTTATCTTGTATAATCTGCTGCTTGGTATGACTGAGGATGCCTTGACTGAGAATCTTGACTTGAGGCCTCGAGCTCCACTGCTTAGAAGAAAAAGTCTTATTAAGTGACCAAGGGTCTTTTGGTTACTAATTAGTCTGTAGGATTATACAAGTTCAAAGGATTTAATTGATCAAAATTACTTTTGATCAATTTGAATCGGAGGGCTTGAAATGATTTGAATTTTTAGGTTAGAACTTAATCTAATGGTTAGAGTTAATCAAACTATCCTAAGGGATCATGCCAAAATTAGACTATTTATAAACCTAAGGGTAAAACAGTCAATTTACAAATTTATGGTCATTGAATTAAAATTCTAATTATCAATTCTAATGAAAAATCAATGGTAAATTCTAAACTATTCTAATCATTCTAAATCCTAAAGTTTTGAAATATTAACTAATTAATTCCAACAAAAGTCTAATCATCTAAAATAGATCATTAATATTTCTAACCAATTCCTAATCCATTTTGAAATCTAATTAGCCTAAAAACATTAAACTAATCAAATCACAATTTAATCCTAATAAAATTCCAATTAAAATCTAATTAAGAATTCATTAAAATTCACATCCTAACACCCTAATGAAATTGATTAAATCATAGGACTAAGCTAAAAAACATGATTAGCCAAACCACCAGAAAAAAGGCCCAAAAAACTGAGAATGGACCCTAAGGGTTCCGGCCCAAGGTCCATTGGAACTGAGGGGGGTGCTGAAGGTTGAAAGGGGTGGATAGAAAGCATTCTGTTTGGGCCCTAAGGCCCAAACCGGATCCAAGTCCATAGCGAAATCTAGGAGAAATCACTGGCTATGCGACAAACTCTTATCCATAAGCCGAAAGCAACAAAAGTGATGACGACAGAAAATCTAAGCCAATAAATTCTGACGCTCGCACTTCTTCGAAAACCGATATATCGTTCCATCGTAACATCGCGACTTCATCGTCGTTTACCACCTCAACGGCGTCGTGTTTTCCATTTCTTGACTGCGGCATCGGTTCATCTTCATTATCGAGTTCATGTTGTTTCGACGTAAGACGGAGGAAGATACCGAATCAAATACGACATCGCATATTCGTCTTCTTCGGCCTCGTGTTCACTTCCAGCCTTGTGTTTGGAATTCTTGAGTTTTTATCTTACGCTCACGATGCGTATTCATCGTCTTAACTCAGTGATTTGGCGTTTCCTTTAGTGGAATCAACCACAACTAGCGAAATCCACGATGTCGAATCGCATAGATGATATGGAATCGATTTCAATGTAATGAAGCAAGAAGAAGGAATTACCGGTTCCGACGCGGCTTGCCAAAATAGGTGCGACTAAACTTTGTGCTCCTATAATTCGATACTATTGGTTGAACTTATTAGAATATCATTGTTATTATTAGGATATCATTGTTATTATTAGAATATTATTGTTATTAAATAGTGTTGATTGTATAGCAAACAGACAGAGAGAAAAACTGATTGTATACATATCATTGAAAATCAATAGAAAGGCAAGGCCTATCATTCCAATATGGTATCAGTAAGCATCAGGTACTGATCCTAAACCCTAATCCTTGCGCCACCGCTCTTACCGGCTACGCAACCTTCCTCTTTCTCTCATCTCACCCACGCTTCTCTCATCAGATTTCTTTGTCTCATCATGAGCACCGACCGATCATCTTCCACCAAACAATCATCTCCCTCCTCCTCCCCTTCCAAAAACTCTGTAACCACGCAGAATACTAATCCTCCCACTCATCCCGCATTCACCATCTCTAACATCACCAATTTTATCAAAATTACCCTAAGTATTGAAAAGGGTCAATATAACACCTGGTCTGAACTCTTCAAAATCCATGCTCGTGTTCACCAAGTCATTGATCATATCATTCCAACCGAAACCACATCATCTCCTAATATCAAAGACACCGATCCTACTCTTTGGGCACGTCTTGATGTTGTTGTCCTTCAATGGATTTATGGCACAATTTCTGATGATCTTCTCCACACCATCATTGAGCGTGATTCAACTGCAGAAAATGCGTGGAACAGGTTATTCAACATTTTTTATGACAATAAAAATTCTAGGGCTCTCTACCTCGAGCAAGAATTTTCTAATGTTCATATGGAGCAATTTCCTGATGCCTCCACCTATTGTCAACATCTCAAATCCCTATCTGATCAACTCTCTAATGTCGGTGCTCCCGTGTCTATCGAAAGGCTTGTTCTTCAACTCATTTCTGGCCTGACAGATGCGTATGCCACGGTGGGTTCACAAATCCGTCATGGAGACTCTCTTCCACCTTTTTACAAATCTCGTTCTATGATAATCTTGGAAGAAACAGCTAAAGCAAAGAAAGCAGAAAATTCTAGCAGCAACTCTGCTTTCGTATCATCTCTTGATGATAACGCGGCCTCAACCACTCTAACTCAACAGCATAACAACCGTAACAACAATGGTGTTGGTCGTGGTGGAGGTCGTGGCAGGGGTAGAAGCAATGGTCGTGGTGGAGGTCGTTCCCAGCTACAACCATATCAGTGGCCTCAGTATCCTTATCAGCAACCTCAGTGGACCACTCCCACTTATCCCAGACAACAGCAACAATGGGCATATCCATGGCAGCCATGGGCCACTCCACCATGTCCATATCCGACAACGGTTTCTCCCCATCAACAATCAGGCATACTAGGTCCTAAACCTCAGCAAGCTCACATGGCAACTGCTCCACCTCACATGAACAGTCAGCAAGGTTCATTTTCTTATGCTCCGACAGACATCCAAGCTGCTATGCATACTTTCTCCATCTCTCCTCCTGATGATCAATGGTATATGGACAGCGAAGCGACTTCTCATATGACGGGAAATAGAGGTAATCTCACATCTTATTTTAATATGAGTAATAATATTACTGTTGGAAGTGGTCATCATATACCTGTAATTGGTTGTGGTCATGCATCTTTACCCAATTCCCTAACCTTAAACAATGTTTTGCATGCACCAAAACTTATCAAAAACCTTGTTTCTGTCAGAAAATTTACAATCGATAATGATGTTTCTGTTGAATTTGATTATCTCAGTTTTTCTGTGAAGGATTTTCAGACAGGAACGCTTTTAATGAGATGTAATAGTTCTGGCGACCTCTACCCTATTCCCACAAAACCAAACACAACAGCACTACCACCATCCGCCTTTGCTGCTTCATCTAACGAGTTATGGCATAGTCGTTTAGGACATCCAGGAGCTCCTATCTTAAATTCCCTTCATCGAAACAAACTTTTGCTGTGTAATAAGTTTCGAAATGATTTCTTTTGTCAATCTTGTCCACTTGGGAAACAAATAAAATTGCCTTTTTATAATTCCTTGTCATTTACTTGTATGCCTTTTGACATTGTTCATAGCGATCTTTGGACATCTCCGGTATTAAGCTCCGGAGGGCATCGTTACTATGTTTTATTTCTTGATGATTTTACTAATTTTTTGTGGACTTTTCCAGTTTCTAACAAATCACAAGTACATTCCATTTTTTTACAATTCCGTGCTCACATTAAAACACAATTTGAACGTGAAATAAAATGTTTTCAATGTGACAATGGAAAGGAATACGATGATGCTCTCTTTCATAAGTTTTGTGAACAAAATGGAATGTCTTTTCGATTCTCTTGTCCTCATACCTCCCCACAAAATGGAAAAGCCGAAAGAAAAATTTGTACAATCAATAATATAATCCGAGCCCTCCTTGCTCATGCTTCTATTCCACCGGTTTTATGGCACCATGCTCTTCAAATGGCCACTTACCTACACAACATACTTCCAAATAAGAAACTCATTCTCCAATCACCCACCAAAATTCTCTACCAAAAAGATCCGTCTTATTCACACCTCCGAGTTTTTGGATGTCTTTGTTATCCCTTAATTTCGTCCACCACTAAGAATAAACTCCAACCTCGGTCTACACCATGTGTCTTTCTAGGATATCCGTCTAATCATAGAGGTTATAAGTGTTACGAACTGTCAAGTCATAAAATCATTATTTCTCGGCATGTCATTTTTGAGGAAAATACGTTTCCTTTTTCCACCATGAATGCGCCTACAACGACTAACTATAACTTCTTAGATGACGGCATAATCCCCCTTCTTCCCTCACACTTGTACACCACATCTCCAGCAGCCCCCTCTCCCAACGTAACTGTCACCCAACCACCATCACCAGCAGCACCACAAACTCCTCCCCCTCCAACCACGAATCAAACAACCTCTCCCTCGGCCCAACAAACTACACCCACGGCTCAAACACCTTCTCCCTCCCAAACAACAACTTCATCTATAAAAACAACACCTACCACCTCCTCTGCACCTATTCGACACCCATTTCCCCTCCTGCACCTCATTCACCTCAAATGACAACCCGGTTACAACACGGAATTGTCAAACCCTGTAAGCTTTTCAACCTACACACATCAACCCACCAATCAATCTCTCATTTGCCTACAAATCCAATTGATGCATTAAGAGATCCTAATTGGAAAATGGCCATGAAAGACGAATATTATGCTCTTATTGAAAATAAGACGTGGAAATTAGTTCCTCGTCCCTCTAATGCTAATGTTATTCGAAGTTTGTGGATTTTCAGGCACAAGAAGAAATCTGATGGGTCTTTTGAGCGATACAAAGCTCGTCTTGTAGGTAATGGTACTAATCAACAATCAGGTGTCGATTGTGGTGAAACCTTTAGCCCTGTCGTCAAACCGGCCACTATTCGCATGGTACTTAGCATTGCAATATCCAAATCATGGTGTCTCCACCAACTAGATGTCAAAATTACCTTTTTGCACGGAAATCTGGATGAAACAGTGTATATGCACCAGCCTCCTGGATTCCGCGATCCACAATATCCTGAGCACGTTTGTCTACTCAAAAAGTCTCTCTATGGTCTAAAACAAGCACCTCGTGCCTGGTACCAAAGATTCACTGATTATGTTGCCACATTGGGTTTCTCTCACAACATCTCTGATCATTCCTTATTCGTTTTTCATCGCGGTATTGATACTGCTTATATCCTTCTATATGTGGATGACATAATTCTCACTGCTTCGTCTGATGCTCTTCGTGACTCTATTATGTCTAAACTTAGTTCTGAATTTGCCATGAAGGATTTGGGTCCTCTAAGTTATTTTCTGGGAATATCTGTCACCAAACATACAGGTAGTCTTTTCTTGTCTCAAAGAAAATACGCAGAGGAAATTATAGAACGAGCAGGCATGTCCTCTTGCAAACCATCACCCACTCCAGTCGACACCAAGGCAAAACTCAGTGGCTCTTCTGGGAATCCATATCATGACCCAACTGAATATCGGAGTCTTGCAGGAGCATTGCAGTATTTAACCTTCACAAGACCCGATATCTCTTATGCAGTACAACAGGTATGCCTATTCATGCATGACCCAAAAACACAACATATGTCAGCACTGAAGCGTATAATTCCGTATATTCACGGCACTATTGATTTCGGCCTTCACTTGCATCCCTCCTCTGTCAGCAAATTGGTTTCTTACACTGATGCAGATTGGGCTGGTTGCCCAGACACCAGGCGATCCACCTCTGGTTACTGTGTCTATCTTGGTGACAATTTAATATCATGGTCTGCCAAACGCCAGCACACCCTCTCTCGGTCCAGTGCCGAAGCCGAGTACCGTGGAGTCGCCAATGTAGTATCTGAATCTTGTTGGATTAGAAACTTACTGTTGGAACTACATTGCCCAGTCACAACAGCCACTATAGTCTATTGTGACAATGTGAGTGTTGTCTATCTATCTGGCAACCCAGTTCAACATTAGCGTACCAAACACATCGAGATGGATATACATTTTGTGCGTGAAAAAGTCGCCCGCGGCCAAGTACGGGTCTTACATGTCCCTTCATGTTACCAAATCGCTGACATCTTCACCAAAGGACTTTCGTTGTAACTCTTTGATGATTTTCGTGATAGTCTCAACATTCGTTAGCCTCCCGTTTCGACTACGGGGGTGTATTAGAATATCATTGTTATTATTAGGATATCATAGTTATTATTAGAATATTATTGTTATTAAATAGTCTTGATTGTATAGCAAACAGACAGAGAGAAAAACTGATTGTATATATATCATTGAAAATCAATAGAAAGGCAAGGCCTATCATTCCAATAGAACTTTTGATGCGTGTTCCTAATTGTGAAGAATTTTTGTGTGATTACAGGGTGATGCTGAGAGAAGAATGGTGAGGCTTATGCTTGGTGCAGAGTGGATCAATTTTGTAGAAAGAGAAGATTTGCAGAAAACAGGAAAACTGTAGAAGGAAGGAGTGTTCTAGAATGAAAGAAAAACTATGAAGAATGAGAAGAAGAAAAAAGAAACTGGTGAATGAAGAGGGTGAACACTCTTATATAGCTTGATTCTGTTTCTAAATTTAAATGAAATTCATGATGAAATTCACTTGTGACTCAGATGCCAGTTAGAAATTGCAAAGTTAGTTGGAAACTAAATTCAAGGGAAAATGAAATGTAATTCAAGCTAAATGAAATTTGGTTTCCATTCAGTCCCGCATTTAGGTTGAAACTCAGTTTTTTACACTTAGTTTGAAATTCCTGTTGTTGTTTTCGACTTTGATGCAATGTCGTTTTGGTAGCTATCTTACCCCAAATTTTGTCCACCCTTCATATGTTCTCTAGCGCCATTTTATTTTGAATAAATGAAATGGTATAATTGGTAGAAATGCATATGTAAGGAGTTACAAGGGAGAGGTCTTTAGTTTAAACCTCATTTTCCCCACTTTTAGAATTTTCCTCGTTTTTTTATGTTTTAACTTCAATTGCAATCAAATTTGTATTTTTAGAATTTTATTTAATTTTAGATATATTTTTAAATAAAATTTGCATCTTTTATTTTAATATTCGAATATAATATATTTCTAATCTAAAAAATCAAAATTTTCATTTTTTATTTGTTGGTCATGTTGTCATGGTTGGAACTGTAACATGTTGGTTGCAATAAGTGTTGCTATTGTTTGTGTGATTTGTTGTCCTTGTTGTTACCACTCATGCCAATCATCCCTGTTGCTGATTGTTGCCATCTTATAGGTTTATTGCAACAGTCTGGACCTGGAGTTCGATGCAAGATAACTCATGAGGAATTGCATGACTACCTTGATTTGCTCCTGCTGGGAAGTTTTCATGGTATGCTGCAACAGTTTGGACCTGATGCATGCAGGTAGTGGTTGAATGTGATTGATGTTAATCTCTTATACATGTTATCATTGGGTTGATATGGTGTAACAAGTATGCATTGGACTAGGCATGAAATGGTTTGTGGCATATGCTTTGATGATTCTGTACTGCTCCTGCCTTGTTTGTAATTTTCGACTTATGGATATGACATACAACAATGGTCTGATTTTATTGTGAGCAACAAGCAATGCTCTTGTGCTGCATTAGGCTGGCATTTGGACTGATTGTGCAAATGGTCTGCATGTGTTTGATGCAGGTTATAGACAAGCTTGCAGGCCTGATAATTGCAGGTTGCATTGGTTTATTGCAGCAAGATTATTGATGTTGCATGTTGCAATGTCTGTTGTGGCATTGATGCGGGTTCAATGTAGGATGGTCGGCTGCTCATGATGTAGGTTAGGTTGTTTCATGTTGTGACTTGTCATGCTTGGCATATTTTGAGTTCTTGTTGTAGCTTGTTGTGTTATGCATGTGTGGAACATGGAATTTTTATGTTATATCCTTTTTTAGGTCTTATTTGGTCATCGACATGTAGCAATGTATGGCCTTGCATGGAAATGCTTTAACATGTCATGGTTTGGATTGATATGTTTGAATGTAATGCTAATATTCATGACTTGTTTTCTTGTTGAACTAACATTGCATGGTTTCCTTTTGTAAGATGGTATGAACATGGCCAAGGGTGACCAAAAAGTCAATTGTTTACCAAAGTCAACATTTGGTCAAAAGTTGCCAAGGCTTGTAATTTTTTATGTAAAAATCAATGTGATGGTTTAAAATTATTTGAAATGGATTAACCATGGTTTGAAACTGGTTTCCAAATTGGTTTTGTTTTTGTACATGAATGCTTGATTTTGAAGTGAAATGAACATGACTTGACTAGTAACATACATTAACATGGTTTATGATCAAAGTTATGACTTGATAGAAAAGGAGTAAGGTTTGAATGAAACAACAACCATGAATCAATAAGCATGACCTACATCTAGATTGTAACACAATATGTTTTGTTTGTTTGGATGACTAAGACCATAGATGCACCAACAATCAAATCGACAAACAACAGGACATTGAGACTAAGATGGATTGAATTCAATACCAATGTCCAAATGAAACCACACTAAGATTAGACCATGTACCTTGATGACAATGGGTGAAAATGGGTGACATTGGGGTTATGGATGTTACTAGATTAAAAGTCAAGCCACATAGTCCATCAAGACCAATCTCTCCTTGATTAGGGTTTCCATGGGGCCTACCCCTCAAGCAAGTCCTTTGAACAAAACCATATGCTTCAACAATAAGTCTTCCAATGTATGAGCCTGCATTAGGGTTTTGATGGCCAAGACATGAATCAGGGAAGCTCCATAGGATCCCATCATCATCTCTTGAGAAATTAGGGTTTTGAAGATCCCTGAGGATTGCCTGGTGACACCTTTGTTGAAATCAATCATTAGGGTTTCACATCCCCCATGTTGGTGATATGGTTAGCCCATGTCCTTGGGCTTTGATATCCACACAAACCCTAGCTTTACAAGCCCAAGTTTCTTCTTAATCCATGAGGAATGATGCATGTGAGTGAATTATGAATGTATGCAAGTGATCTCCTGATTAAGTGATTGGATGAATAGGTGAGAAAATGGGAGGGAAAATTTTGGGGTACAACAGTTGCCCCTATTTAATCTTCTTGAACTTGAATACCAGAATTGCAGGAGCTTTTCGGGTATTCGAGGTGGAAGGTGATTAAATACCTATGTGCCTGAAATTTGCCTAAACAGGTGGTCGAAGTTCTATCACCAGTGTAAGGAAGATGCTATATGTAGTACATGATGTATGCTTGTATTTTATGATGCATGTTTGTTTGTTTATTTATTTGTCATTTATAGGGATGAGTCTTTATTATGATGGGGATTCCGACTCGTCATCTAAATGGTTCCGATACTGCCATTAAGGAATGTTTGCTTGCTAAGGAACACTGAAATGCTGGAACCAACATGGCGCCCCAACTGATTTAGTGTCGCAGGTGTTCAAGTGAAACTCCTTTTTTGAATCACCGGTCATGTTTCTGGTTTATCGGGTTTTAACAGTAATGCAAGGTATTTTGTCTTTATTGTAGCTTTTGATTATTCCCCAAAATTTCAAAGCATTATGTGATTAAGGCAAGTCAGTTATTTTGCATACAGAACACAAAAGAGAATGTTTGAGGGAATAACTGAATTTTATTGATATAAGGTCTGTACATATATTGAGTACAAGGATGCAGACGCCCTTAATGAGGATGTTGCAAAAATTGGAAAAATAATTGAAATGGCAATGGGAAATATTTTTGTATGATTTTCTCCATTGATTACAACATTGGCCTTCTTCTACCATATAACATGAATCCCCAAAACCTTGCTTCGGCTGACGGTGATTGGATCGGTCCTTGACCCTCTGATGTCTAGCTTGTAGCGTATGGACTCAAAGATCATAGTCAATGCCTTTATCCCTAACTTTTTTCTGGACATTTTAATTCTTTCCGTTCACCGGGATGCTCCTTTTTGCCTAAGTCGCCCTTTCGGGTTTTCGGCTTAGCGAGCTTCATACGTGTTCCCTAACTTTTGCATGGACAATTCATTTTTTTGTCCATCGGGATGGCCATTTTTGCCTAGGTCAACCTTGCGGAGGTTAATCTAGCGGGCTTTCATCATTTCTTTTTAGGCATAATATTTTTTTGACTATGTCTGCATTCACGGGCGAGGGCAAATCTTCCCCATCCATTGTTGTGAGGATCAGAGACCCACCTGAGAAGGCCTTTTTAATGATGACGGATCCCTCATAGTTGGGAGTCCATTTGCCTCGCGGGTCGAAGTGAATAGCAGAATACCTTTTGAGCACGAGTTCCTCGGCGTGGTACTCACGAGGCAGAACCTTCTTGTCAAAAGCTTGTTTAAGACGTCTTCGGTACAATTGACCGTAGCAGACGACCATCAAACGCTTCTCTTCGATCATATTCAGCTGGTCATACTGGGATTGAACCCATTCAGCTTCATCAAGGTCGGCTTTCATGATGACTCTGAGTGAAGGAATCTCGACTTCAATCGGTAGGACAACCTCCATTCCATAAACTAGAGAGTATGGGGTTGCCCCAGTGGAAGTGCGGACCGAGGTTCTGTAGTCGTGCAAAGCGAAGGGTAACATCTCATGCCAGTCCTTGTATGTCTTGACCATCTTTTGGATGATTCTCTTAATATTTTTGTTAGCTGCTTCCACGGTGTCATTCATCTTGGGCCGGTACGGTGAAGAGTTGTTGTGCTCGATCTTAAATTCTTCGCACAACTCCCTCATCATAGTGTTGTTGAGGTTACTGGTGTTGTCAGTGATGATCTTGCTAGGTATTCCATAGCGGCAGATTATCTCTTTCTTGATAAACCGGGTAACCACTTGTCGAGTGACATTAGAATATGAAGCAACCTCGACCCATTTTGTGAAGTAATCGATAGTGACTAAGATGAATCAATGTCCATTGGAAGCTTTGGGCTCTATCATCCCAATCATATCGATGCCCCACATAGAAAAGGGCCAAGGGGAAGTTAGGACATTCAATGGAGTTGGTGGCACAAAGATCTTATCACCATATATCTGGCACTTATGGTATCTTTTCACAAAATTATAATAATCAACCTCCATTGTCATCCAATAGTAACCAACTTGAAGGATCTTCTTGGCCATAACAGGACCCTTCGCATGTACACCCTCGCAGGCCTCGTGTATGGACTTTATGATTGTACTAGCTTCATGTCTATCCACGTATCTGAGCAGTACAGAATCATAAATCCTCTTGTATAGTACATCACCGTTTAGGAAGAACTTGGAAGAGAGTCTTCTTAGAGCTTTCTTATCGGTAATGGATATACCCTCGGGATATAGCTGTTTCTCCAGAAATATTTTTATGTCGTAGAACCAAGGCTTATCGTCAGGATCGGCCTCAATTTCTAGACAATGTGTTGGCTCATCTAAGTGGTCAATCTAGATGGATGGTGCTTCATTCTTCCATTTGACTTTGAACATAGATGCCAGCGTGGCTAGAGCGTCTGCTAACTGATTTTCTTCCCTAGAAATATGATGAAAGCAGATTTCATCAAAATAGGGTATCCGTTTTCTAGTATGCTCTTTATAAGGTATCAACTTGCTATCCCAAGTCTCCCAATCACCTTTCACCTGACTGATTACCAGAGCTGAATCACCGAATACCTTAAGAATCTTGATCCTCAAGTCGATTGCCGCCTCTAGACCGTAGATACATGCCTCATATTCTGCTATGTTGTTGGTGTAATCAAAACACAATCTAGCAGTAAATGGGAGGTGGAAACCAGTTGGAGAAGTGATAACAACACCTATACCATGGCCTCGAGCATTGGAAGCACCGTTGAACACGAGCGTCCATCGCGATCCTGGTTCGGGGCCTTCCTCAGGGCTTACCTCGAAGCCTGGCATAGTGAAGTCTCTGATAAACATGATGTCTTCATCTGGAAAATCAAACCTCAACGGTTGATAACCTTCGACAGGCAGGTGAGCGAGGTAGTCAGACAGAACACTCCCTTTTATTGCTTTATGGATCACATACTATAAATCATACTCGGTTAATAACATTTGCCACCAGGAAATTCTACTAGTAACAACAGGCTTTTCGAATATATACTTTATCGGATCCATCTTGGATATCAATAAAGTAATGTGACAAATCATGTATTGTCTTAGGCGTTGAGCAGCCCAAGTCAAAGCACAACAAGTCTTCTCTAAAAGTGAGTATCGGGTCTCACATTCAGTGAATTTCTTGTTGAGATAGTAGATAGCATGTTTTTTCTTTCCTGTGTCGTCGTGTTGACCCAAAATGCAACCCATGGATTCATCGAGTACTGTGAGGTACATAATGAGCGGCCTATCGGGAACCGGTGGTATCAAGATTGGTGGTTCTTGTAAGTACTTTTTTATTTTATCGAATGTCGCTTAGCAATCGTTGTTCCACACAATCAATTGGTTCTTTCTCCATAATTTGAATATCGGTTCGCAGGTAGCCGTCAAGTGAGATATGAATCTAGAGATGTAATTAAGTCGCCCAAGGAAGCCTCAGACTTCTTTTTCTGTTCGGGGAGCTGGCATTTCTTGGATGTCTCGAACTTTGTCAGGATCAACCTCGATACCTTTCTGACTGACTATGAAACCCAAGAGTTTACCGGATCGGATCCCAAAAGTACATTTAGCTGGATTCATACGCAGTTTAAACTTTTGGAGCCTGACAAACAACTTTCTCAGGTTTACCAAATGATCTTCCTCAATTCTGGATTTGGCGATCATGTCGTCCACATAAACCTCGATCTCTTTATGAATCATGTCGTGAAAGAGTGCTACCACGACGCGCTGATATGTTTCCCCTGCGTTCTTCAAGCTGAATGGCATGACTTTGTAGCAGTAAGTTCCCTAAGGCATGATACAAGTTGTCTTCTCCATGTCGTTTGGTGACATCTTTATCTGATTATACCCAGAGAACCCATCCATGAAAGAAAAGACGGAGAATTGAACTGTGTTGTCGACCAAAATGTGAATATGAGGCAAATGGAAGTCATCCTTTGGGCTTGCTCTATTGAGGTCTCGATAGTCTACACACATCCTGACTTTACCATCCTTCTTTGGGATTGGAACGATATTAGCAATCCACTGCGGATACTCAGAAATGGCTAAGAAGCCAGCGTCTAGCTGCTTCTTAACCTCTTCCTTGATCTTGAGTGCCATATCGGGTCTAGTTCTTCTGACCTTCTGTTTGACTGGAGGACATTCAGGCTTAAGTGGTAAGTGATGTTCAACAATGCTGGTGTCTAACCCTGGCATATCTTGATACGACCAAGCAAAAATGTCAACATATTCACACAACAAGTCTACCAACTCGGAGTGTACATGCCCGACAAGAGATGCCCCAACCTTTACTTCTTTTTTGTCAATTTCAGAACCCAAGTTGATGACATCCACTGGTTCTTTGTATGGCTGAATCTTTTTCTCTTCGTGCTCAAGGAGTCGTGCTAGTTCAACCGGTAATTCACAATCTTCCTCACTATCGTCTTCAGCCTAGTTGATTGGAAGTCCAGATTCATAGTTGATTTTGGCCATGTCGTAATCAATGGTTTTATTTGCTCTGCATATGATGAGCTTATTTTAGTATGCCTTTTTTTGAGAAAAGTGGGAAAAGGAAAAAAAGAAATCTTTTGCCATTTCGTCGTTTTTAGTGAAAAAGGAAAATAACTAAAAGAAAGGGAACACAAGTTTTGCATGCAAAAAAGTACTTTTTATTTATTCACATAATACTTTTAAACATGGGGCCCCTTACAAGTTATCCTCTCGTCTCGGGCGAGGACGAGGGATGGAGAAAACAAAATGCGTTACGTTTTTTCCGAGTACACCATAGGAATCACGGTGGCTATCCAATTGGGAAGCTTGAATCCTAGAGAACATCTGCGAACAAGGTTGGGTGCCCCTTGCTTGCTACCACTAGACTCTCCAATAACTGCCACGGTTTGCTCATTGATAGTCGGCGCTGCTGAACTTGACCGGGTTGCATTGCTTTTTCTTCGGACCTACCTCGCGTGCTATCGGGTGATAACCGATACTAAACCTGTCGTGCTTTTCTACCACATTGACGACCTTACCCCAACCGGGAAGCATTCCTTTCTCCGATGTCTACTTGGCACTCTTTACGGAGGATAGGATGGTAGCGGATGATTGATTGTTGTTGGCTGTAGTGGAACTAACGTCTTCAAACTCTAAATAGTGGAGTGGAACTTCGACGATCCCTTCATCTGTTTCAACATATCTGAAGGAGGAGAGTTCACTGACCAAAAAATCTTCTTCCCCACACACGATTACTAGTTTGTCGTCTATCAAGTATTTGAATCTCTGATGCAATGTAGAAGTGACTGCCTCAGCGGCGTGAATTCATGGTCTTCCCAACAAATAACTGTAGGATGGATTGATATCCATGACTTGGAATGTGATGTTGAACTGGTGGGGTCCAACACAGATAGGCAAATCGACCTCCCCAATTACCTGTCTTCGGGAGCCGTCGAAAGCTCTAACAATTAATGCACTGGTCCTCATCTCGGGCCCCTTAAATTGTAACTGGCTTAGTGTAGACTTTGCAATATATTATGTGAAGATCCAGTATCAACGAGGACTCGGGATAAGAGAGAGCCAATACATGTGACTGAAATATGTAGTGCTTTATTGTGGGCGTTCCCCTCGGGAGGTAGCTCTGCTTCATTAAATCCCAGATACCTACTGTAACACCTCAAAATTTGCCCTCCTCTCTTGGGACTAGCATTAACATATTTGCATTTCATTTTAGGACATTAGGCATTTCATATTGCATAACATGTGGTTACATAGTGCAAGCTATCTTCCCAAGTCTTGATCAGAAGATGAGGAAGTCAGAAAATGCAAGCCTAGGGTTGTACTGATTGATCATGGGCCATCTGAGGATTGGGCTGTGAATTAGGGTTTTGTGACTCCCAAGGGTATTGGTCTTCATGTTGATTGAATCGATACATCATCATCATCATGGTTGGATGTCATCAGAAGATTGGAGAAGATTCCTTGAGGTTAGGGTTTTGACCACTGGTCAACCCTAATCAGTTGTATTGGGCCAATCAGGGTTTAATCAGGAGATAGTGTTTGAGATGGAGATGAGGTTCATTATATGGTTAAATGGTGATTATTGAGGCTAGGGTTTCACCCTTGAGCCATTTCAGTTGGAGATTGGGGCTTAATTTGATCTATGCATTGCCAAATTCATCTGTCAGTTGAAAAGTCAACTGTGGTCAACTGTACATGATCTGGTGGATTTGGAGGTGGAAACAAGTTAGACACACTTCATTCATGTTGGAACAAGTGTTGAATGACATCTCAAAGCTTAAAAATGAAGAAAATCAAGTCAGGACAAAAACTGCCAAAAATAGAAAGTGACTTGTAGTTGAAGTTTCCAAAAATGGAAGGTTTTTGACCTCAAAAACAGAAGTCCAAGGAAGCTTCAAATGAAAAATTGTTCAACATGACAGATGTAGATCTTGTTCTCACCTTTCCAAAAAGTCCAAGAACTTGAAAATCCAATGTACGGTTTGTAAAATATGGCTCAGTGAATTTCAGAAAAGACCCGTAATCAGGAGGTCATAACTACCACATACTTTGTCCAAATTGCAAGTTCTTTATATGCACAAACTCCATTTGACATATACTTTGAGGGTGCATCATTGGATTTGTTCAAAAATGGCCCAGGCAAAAAGTCACTTTTCAACTGGACAGCTGAATTGGACCAGGGGCAAAATCGTCCAAATGTCAAAATAATTGGAATTTTTGAATGGGACTTTTTCCAACACCTCAGGAATGGCATTTAGAGTGTGTTTAAATATTCATTTCATGGCTAAGGCATGAGAATTGGATTTTGGCTTGAAAAGTGAAATGATGAAAATTGGTCATTTTGCATACACATGTGATTTTGAGAAATACTCCACCAATTGGAATGAAACAAGTTTCTACACATTACATGTGTCATTTGGAGTTTGCATGAGCTGTCAAAACAGCTGGCAATGAGCTGTACATGGAAATTCCACTTTTGCCCTTATTTGCAAAATAACCACTTTCATTAACAAAGCCAATTTGCATAATTACTTGATTAGAGTTGGATTAAGCTTCCATATATATTCATAATCTCTTGCTAATCACAACAGAATGCACAATCACCAAGATTGGATCTAGAAACTCTTCATTCTCTCCATTTTCATCAAGAACACAAACACCTTCAAATCCACATTTCTTCATCATTCTTCAACGAAATCTCAAGATTCTTTTTGATTTGGATTGGTATCATCATCCTCACCATCTGTTTTGGTAGTTTGGAAGGAGAGGAAAGCCAAATCGTGACTGTCCATAACCACCTCAACAATGGCAAATTCGAATTTGGAGCATTAGAAGCCTATTCCATCAAACCTAAGCATTGGATTTAGCATCTGGAGGATTGTTCTACTGCTGTTTGTGGAGAAAAGCACGTGAGGAGCATCAAATTGCACTGCCATTTCCAGGTAACTCGAAAATTCGACTTTCACCATTTGTTTGATGCTCATATGCGTTAGAAAGAGTGATGAACGTAGGTTATGAGTATGTGTTTGGTTTTGAGAATAGTGAACCCTAGGGAGAGAAATCTGAGTTTGAAGGTATGAACACGAACCCTAGGTGCTTCGATCTGGTTGATTTAGGAACAATTAGGTTTGGATAGTGTGATATTTGGATTGTATGTGGAAAGACGAGTTCAACGGTTATAAGCATGTCCATTTTCGTTAACGTTTGGTGTTCTTCGATTTTTTTCATGTTTCCGGAAAAATTCTTGTGGAAGACGATGATGGAACCTGTTTGATCCGAATTTCCTTTCAAATTTTTGAATCTCATGTTTCCCGCCGGCGCCATGAGCTGGTTACCAAACTGAATTTCATTTTAATTAATTAAAATTAATTCACAAAAAATTCTAAAAAATATTTTAACACTTTAAAAAATTCATAAAAAATAGTAAAAAATTCCTAAAAATGTGAGGATTTTTTCTATAGCTTCCTTGTTGAGTGTAGGTTTTTTTTGACCTATTGGTCAAAGTTGTGCTTGGCAAATATTTTATTTGACCTAGGGTTTTCTAACATGTGTCCATTTTTGATACATTTTGGCAATTTGATCATGAAATACTCATATCATAAAATAAATGGCTGAAAATTTTTGTGGTGGTTCTTGACTCATTGAGGATTATTTATATGTAAATTTCATGAATTTTTGATACCTGGTTAGAGAGCAGCAAATTCTGGAACTTAGGTGTGACAATTTGTGTCACACCTCTTGATGTCAACTTGTTGAATTTAATTGGATGACCTATGCATGTTGGAATTGGCTGAAATTTTGCATGATGAATTGTTGATATGTTAGGATGTTGTATGAATTTTTGTAGAATTTTTCACTGTATTTTCAATTTGATCATGATTTTTCATTTCTGGTGATTGAAATTGCAAGCTCATGTGATACATGTTGGTAGATTGATTGGGAAATCCTCATATTGTATTGTATGGCCATGAAATTTGATATGCATGAACTAGACACATTGTGTGACCTCCCTGTTTTGGTCTCATCCATTTCTTTTTTGTTTTCAATGAGATATGAATTTTTGAATTCGATGTATGCATTGATGTTGTGAATTGAAGCATGAAATTGTGACTGTTTTTGTTGATTTTCATTGACATGGTTCCATTTGCCCAAATGAGCTCAAATTTGACATGGTAGACCTTGATTATCCCCTGTTTAGGTGTAATTAATTTGAGAATTTTTGGATGTGTCTTGGTATGGATTTGAATGCAGTACTTCTGTTTGTATGTTTGATGCTCCATTTGAACCAATATGGATTGTTTTGTGCATGAATTGAACTTGATGGATGGTATAAACATGAGACCAAGGATGTTTGCTCTTGTTTGATGTTAATTTGATGTTGGATGGTGGATACCTTGCTGTTTTAACTTTTTTCTTGCTTTGGGACCCTAGGCTTGGCCTAGTGGTCTAGTTGCTAATATTTGCTTGATTTTTCAGGATCAAAAAAGCAATGTACATGGAGAATGATACAAGTTGATTTTAATTGATGTTGTGGATGTTTGTACACTAACATAACATTGTTTTGTAGGTGTTGGAGCTTGGGCTTAAGCCTTGAGCTTGCTTTGTGTTGTATTGTTTAAACTGTTTGATTGTTTGCTGTACAATTTGTCTGATTGAATACTGACTGTGTTGGATTGTTTCCAGGTACTTTAGTTGCTCAGTTCCTTGTGAACTTTTGCTTTGCGTTGCTTAAGCAACTTGCATTGAGGTAAGTCCTCTTGACTTCATGTAGTCTGGAGACCCGGCTGTTACCGGGCCGGGCAAATTGTCTGAAGTCCTCCTTAAGAGGCAATGCTTGTGTATGTTTATTTTTAAGCCAAGCAGGAAAAGCCCTTCAAGTAAGGCAATTGGTGGAAGGTAGGGACAAGCAACCTGTCCCCCACTATTCAGTTGAGTCTTCTCCTTGCTCCCATTACATGGTTGTAGCATTGAGATCAAAAGCCCAAGATCTGTGCAGTGCACATTGTGTCAGAGTCATCGAGTATAGAAGGGTTCCCCCATTCTGGACCCATGCTCATTTGTCAGACGCTCTCCCTGGTTAGGGATAAGAGCTGTGAGGTCTGATCCTCACTTCATCCCATCATCTGCTTCACCTTAGCCTCGTAATGGCAAGGTTAAGAGCAAACCCAGCCTGTACAGACGATTGCTTAGGCAGTCAAACCTGATTGATTGAGCCTCTTGTTTGGTTATAGTGGGTGTTTTGTGATTATTTGATTGACATGTTTGTTTGAGATGCCTGTTCTCATTTAATGTTGATATATGATTGTATGCTTGTGTGCTAGCTTCTTTCCTGGTTAGGTTAGTTTGCTTATGCAAGTAGGATAGAAAACCGAACTTAGGGTAAACGATGCATGACAACATTAGGCTCGAGTCTCAGCTCCCTAGTGTCGTGTTTTTCCCTCTGTTTCTGGTTAGGAGAGAGTTTCTCCCCTGTTCAGGGGAACTACATCGCCCTGATCCTTGTTCCAGACAAGGTATGTAGGCAGGTGGTCGTGCGAGACCACTCCGGGCAACCTTTTTCTTTTTTGCGTGAGTTTACTTGTTATCTGACTGTGCTGTTTGGTGTTTTGGGTTCGGATGTCGACGTAAGCCCAGTGATTGGCTGTCGGGCTCCACGTTTGCCCTTTTGAGTGTGTTTTGGTTCGGATGCCGACGTAATTCCATCCAGTGGTTGTCGGGCTCCATGTTTGCCACTCTTGCTTGTTTGTGTTGTTTTGTGTTGTTTGGCGTGCGTAAGCCGAACTACAGTGGCTCTGATTCTTGTTCCAGACAAGATATGTAGGCATAAGGTGCGATACCTTATCGAGCCCGTTTCTCCTAACCCCACCTGCGTTCCCCGTGTGTGTGTGTGATGTTTAGCAACCTTTTCTTTTCTTAGAACGTGGATCCCGTCGAGTACGACGGACGTGAGGGGTGCTAATACCTTCCCCTTGCGTAACCGACTCCCTTACCCTGTCTCTCTGGTCGCGAGACCATGTCTTTCCAGGTTTCTCTGAGCGTTTCCTTTCCCTATCTTGGGATAAATAACGTTTAGTGGCGGCTCTGTGTGTGTTTTTATTTTCGAGCTTCGCCGGTTGATTTTTCGCAGGATGCGACAGCTGGCGACTCCACTGGGGACTTCGATGTAGACCTGTGCTGGTCCATCTTCCCTAAGCGAGTCCTTCCTAGCGTTTTAGGATTGGTTTGGGTTGCTTATTGTGTGTTATTTATTGCATTTATTATTCTAACCAGTGTATATATTTGCATTAATGTCTGCATGCATCATACTATCATGTTGTTGCCGTCCTCTGTGCAGGTGGTTCCCTCTGTGTGGGGTGGGTGTTCTGAGTGGGGCTAAAACCCAGGCCCGAGTATACACCTAGGATTAGCGTGGTCTCACGTCGCTCATGTGTCGGTTGGGCATATTGTTGCGACGTGACATACCACAAGTCGGACGAGGTTCATCTGAGAAGTGCTCTTCCAGTGGGGTTCTCCACTTTGGTTGGGTTATCTCTTTTGGGCTGTTGACTCTGATGACCGATCATTTCCCGGATCTTTGGTTTAGACGATCTTAAGGGAGCTACAATGGCACACCCGCAAGGGCAAACCCATTGAGTATCTCCGCCCGATCGTTGAGACTATTATCCGCCTTAGGATGACCTGTTTAGAATTTACCTGTGAGGGGAGGGTGATTGTTCGGATGCATAATCAGATGGTGACTTTTTGATCCGTGATTCAGAGACATATTTATGAGTCGGATTTATGGTTATTTGTTGCCGTGACGCCGGAGTGCTGTCCGTGATTTATCAGTGGGGATCCGTTTATTTCGGATTCCCCGGGCCGAGATATTTTATCAGTGGGGATCCGTTTATTTCGGATTCCCTGGGCCGATTCAGATGGTGATGGTGTGTCTGATCAGAGACCAGTGGTGATGATGATGTATCTGTCTTCCGTTTATTTCGGAACCCGTGGGTCAGAATTGTGATTGTGTATTCCTCAGATGGTTATGATCAGTTCAGAGCCCAGATTCAGTGCAGATGACCAGATGGCTTGGAGGATGGCAACGCATTGCATTCATTCATCAGCATCATTGCATCTTGCATTAATTACATCTAACACATGTTTACCCATATGCAGGGACCCTTTGGATCGAGATCTTGGCTGAGAGACTTTCTATTCAGAGATGAGAAGACCCGGCTTGAAGGATGATGTTGCTTACAGTTTCTTTGACCCGGATATCAGTGTGCTGAAGGATATGATAGCGTTGATCACTCCTGACCATGTGGGGTTGTTTCGTGAGGTGTATGGGGGTATTCTGAAGACAGTTCTCAGGCTCATGGATAGAGACAGGAGTGCCATCCATACTCTACTTCAGTTTTACGATCCTGAGCTGAGGTGTTTCGTCTTCCCAGATTACGTGTTAGGGCCGATGTTGGAAGATTATGCTGATATTTTGAATATCCAGATCAGGGATCAGGTTCCTTTCCGTGTTACTAAGGAAGAACCTGATATTGGGGGGATTTCTCGTGCCTTCTATCTGAGTCCAGAGGTTGTGAAGGGTAATCTGAAGGAGAAGGGTAAGTTGCCTGGTTTTCATCTGAGTTTCCTAGAGGCTAAGGCTAAAGAGCAGTCAGAATTGGGGAATTGGGAAGCTGTCTGTGCTCTGGTTGCGGCGAGCATTTATGGGATCATTCTGTTTCCGAACCAGAAGAACTTTGTGGATATCAATGCCATCCGCTTGTTTATTCGAAGGAATCCTATCCCTACATTGATTGGAGATGTCTATTATTCGGTTCATAACCGGAATGAGAAGAGGCGTGGGGGTCTGATTCGATGCTGCGCGCAGTTATTGGTCAAGTGGTTTATGGGTTACTTACCATCCAAGGGTGCTTTTGTTCTTCTGGGCCAGAATGTTACTTGGGCGACCAAACTGATGGGCTTGAGAGCTAAGGACATAGATTGGACTCACAGTAGTGGAGTTGGACAGGACTTTATCTGCAGTTGCAGGGGTTTTCCTAATGTGCCGCTTATAGGGGTTCAGGGTTGCATCAATTACAACCCGACACTTCTTAAGAGGCAAATGGGATTCGCTATGGAGCTTCCACCATACAAGAGTGAGGTTCAGGAATCTGTGTACTTCCCAGTTGAGGGTAATCAGGATAGGGTGAAGCAGATATCCGATGCATGGCGCAGTATTCAAAGGAAAGGCAAGGCTTCTTGGGGTAGGGCTAACAACAGATCTTTTCCTCCGTTCGATGATTGGCTCAGAAAGAGAGTGGAGCTTACTTGTCTACCATTTCCTAGGGTCGATCCGTGGTATCCGTTGATTGAGGAGACTCCTTCTACTGTCAGTATGGATGAGTTCTTAGAGATGAAGCGGGAACGAGATCAGCTGCTTGCAGAGAAGACGGAATTGGAGATGAATGTTGCTCGGGTTCAGAGAGCTAATCAGGAGCTCAAAGTGAAGATGGAAGATCAAGACAAGCGGCATGCTTTAGAGACCAAGCGTTTTGAGATGGATACAGCCTACTATGGGAAGATCAGCCAGGCTTTAGCATCATCCAACCGGGAGCATGATATCACTAAGGAGAAGCTGTTCAGAGCATCAAAGGTGATAGAAGATGAGAAGAGGAGGCAAATCCTAGTCAGGGATCAGAGGGATGAGAGAGCCAGAGTCCTCGCTGCAGAGTGGGAGGCGGAGAAAGCAAAGATCAGGGCCGAGAGAGATCATTACATGGCAGAGAGAGACCACTACTTCAGACAGATGAAGATTCATCAGAAGGAAGTTGGAAGACTACAGCAGGAGAACATAGAGCTCAGGTTCGCCGCAGAGTTCGCAAGGATGGAAGGCGAGATAGGGCCATCTGCGGGACCCTCATCCAGTTAGATCTTTCTTTTGTTGTGAATTACCGTCAGGCTTGTTGACGGAATTCACTTGTCTGTATTTCTTTCCTATTCTGGAGGATTGTATCTGACCTTATCTGGTTGATGTATGACTATTGCACTGACTGTGCACCTTTTGCTATGTGATGGTGATTTTTCATTCAGTGATTGGTTTTCAAGCTTTATTTGCTTTGCTGTATGCACTCTCACGAGCACACACATGGTTGGGGGTATCATGCTAAATCACATATCTCCGATCTGCACGACAAAATCAAACACTGCTAATCAGAATATTGATGCCGGATTATTATTTGTCTCGATAATGCCAGGGTCGAGAGACAGAGTGTCCTTCATATGGATAGGCACTGCATACATGCATAATCATGATAACTTGTGTTTTATTTTGCAGGTGACTATTACTAACGTGTTTGTTTGTAACCAGGAATCATTGCTCGCGCTCGAAGAGTAGTACCCCTGCACTCAACTCGCCCTCACAGATATTACACAAGAAGAAACACTCCCAGACTCATGGAGCTTCCCAGTGCTGATATGCTGGAATTGAAGGAGAAAATGACCGAACTGATCAATATAATGCAAGGTTTTGCCATTGGTCAGAAGGCTCTCGCAGATAAAGTTGAGAAACTCGAGCGGGTTTCTGCTCAGAACAGTGGGGTCAACCTGGATGGAGTCTCCAACCAGGGGCAGGGATCTCGTGATGGTGGAAAGAGGACAACAGTTGGTCTGGTGAATAATGCTGGTGCTGCTGGTCAACCTGGGCCTAGTCAGAATATGAAAGACAACTTTGTGCCTCCGTTTTATGGGTTTGACGAAGATCAGGAGGAAGATAGAGAGGCTGACCAGTTCTCTATGCGAAATGAGCCTTTTGTGCCTTACGACATTCCTCCTCAGAATAAGGAAATCCAGCTGCTGGCTGAGAAAATCAAAGTGCTGGAGAGCTATGCCACGCCTGGGGTGGTAAATATGTCCAACATGGGGCTGGTGGAGGGGATTGTAATCCCTCAGAAATTCAAGGCGCCCGCGTTCGACAAATACAATGGCAGTTCTTGCCCGGAAACTCATCTCCAGGCATTTGTCCGCAAAATCTCAGCATACACCGCGGATCAAAAACTGTGGATGTACTTTTTCCAGGACAGCCTGTCTGGAGGCTCCTTGGAATGGTACACCAAGTTGAGATCGTCCGATATCAAAAGCTGGCAAGATTTGGGAGATGCTTTCTTTAAGCAGTACCAGTTTAATGCAGATATGGCTCCGAGTCGTACCCAGCTGCAGGGTATGTCTCAGAAACATAATGAGGGCTTTAAAGAGTATGCGCAAAGGTGGAGAGAGTTGGCTGCCAGAGTTCAACCTCCGTTGGTAGATCGGGAGATGTCTGATTTGTTTATGGGGACCCTGCAGGGGCCATTTGCTGAGAGGATGGTAGGTTGTCCTGTCACCAACTTCTCCGACATTGTGGTGGCGGGGGAAAGGATAGAGAGTTGGTTAAAGCTGGGCAAAATTCAGGGTGCGTCTTCTTCTTCTTCTGGTACGAAGAAACCATTCGGCAATAATGGTGGGCAGAGAAAGAAGGAAGGAGACACCAGCGCAGTGTACACGCAGCGCGGACCCGGTAGGGAACGTTACTTCCAGCATACCGCTGCGGTAACAATTCCTGCTGAGTCTCATTCAGCACAACCGCAACAGCAACAGCAACAGAGACAACAACCCTTTCAACAGAGACCACAAAGGGCTGGTTATCAAGTCCGGGGCAGAGCGCAGGACAGACAATTCGATAGGCCTCCGGTGACCTATGCCTTTTTGTTCAAAAAGTTGATGGATTTGGGCCTTGTGCAAACTAGAACTCTGGCACCTTTGAGACCTGATCAGAGGCCAGCCAGTTATGATGAGACTGCGAAATGTGAATTCCACTCAGGTGCGCCTGGGCATAATATTGAGAACTGTAAAGCTTTTAAGCACACAGTTCAGGATTTAGTGGATTCCAAGGCTATTAATTTTGCTCCATCCCCCAATGTCAATGCAAATCCCATGCCTGCGCATGGTCAGAGGGGGGTGAATGCCATCTTTGAGGAGAGCAGAGTGGGGCTGTTTGAGGTTGGTCAGCTGAAGACGCCTTTGATTGAGGTCAAAAGGCAGTTGTTGAGGAATGGGGTCTATCCGGGCTACGGATCTGATTGTGCTGAGTGCACTATTTCTGCAAACGGTTGTGAGCTTCTGCGGAAGCATGTCCAGGGTTTGATGGACGCAGGGAATATTGTGATTGAGAAGGCTGAAGGAAAGAGTGAAGAGGTCTCCACCATAACTATATACTATGATCCGGTGGATTTGTCAAATCTGGTGGAGGAGGCCCCAGTTACCATCACGGTACCTGGGCCAATTCCATATGACAAAGATGATGCCGTACCTTGGCATTATGGTGGGGAGGTATATTGTAATGGTGAGAGGTTGGAGGAACAATCCGCTAGTGAAACCACCGTGCTAAAGGTGGATAATGCCGGTCCCAGCGGTTTCACTCGCAGCGGTAGGTTGTTTGCTCCCGACGCATTGAGGAGGGGGGAGGAAGAAAAAGAGAAAAAAGAAAAGGCCGAGGCTTTAGCCAGGGCAAAGGGAAAGGCTGTGGTGGATAATGGTAGTACTCCTGTGATGACACCGGCGCCTGCGGGGTCGGATAATAAATTTGATGATGAAGCTGAGGAATTTCTGAGGATCATCAAGAAGTCAGAGTACAAGTTGGTTGATCACTTGCAGCAGACTCCTTCAAAAATCTCAATTCTGTCACTGCTGTTGAGTTCTGAGGGTCATAGGGAGGCTTTGTTGAAAATATTGAAGAAAGCTTATGTTCCTCAGGAGATCACAATCAACCAATTGGAGACGGTCGTATCCAACGTGCATGCTAGCCATGGGCTGGGCTTTACAGATATGGACCTGACAGTGGACGGCAGGAATCATAACCGGGCTCTACACATTGCAATGGAATGCAAAGGAGCCGTGCTTTCGCATGTGCTGGTTGATACCGGTTCCTCATTAAATGTGTTGCCAAAGAAAGCCTTGGCGAAGCTTAACTGTGATGGGCTGATTTTGACCCCGACTGATCTGATTGTGCGGGCGTTTGATGGTTCTAAAAGGGCTGTATTTGGGGAAGTTGAATTGCCAGTGAAGATTGGCCCCGAGGTGTTTAAGTCAACCTTCTATGTTATGGACATCCAACCAGCTTACAGTTGCTTGTTGGGTCGCCCATGGATTCATGCTGCGGGAGCAGTTACGTCGACTTTGCACCAAAAGCTGAAATATGTTTGGGGAGGCCAGGTCGTTACTGTTTGCGGAGAGGAGGACATCTTTGTCAGCCACCTGTCTTCTTTCAAATATGTTGAGATGGACGGCGAAATATGGGAGACGCCTAGCCAGTCATTTGAAACTGTTAAGGTGGAGAATGCCCTGTTCGCCAAGCAAGAGGAAGAGAAACCGTCCATCGCTTCTTATAAGCAGGCTGCTGAGGTAGTCAAAAGCGGAGAGGCTCCAGGCTGGGGCAGAATAATGGAGGTCCCTGAGAAAAAAGACCGTTTTGGGGTTGGATATCAACCGGGCCGAGGCTTGGGACGAGGAAGAGGGGGTCGTACGTCTGTAACTTTCACGAGTGCCGGAATGCTGGATCCGGACCACATCTGCATGATGGGTGAAGATACTGACAGCGACTGTGACATGGACCGGTGGATAACGCCGTGCGAACCAGGGATGGAAATCCACAACCGGAAGGCCGAAGAAATCATCCGGGTCACTCTCCTCGAAGAGTAATATTTTCTTGTTTTCTTTCTTATTTGCATGCAAACCATGCGTGTTGCCCGACACGTAATGGTCCATTGTAAGGGCCACCTCATGTTTAAATTTGCAGAATTTTGCATCATTAATAAAAGGATGTTTTTCAGTTAAAAGCGGTGTTCCCTGTTTTTCATTTATTTTTGCAGTTTAAAAATTAAAAACAAATAAAAATGGCAATGTTTTCATTTTTCCTTTTCAATTTTTCACACCGGTTCTAAAGCAATGCATGAATCAACATTCATGCAGATGCGATTCCTCTCCGGATCTCATTGATAACAATCCTGTTACACCCTTGTATGACTTCGACAATCCGATCTATCTTGCTGAAGAAGAAGAGACGAAGAAGATTGTGAACTACCAGGGGAATTGGCCAGGTTGTTAAAACAAGAGGAGAAGGTCATTCAGCCGCATGAGGAACAGATTGAGGTCGTGAACCTGGGTACTGATGATGTCAAGAAAGAAGTGAAAATCGGGGCTGCCTTGGAGGGAAGTGTTAAGAGCAGAATGGTGGCATTGTTGAAAGAATATGTCGACATCTTTGCCTGGTCTTATCAAGATATGCCAGGGTTGGATACCGATATCGTTGTGCACAAGCTACCGTTGAGAACAGATTGTCCTCCAGTGAAGCAGAAGTTGCGCAGAACTCGACCTGACATGGCGATGAAGATTAAAGAAGAAGTGCAGAAGCAGTGGGATGCTGGTTTCCTTGCTGTCACTAACTATCCGCCATGGGTTGCGAACATTGTGCCAGTCCCGAAGAAAGATGGGAAGGTAAGAATGTGTGTGGACTACCGAGATCTGAACAGAGCTAGCCCGAAGGATGATTTTCCACTACCACACATTGATGTGTTGGTAGATAATACAGCTCAATTCTCGGTGTTTTCCTTCATGGATGGCTTTTCTGGCTATAATCAAATCAAAATGTCGCCAGATGATATGGAGAAAACAACGTTCATCACACCGTGGGGCACCTTTTGTTACAAGGTAATGCCATTCGGTCTCAAGAACGCCGGTGCCACTTATCAGAGAGCCATGGTGACTTTGTTTCATGATATGATTCATCATGAAATTGAATGCTATGTTGATGACATGATAGCAAAGTCCCAAACAGAAGAGGGGCATTTGGTAGATCTGGCCAAGCTGTTTGACCGGTTGAGACAGTTCAGACTGAGGTTGAATCCGAACAAGTGCACGTTCGGAGTGCGGTCCGGTAAATTGCTGGGGTTCATTGTAAGTGAGAAAGGAATCGAGGTTGATCCTGCAAAAGTAAAAGCGATAAAAGAAATGCCTGAACCGAGAACGGAGAAAGAGGTTCGTGGTTTCTTGGGTAGATTGAACTACATTTCACGGTTCATATCTCATCTAACAGCCACGTGTGAACCAATCTTTAAATTGTTGAGAAAAGACCAAACGGTCAGGTGGAATAATGATTGCCAAGCGGCATTTGAAAAAATAAAAGAATATTTGCAGGAGCCTCCGATTCTGATGCCTCCTGTGGAGGGAAGACCGTTAATTCTGTACATGACAGTCCTCGAGGGGTCTATGGGGTGTGTATTGGGGCAGCATGACGAGTCTGGTCGAAAAGAGCATGCCATATACTACCTTAGCAAAAAGTTTACCGACTGTGAAACAAGATATTCACTGCTCGAGAAAACTTGCTGTGCTTTGGTCTGGGCTGCTCGCCGACTAAGGCAGTACATGCTGGTTCATACCACTTTGTTGATTTCCAAGATGGATCCGATCAAGTACATTTTTGAAAAGCCAGCATTGACCGGAAGGGTTGCGAGGTGGCAAATGATTTTGACTGAATATGATATACAGTATACCTCTCAGAAAGCGATCAAGGGGAGTGTATTGTCTGATTACCTCGCCCAGCAACCCATTGATGATTATCAACCAATGAAGTTTGAATTCCCTGATGAGGACATCATGTTTCTCAAATCGAAAGATTGCGAGGAACCAATCCCGGAGGAGGGGCCTGACCCTGAATCCGAATGGATTTTGATGTTTGATGGGGCCGTTAACGTGAATGGAAGCGGTGTTGGGTGCTGTTTTGGTTACGCCGAAAGGATCTCATATTCCTTTTGCTGCCCGGCTAACATTTGAGTGCACCAACAACGTAGCTGAATACGAAGCTTGCATATTGGGTATCGAAGAGGCGATTGATTTGAGAATCAAGAACCTTGTGATATATGGAGATTCAGCTCTGGTGATAAATCAGGTTAACGGAAAATGGTATACGCATCAATCTCATTTGGTTCCGTACCGAGATTATACGAGAAGATTGTTGACGTTTTTCACCAAGGTGAAGATGCATCACGTGCCCAGAGAGGAGAACCCTTTGGCAGATGCTTTGGCTACTCTGGCTGCCTTGATCAAGGTGCAGAGGTGGAATCAGTTCCCCAGTGTTGAAGTGGGACGTCTGGATAGACCGGCTTATGTGTTTGCTGTTGATACAGCGCCTGATGATGAGAAGCCGTGGTATTACGATATCAAGCGCTATCTTGAGACGCAAGAGTATCCTGAGGGAGCATCTAAGAAAGATAGAAAGACTCTGCGGAGGTTGGCCATGGTATTCTACCTGAATAAGGATGGGGTTTTATATAAGAGAAATTTTGATTGGGTCTTGCTCAGATGTGTTGATGATGCAGAAGCAAGCCAATTGATGAAAGAGGTTCATGAGGGATCGTTCGGTACCCATGCCAGTGGGAATGCCATGGTAAAGAAGCTGCTGAGAGCAGGTTATTATTGGATGACAATGGAGGCCCAATGTTTTAATTACGTGCGGAAGTGTCATAAATGCCAGATTTATGCTGATAAGGTGCACGTGCCTCCAAATCCGTTGAGCTTAATGTCGTCTCCGTGGCCGTTTGCTATGTGGGGCATTGATATGATTGGAAAGATAGAGCCTACGGCTTCGAACGGGCACCGGTTCATATTAGTGGCTATTGATTACTTCACTAAGTGGGTAGAAGCAGCCTCTTATACGAACGTGACGAAGCAGGTTGTGGCCAGATTTCTCAAGAGAGACATCATTTGCCGATATGGGGTTCCCGAGAGAATCATTACTGATAATGGTTCTAACTTGAATAATAAGATGATGGCAGAGCTGTGTCGGGAATTCAAGATTGAGCATCACAATTCTTCTCCCTATCGTCCGAAGATGAATGGGGCGGTTGAGGCAGCCAACAAGAATATAAAGAAGATTGTGCAGAAAATGGTGGTAACCTACAAGGATTGGCATGAGATGTTGCCGTTCGCATTGCATGGGTATCGAACGTCGGTACGCACATCTACTGGGGCAACTCCGTTCTCGTTGGTATATGGGATGGAGGCTGTACTACCTGTCGAGGTTCAGATTCCCTCTTTGAGAGTCCTGATGGACGTGAAATTGCAAGAGGCTGAATGGGTAAGTACCCGGTACGAAGAGTTGAGCCTGATAGAGGAAAAGAGGCTAGCAGCCATCTGTCATGGGCAGTTGTACCAGCAGAGGATGAAGCGTGCTTTTGACAAGAAGGTGCGACCTCGGGTGTATCATGTGGGTGATATGGTGCTGAAAAGGATCCTTCCTCCTCAAAACGATCGAAGGGGCAAGTGGACGCCGAATTATGAAGGTCCGTTCGTGGTTAAGAAGGTTTTCTCTGGTGGAGCCTTGTTGTTGACGACCATGGATGGCGAGGATTTTCCATCCCCTGTGAATGCGGACGCAGTTAAAAAATACTTCGTATAAATTGACCCGCTGGACGAAAAGAACAAAATAGTCCAGGCAAAAATGGGCATCCCGGCGAACCAAAAAACAGAAAGAAAGGTTCGGGCAAAAATTAGGGATAAAAAGAAAAATGTACACCCGGCAAGTCGAAAACCTGAAAAGGCGACTTGGGCAAAAAAGGGTATCCCGGTGGACTGAAAACCTGAAAGGGCGGTCCAGGCAAAAGAGGGATTGAAACGAACAACTGTGTCTAGCATGATCGTTTGTGCTTTGGTTAAAGCATCATGGATAATACCCGGTAGGGATCAATCAGAATTGTCTTATTCAGAAGGCAGAAAGCAAGGAGAGTCTGAGGACATATGGGGTGTAACCGAGTTGGAACTCGATGAGATCACGGGTTTCACATTGCCATTAGGATAGATTTTTCCTTTTGAGCGCAATTACCTCTTTTCAGGAATTGCTTCCCTTTGTATTGCTCATTTGAGCCACGCTTTTCCAATCAATAAAATGCACATTCGGTCAAATAATTTTGTTTTTGTTTTTCATTACCGTTTTGATTGCAAAAACATCCAGATATTTTGATAAAGAATCTTTGCATTTTAACACATACAGGTTCCTTCCAATGCATGTTTATGAGATTGAAACTGGAAATCTTATTTGGAAGGTTGGGTGACCCAAGTGTTGGAATCTTGACACGCCTGGGACACGGTTTTATCTGACGATCTGTTTTGCAGGTACTGTTAGGTATTCGTCACTCACTTGCAGGTTGTGATGTGGAAGCTTTGTCACAGATCCCCAGAGAGTCCGACCAGGGACGAATGAATATGAAAGAACGACGAAGAGACGTTGAGACGTACGACGATCCTTGATGTTAATCAAGAAGACTCTTCAAAGTCGGAAGATTGGAAAGTATGTAATTCCCCGCAGAGCCCGATCAGGGACGAGTGCAGGAACGAATGAACGGTAGGGAGAGACGACGCGAGACGTCCGACGACCTTTGGAATTAACCAAGAAGACTCTTCAAAGTCGGAAAATTGAAATTTCTGTATAAATCCCAGGAGTACGTCTCTCGTCGAGCGCGGAGCGACTGGGAATACAAGATGATGGAGCAGAAAAGGTCCAGATGAGTCTGGGAGTTCTCAAAAGTGGAAAGCTGATACGAGATCGGGAGGTGGATACCGTGGGTCGACGAGTCGATGGGTGTTCTATACCAACTTTTCTCATTCCCCCAGCTAAGTCCCCAAGCAGAGTTATAGGACTAGCTCCCCAGCAGATCCAAGGTCTGTGACTTCCCCAGCCGAGCCGTGATGATTATCCCCGGCGGGTTTACAACGGTGTTTCCTTAGCAGTCAGGCCCGAAGGTTGCTATTCCCCGAGTGGAGCGGGTCTTTTTCAATGAAATATATCTCCAACAGTGTTCATCCTACCAGTAGATTGAACAAGTTTCCGTAGCGGACGGAGGGATTTCTGCATCCCCAGCTGAGTTGATTCTACCTATGGATTGCATGGGTTGTCCCCAGCGGAGTGGTATGCGGTTCCCTAGCAGGATCAGGATGGTTATCCCCAGCAGGTGATATATTGATGTTTCCCCAGTTGAGCCTGGAGGTTGCTATTCCCCTAGCAGGGCCTATGCGAGTATTTCCCCAGTGAAGTCGGCAAGTATCTGGGAGGGTTTCCCGAAGCGGAGTCAGGATTGATATCCCCAGCAAGTCAAAGACTGTTGTATCCCCACAGAGTGTTGGTGGTGCTTATCCCCAGCAGTTTCTCGAGTGGATTGGGTGCAAAGGAGGTTCTTCCCCAGCAAGGGTTGCCTTATTCCCCGCAGCAGCGTTATTCCCCAGCAGGGTGGAAATCCGAGTGGTGGCGAGTTCTCAGCAGAGTGTCTCGTATTCCCCAGAAGGGTCCCTTGAGGGGGATGTTTTGTTTTTTATGCATTCATCATGAAAAAATAACATGGCATATTGCATAGAAAAATGAATAATCGCGTGGCATTTCCATGTTTATGGAGCATTACGCAGAAAAAATCAATCATGCATCATTGCAAGCATAAGCTAGTCTCAAGCCGTGGTTACCGTTTGAGAAGTGGTTCTTGCCAGACAGTGAAGGTGTTGCTCCGAGGAGTTTAGCCTCATGGTTTGACCAAAGGTATTTCCCCAGTAGTACGATACTGGGGGAGGTTTCTGTCGTGCGAGACAGATGGTGAAGGTGTTACTCTGAGGAGTCTAGCATCAGAACGGCAGAGCAGCAAGGTTCCCCAATAGTGCGATATTGGAGGAAATGTTTCCGTCGAGCAGAGATGGAGATGAAATCAAAGGACGTTTTGCGATCAGCGCAATTTTCGGGGTTCAAATGGAGAAAAGGAATTGTTGAGGCATTTTCTGGGGTTCAAATGGAGATGGAGTTGAAGATTATATCCGGGATGAGGTCCTCAGGATTATCTTCTGTTCATGTGTCACCGTAGACTCGGGCTGAGGCCAATGGGGGTCGTTATAGGTGTCTTCTGAGGAAGAGATACACATGCTACCTTCCTTTTGTGAAGGTTTACCCTCTGACATGTCGCCCTCAGAGTGGTTTGGTGTTATTTCCGACATTGCCAGCGGAATTATCACAGGAGATAGGAGATACTGAGGTATTTTCTGGGGTTCAAATGGAGAAAAGAAATGCTGAGGCATGTTCTGGGGTTCAAATGGAGAAAGGAAATGCTGAGGCATGTTCCGGGGTTCAAACGGAGAAAGGGAGATGTTGCGACATTTTCTGGAGAACGGGGTTCATTCTGGCGATCGAGAGTTATCGTCAGGCGACTGGGGTTCAAATTGGAGATCGGGGTTCATTATGTTGGCAAAAAGGAGTGCTGAGGCATTTTCCGGGGTTCAAATGCAGAGATCTGAGGATCGTTTGCGCAGAGAAAATTTTCGGGGTTCAAGAAAAGCAAAAGAAAAAAGAGAGGATGATAATCCCGAGTGGATGTGTGGTGTTCACACCATGGTTATCCCTGTGTTACCATTTATTTTGGTATCCAGGTCGACAAGTTCAGAGTTTGTTTCTTCGCCGATGCTGACAGGCGTTGTTAATTATTATCCCATCAGGGTGCAAATTGTTCGTCTGTTTCTTGGTATTCAATCACTCTTCATCCTGATCATCCGAAATCCGAGGCTATTTCGTATCGACAGGTTCACAGTGGATTGAATAGGGGCAGCTGTAACACCTCAAAATTTGCCCTCCTCTCTTGGGACTAGCATTAACATATTTGCATTTCATTTTAGGACATTAGGCATTTCATATTGCATAACATGTGGTTACATAGTGCAAGCTATCTTCCCAAGTCTTGATCAGAAGATGAGGAAGTCAGAAAATGCAAGCCTAGGGTTGTACTGATTGATCATGGGCCATCTGAGGATTGGGCTGTGAATTAGGGTTTTGTGACTCCCAAGGGTATTGGTCTTCATGTTGATTGAATCGATACATCATCATCATCATGGTTGGATGTCATCAGAAGATTGGAGAAGATTCCTTGAGGTTAGGGTTTTGACCACTGGTCAACCCTAATCAGTTGTATTGGGCCAATCAGGGTTTAATCAGGAGATGGTGTTTGAGATGGAGATGAGGTTCATTATATGGTTAAATGGTGATTATTGAGGCTAGGGTTTCACCCTTGAGCCATTTCAGTTGGAGATTGGGGCTTAATTTGATCTATGCATTGCCAAATTCATCTGTCAGTTGAAAAGTCAACTGTGGTCAACTGTACATGATCTGGTGGATTTGGAGGTGGAAACAAGTTAGACACACTTCATTCATGTTGGAACAAGTGTTGAATGACATCTCAAAGCTTAAAAATGAAGAAAATCAAGTCAGGACAAAAACTGCCAAAAATAGAAAGTGACTTGTAGTTGAAGTTTCCAAAAATGGAAAGTTTTTGACCTCAAAAACAGAAGTCCAAGGAAGCTTCAAATGAAAAATTGTTCAACATGACAGATGTAGATCTTGTTCTCACCTTTCCAAAAAGTCCAAGAACTTGAAAATCCAATGTACGGTTTGCAAAATATGGCTCAGTGAATTTCAGAAAAGACCCGTAATCAGGAGGTCATAACTACCACATACTTTGTCCAAATTGCAAGTTCTTTATATGCACAAACTCCATTTGACATGTACTTTGAGGGTGCATCATTGGATTTGTTCAAAAATGGCCCAGGCAAAAAGTCACTTTTCAACTGGACAGCTGAATTGGACCAGGGGCAAAATCGTCCAAATGTCAAAATAATTGGAATTTTTGAATGGGACTTTTTCCAACACCTCAGGAATGGCATTTAGAGTGTGTTTGAATATTCATTTCATGGCTAAGGCATGAGAATTGGATTTTGGCTTGAAAAGTGAAATGATGAAAATTGGTCATTTTGCATACACATGTGATTTTGAGAAATACTCCACCAATTGGAATGAAACAAGTTTCTACACATTACATGTGTCATTTGGAGTTTGCATGAGCTGTCAAAACAGCTGGCAATGAGCTGTACATGGAAATTCCACTTTTGCCCTTATTTGCAAAATAACCACTTTCATTAACAAAGCCAATTTGCATAATTACTTGATTAGAGTTGGATTAAGCTTCCATATATATTCATAATCTCTTGCTAATCACAACAGAATGCACAATCACCAAGATTGGATCTAGAAACTCTTCATTCTCTCCATTTTCATCAAGAACACAAACACCTTCAAATCCACATTTCTTCATCATTCTTCAACGAAATCTCAAGATTCTTTTTGATTTGGATTGGTATCATCATCCTCACCATCTGTTTTGGTAGTTTGGAAGGAGAGGAAAGCCAAATCGTGACTGTCCATAACCACCTCAACAATGGCAAATTCGAATTTGGAGCATTAGAAGCCTATTCCATCAAACCTAAGCATTGGATTTAGCATCTGGAGGATTGTTCTACTGCTGTTTGTGGAGAAAAGCACGTGAGGAGCATCAAATTGCACTGCCATTTCCAGGTAACTCGAAAATTCGACTTTCACCATTTGTTTGATGCTCATATGCGTTAGAAAGAGTGATGAACGTAGGTTATGAGTATGTGTTTGGTTTTGAGAATAGTGAACCCTAGGGAGAGAAATCTGAGTTTGAAGGTATGAACACGAACCCTAGGTGCTTCGATCTGGTTGATTTAGGAACAATTAGGTTTGGATAGTGTGATATTTGGATTGTATGTGGAAAGACGAGTTCAACGGTTATAAGCATGTCCATTTTCGTTAACGTTTGGTGTTCTTCGATTTTTTTCATGTTTCCGGAAAAATTCTTGTGGAAGACGATGATGGAACCTGTTTGATCCGAATTTCCTTTCAAATTTTTGAATCTCATGTTTCCCGCCGGCGCCATGAGCTGGTTACCAAACTGAATTTCATTTTAATTAATTAAAATTAATTCACAAAAAATTCTAAAAAATATTTTAACACTTTAAAAAATTCATAAAAAATAGTAAAAAATTCCTAAAAATGTGAGGATTTTTTCTATAGCTTCCTTGTTGAGTGTAGGTTTTTTTTGACCTATTGGTCAAAGTTGTGCTTGGCAAATATTTTATTTGACCTAGGGTTTTCTAACATGTGTCCATTTTTGATACATTTTGGCAATTTGATCATGAAATACTCATATCATAAAATAAATGGCTGAAAATTTTTGTGGTGGTTCTTGACTCATTGAGGATTATTTATATGTAAATTTCATGAATTTTTGATACCTGGTTAGAGAGCAGCAAATTCTGGAACTTAGGTGTGACAATTTGTGTCACACCTCTTGATGTCAACTTGTTGAATTTAATTGGATGACCTATGCATGTTGGAATTGGCTGAAATTTTGCATGATGAATTGTTGATATGTTAGGATGTTGTATGAATTTTTGTAGAATTTTTCACTGTATTTTCAATTTGATCATGATTTTTCATTTCTGGTGATTGAAATTGCAAGCTCATGTGATACATGTTGGTAGATTGATTGGGAAATCCTCATATTGTATTGTATGGCCATGAAATTTGATATGCATGAACTAGACACATTGTGTGACCTCCCTGTTTTGGTCTCATCCATTTCTTTTTTGTTTTCAATGAGATATGAATTTTTGAATTCGATGTATGCATTGATGTTGTGAATTGAAGCATGAAATTGTGACTGTTTTTGTTGATTTTCATTGACATGGTTCCATTTGCCCAAATGAGCTCAAATTTGACATGGTAGACCTTGATTATCCCCTGTTTAGGTGTAATTAATTTGAGAATTTTTGGATGTGTCTTGGTATGGATTTGAATGCAGTACTTCTGTTTGTATGTTTGATGCTCCATTTGAACCAATATGGATTGTTTTGTGCATGAATTGAACTTGATGGATGGTATAAACATGAGACCAAGGATGTTTGCTCTTGTTTGATGTTAATTTGATGTTGGATGGTGGATACCTTGCTGTTTTAACTTTTTTCTTGCTTTGGGACCCTAGGCTTGGCCTAGTGGTCTAGTTGCTAATATTTGCTTGATTTTTCAGGATCAAAAAAGCAATGTACATGGAGAATGATACAAGTTGATTTTAATTGATGTTGTGGATGTTTGTACACTAACATAACATTGTTTTGTAGGTGTTGGAGCTTGGGCTTAAGCCTTGAGCTTGCTTTGTGTTGTATTGTTTAAACTGTTTGATTGTTTGCTGTACAATTTGTCTGATTGAATACTGACTGTGTTGGATTGTTTCCAGGTACTTTAGTTGCTCAGTTCCTTGTGAACTTTTGCTTTGCGTTGCTTAAGCAACTTGCATTGAGGTAAGTCCTCTTGACTTCATGTAGTCTGGAGACCCGGCTGTTACCGGGCCGGGCAAATTGTCTGAAGTCCTCCTTAAGAGGCAATGCTTGTGTATGTTTATTTTTAAGCCAAGCAGGAAAAGCCCTTCAAGTAAGGCAATTGGTGGAAGGTAGGGACAAGCAACCTGTCCCCCACTATTCAGTTGAGTCTTCTCCTTGCTCCCATTACATGGTTGTAGCATTGAGATCAAAAGCCCAAGATCTGTGCAGTGCACATTGTGTCAGAGTCATCGAGTATAGAAGGGTTCCCCCATTCTGGACCCATGCTCATTTGTCAGACGCTCTCCCTGGTTAGGGATAAGAGCTGTGAGGTCTGATCCTCACTTCATCCCATCATCTGCTTCACCTTAGCCTCGTAATGGCAAGGTTAAGAGCAAACCCAGCCTGTACAGACGATTGCTTAGGCAGTCAAACCTGATTGATTGAGCCTCTTGTTTGGTTATAGTGGGTGTTTTGTGATTATTTGATTGACATGTTTGTTTGAGATGCCTGTTCTCATTTAATGTTGATATATGATTGTATGCTTGTGTGCTAGCTTCTTTCCTGGTTAGGTTAGTTTGCTTATGCAAGTAGGATAGAAAACCGAACTTAGGGTAAACGATGCATGACAACATTAGGCTCGAGTCTCAGCTCCCTAGTGTCGTGTTTTTCCCTCTGTTTCTGGTTAGGAGAGAGTTTCTCCCTGTTCAGGGGAACTACATCGCCCTGATCCTTGTTCCAGACAAGGTATGTAGGCAGGTGGTCGTGCGAGACCACTCCGGGCAACCTTTTTCTTTTTTGCGTGAGTTTACTTGTTATCTGACTGTGCTGTTTGGTGTTTTGGGTTCGGATGTCGACGTAAGCCCAGTGATTGGCTGTCGGGCTCCACGTTTGCCCTTTTGAGTGTGTTTTGGTTCGGATGCCGACGTAATTCCATCCAGTGGTTGTCGGGCTCCATGTTTGCCACTCTTGCTTGTTTGTGTTGTTTTGTGTTGTTTGGCGTGCGTAAGCCGAACTACAGTGGCTCTGATTCTTGTTCCAGACAAGATATGTAGGCATAAGGTGCGATACCTTATCGAGCCCGTTTCTCCTAACCCCACCTGCGTTCCCCGTGTGTGTGTGTGATGTTTAGCAACCTTTTCTTTTCTTAAAACGTGGATCCCGTCGAGTACGACGGACGTGAGGGGTGCTAATACCTTCCCCTTGCGTAACCGACTCCCTTACCCTGTCTCTCTGGTCGCGAGACCAGGTCTTTCCAGGTTTCTCTGAGCGTTTCCTTTCCCTATCTTGGGATAAATAACGTTTAGTGGCGGCTCTGTGTGTGTTTTTATTTTCGAGCTTCGCCGGTTGATTTTTCGCAGGATGCGACACCTACTAGCGGTGATATTGGCAACCACGTCATCAAATTGATCGACTGTGATATCTTGCATCACGTGAGCGATATTTAGAATTTTCAGCAATGTTTTACGATGAGCCTCAGAACTCAACAGCAAAGACAAAATTGATATTTTGGAGGGCGTTTAATTCAACTGGTCAATAATCTTGAAGTCACTTTTCTTAACCAGTTTGAGGAACTCCTGGCTTTCCTCAAAGGTGATACTCTTCTTGTGATCTTCGAACTTTTCTTTCTCACCCATCGACCATTTACCCTTAGACGCTTCGGCCTCGGCAGCTTTATTATCAATGACCCTCGTCAACACCGGAGCAGTCGTCACGATCGGAGCGGTCGATACAACTGCCCCTGCCTGTGGAGTCGGAGTAGGAATGACCTTTTCCTTAGGCGGGATAACTGTGGACGTTGTAGGCACCCTAGGAGTGTATTTAGGAGCCAATACACGGCCGCTTCGATTCATGCCTCCCGTTCCAGCAATGTTGATGATTTCTGTGTCAGGAATGCAAATTTCTTTTCCTCCCAAATACGTCGTAGTCTCATAATTCCAAGGTACTGCCTTAGTATTCTGATACGGGAACGGAGTTGGAACACGAAAATGAATTGGCTGAATCCTCCTAGGAGGAGTTTCAACCTTCTTTTTTCTATACACAATTGTTATTAGTTCAATTACCGCTACCTCTTCTACTGCTTGAGATTTGGAGAATTGTATTAACCTTTGATCCATCAGTTCTTGCACACGCCCTTTCAATCGCTCGCAATCATTCAGATCATACTCGTACACTGAGCAATCATCATGGGTCCCTTCTAGAAACCTAAACTGTTTAAGCCTATGTAACACAACGGACATCGGAGTCCTCACTTCTTCAACCCTCAGTATAATTTAGGTATTTTGCTCTTCAATTACGGCGTTGACTTCCGCACTGCTATGATTCGGAAAAAGATTTATCTTTACATTCAGTTTTTCTTCGGAAAATGACAGAATCTCTTGGTCAATTAACTCTTGGATCCTCTTTTTGATGGCCCAACAGTTTTCGGTGGAATGTTCTATATACCCTGCGTGAAAAGCGCATGTGGCATTAGGATTGTGACGGTGATTGAAAGGAGGAGAAGCTGATGGCAGTTCTCTTGGTACAGTAGCCCCCACATGGATCATATACGGCATTAACTCTACGTATGGCACCGGGATCTTATCAAACTGGGGACGATTACCAAAGTTTCCTCTATTATTCTGACCTCGGTTTTGTCCTCTGTTCTCACTATTATATTGTTGGTTTGGATTCTTCTGAGCGGGTGTTGATTGCTGATTGCTTTTTTGCGGTGGGTACTGGAACGACGGTTGCTAGTATTGAGTTACGGCGATGTATAAGTATGGATAATATGGAATATGGGCCATCGAAAATTGATATCGGGGGAGAGCCTTCGCTGTTACAGTGTTTGCTTCCCCCTCATTCTTTTTAGCGAAGCCCCCATGTGGTCTCTTGTTGGTTGTCTGTTGTGCGGCCGTGTCTGTGATTTTCCCTGATTTCAGCCCACTCTCAACACGTTCCCCAATGGTTACCATATCAGCAAAATTTATCGATGAACTGCCAATCATCTTCTCAAAATACATCCCTTGCAGCGTACCCATGAAGATGTCCACTAATTCGTTTTTCGATAATGTTGGTCGAACCCTAGACGCCATTTTGCGCCAACATTGAGCATATTCCTTGAAGGTTTCATGAGATCTTTGAGGTTGATTCTATAATTGAAGCCTTGTCGGGGCCATGTCAAGGTTGTACTTATATTGTTTCAAGAATGCCTCAGAAGGACCCTCAAAGACCGGATCTTTGAACGCTCTAGACTCATGTGCCAATCCAAGGAAGCCTCAGTCAGGCTATCTTGGAAGCAATGGATCAAGAGGTTGTCATTATCAATGTGTGAGGCCATTTTCCTATAGTACATGGTGAGGTGACTGCGGGGACAGTTGAGGCCCTTGTACTTTGGAAGGTCAGGCACTTTAAACTTCTGAGGTAACACCACATTTGGGACCAAGCAAAGGTCTCGAGCATTTATACCAAAGGAAGAGAAACCCTCAATAGCCCTTATTCTGTCGTCCAAGAGCTGGTAATCCTCAGGTTTGGCTGGATCAGCAGCGGGAGGGATGACCTGGCTGGCTGGTTGAGAAGCTTCTAGAACGATCGGTGCAAGCATGCTCAGGGTGAACCACATCTGAGGCGGGTAGAAGAAACCCAGTGGCACAGTCTGAGCAGCATGTGTTGGCTGAGGGTATTATATTCCAGCCGGAGCATTGGGGGTCTGAGGTGCATCTGTTTGCGCATGCTGGGATGCAGGGTATGCCAATATGGGCATGGAGGTTGCCCCAGGGTAACCAAAAGGAAAAGTCGGGACCTGGCTGGTGCTTGCAGTTTGAGCAGTTTGATTGGGAAGTTTAAAGTGAAGGCGCGGGCCTCAGTAGTCCTCTTCATCATTGGGGAGGTCGTCAGGAACCTGACCTTGATTGTTATCCGGATCAGCAACATTGACTGAAGTAGTTTGGAGAGTGGAGAGAGCCCACGGGAAACCAGCATTTTCAACAGCGACAACGGCGGAGAGAGCAGGGTGAGGGAAGAAAGCTCCCCCACTAGCGAGACTAGAAGCTAGATATGGGATCATTCCCCACGGGTAGGCAGCAGCAGCAAGCCTAGCAGAGTCCATGGGGACCATCTGACGGTTCCCAGGGTTAGGCACAACGGTTTTTGCTGGAGTGTTGACGGTAGTGCAAGCAACAACATTAGGAATGGTCACCCTAGCAGCACGTGTGACGTTGGCGGCGACAGAGGCAGGGTTCCTATGAGATTGGAGGATCTCAAGGATAGTCTCCATGTTTCCCCTGAACAGATTCATTTCACCTTGCACATGGGTAAGGGATTCGCGAATGGCAGCATTGTCAGCTTCGTATTCAACCATGATTCTTGACTTGTTGGGACGTGTGTAGTACTGATGACGAGTCGTCGTTGTTGTTGTGGAAAAACGACGAGTGTGTAACACCTCAAAATTTGCCCTCCTCTCTTGGGACTAGCTTAGCATATTGCATTTCATTTTTTAGGACATTAGTCATTGCATATTTGCATGGCATGTGGCAACATCAAGCAAGTCATACTCCTAGGTCTTGATCAGAAGATAAAGAGGTTAAGGATTCAAGCCCTAGGGTTTCATTGGATTGATCACTGATCATCTGAAGGCGTGTGCCTCAAATTAGGGTTTCTTGGTTCCTCAAGGAGGTTGATCATCATCTTGGTTGAAATGGTACATCATCATCATCATGGTTTTTGTCATCACCAAGAGATTCCTTATGCTTGATCAGATTCCTTGAGATTAGGGTTTTGACCTCTGGTCAACCCTAATCATCTGTATTGTGCCAATCAGGGCTTGTCAAGGGGATGAGGTCTTCATTGAGATGGGAGATCATCATGTGGTTTCAATGAGCTTATGGAAGCTAGGGTTTTATGTTTGAGCCATTCCATCAGGAGATTGAGGCTCAAGTTCAACAGTCAAGCTGAAATTCATCTATCAGTCAACAAAAGTCAACCAAAGGTCAACTGATGGATTTGGAGGTGGGAGAGGGTTAGAAACACTTCATTCATGTCCAAACAAGTTTCATTTAACATTTCAAACATCAACATTGAAGAAAATAAAGTCAGATGAAAACTTACCAAAAATAGAAAGTGACTTGTAATTCAAAATTGCCAAAAATGGAAAGGTTTTCTCCTTGAAATTACATGTCCAAAAATGCTTCAAATGAAACTTTGTCCAATATGAAAGTTGTAGATCTTGATCTCACCTTTCCAAAAAGTTCAAGAACATGAATTTCTCATGTGTGGTTGGCAAGTTATGGATCAATCTTGGTCAAGAAAAGTTGAATTTCAACAAGGCATAACTTTTGCACCAAATGGCCAAATCATGTGATTCTTTTTGGAGCAATTCACTCTTGATGTGCACTATCATAATCATGCATCACATTTCATTAAAACTTATCACAAAAAAGGTGCATTTTTCACTTGAACCTATTTTGAAAATTGGAGGGAAAAGGTGAATTTGAAAAATAAGCATGGCATTCACTTAATTTCACTTGCCTTGGCCTCTAAACAACATTTCCAAGTGATCCAAGACAGAAAATCTGCACTGTTACATTGAATCACATGTGAAGGGTGAATTGGCCAATTTGCTAATGTGCACAAAACTTGACATCACTTAATCTTTAGCATTTACACTAATCATGATTAGCAACATGTTTAACATCACATATAAAAGCTAAATCATAACTGTTTCATTGCTAATCATAACAGAATTTGGAAATTGAGATCTAGATCCAAAACTTTGCATTTTTTCTCTCTCACTTTTTCTGCAATTTTCTTCACAAACCGTGCCAAGATCTTCATCAATCCTTCATCCATGAGCATAATGGAAGCTATTTGAAGCAAGATTCATTGATTTCCAAGCCAATTCAAGGACTGTTGCAAGTGTGTTCAACAATGGCAAATGGAGATTCGAGCTAAATCGTGTACAATCAACATCAAAACCTTGTTTCATTCACCTCTCCAAGCACTATAGAACTTCTGTTTTCATCTTGCAAGGCCTGAAAACTCCAAATCCAACTCTGCACTTCAAACAAGGTTAGGAATCGATCCTCATAATTCTTGTAATTGTGATGTGCATTCTGTAGATCTTCTATCCATGAGTACGCTGAACTTTGTGGTTTTGATTTTCATTGAGAATTAAGAGAGATATCTGGATTTTAAGTTTGGTTGATGAAACTTCCTTTGATCGATCCGTTCATGTGAGTAGGAATTAGGTCTAATGATGTTTAGATTAGTGATGAGCATTGAAAGACGGATCGAATGGTATGCTGCTTGTTAATTTCCGTGAAAAATGTTCATATGCTGGAAATTTGATGATGAACGTATGAATGTGTTCAAGAACCCTAGCCTTTTGTTTCCAGAATCCATTTTGATCGTTACCATGGCCTGTTACATGCGTTTTTGATGTTTATATGCCATGCAGCCAATAGCAGCGCGCCACACCTTTAATGAAACGGTGAGTTTCATTAGGCGCACGCTTGGATTTGAATTCGCCAGCGGTTCGATCCTCCGCTCAAGACATTTCCACATTTAGGCCTTGCATTTAATTCACATATGTTACCATGTTGCACCATGCTTTGTTCATCATTTTTTTATTTTTTCTTCTCATTAGAAAATTCATATCTTAATGATGGTTTGTCCAATTGATGTGAGATTTTTTGTGCCATTATCCTTGCCATGTCTACTATTTTTTGATGATTTTTGCAAAAATTGTGCACGTGTGTATTTTTAAATTGCCTAGGGTTTATGTGAACATGTGTTTTGTTGCACCTTGCTTGCAATTTTGATTGTGAAATCCTGATGCTTGATCCAATGGAGCTGAAATTTACATGCATAATCTAGACACCTTTAGGAACATTTTGGCATTGAGTTTGTGATTTTTGCATTCCTGGTTTGTGAGATATGACCTGATCATTGGAGGTGTGACAATGTATGTCACACCATTTCTTGTCCAACTTGTGGATTTTCTTTACCATGCCACATGAACTCAAAATGACCTGATTTTTTGCATGTTGATTCTTCTGGATGTTAAGTTTGAGTGTGAATTTTTGTGGAATTTTTTAGTGCATTTCCAATTTGTTTGAGAATTTCCTTTCTGTTTGACCAATTGTGGACCTTTTATGAGTCATGATCTTATTTGATTTGTGAAATTCTTGATATGTATTGGATGGACTTGAAATTTTGTGGAGTGATTCTAGACACCTTGAAGTTTGTAATGGCTTTAATTTGGTTCATTTATCTTATGCCAATTATGTTTTATGCTTGCTTGAAGTTGATGTATGATTTGGTGCCTTGTATGAGCTTGTATATGCATACCTTGACTTATGGATTTTATTTGACTTGCTTCCAATTGTCCAAATGGCTTGAAATTTGGTGTGATGATCCTTTGATGAATTTTGTTTAGCCATGATTTTTCTGGAGATTTATTGAAATATTTTTGAGTTGGTTTGAATTGAATCTTTCTGTTTGGTTCTATGAGCTTTGAATATGCATGCTATGCCTTCTATGCTTTATGAAATAAAATTGGTTGATGATATGAATATGGGACCACTTGGATTTGTTTCTTATTTGATTGAACTTGATTTTTGATAATTTTCATGTTCTGTTTTGGTTTATTGCTCCCATTTTGACCCTAGGCCATGTCCTAGTGGTTGGTGCTTAATGTTTGAGCTTTGTTTCAGGTCAAAGAGCACAATTGCTTATACTTGATGATGTGCACTCAATTGGAGTTGGTCCATTGCTTGTTTATGACTAACCTTGAGTTTGTTTTGTAGGCTTTGAGACTTGTACTTAGGCCTTGTGGATTGCACCTTTGTGCATTGCTTTGTTTGTTTGTCTGTTTATGTACAGTTAACTGTTAACTTGTAATTGTCTGTTTGACTGTTTGAGTTGAATACTAATTGAGCTAGATTGATTTCAGGTACATTAGTTGCTATAGTTCATTGTGAACTTGCTTTTGCTGTTGCTTGGTTGCTTAACCAATTGAGGTATAGCATCACTAACTCCATGTAGTCTGGAAGACCTGGCCTGTTATTTGGTCAGGCACCTGTCTGAAGTCCTCCTTAAGAGGCAATGCTTGTGATTGTTTATCTTTGTCCCCAAGCAGGAAAAGACCTTTGTTAAGGCAATTGGCAGATGCAAGAGATGTGCAATCCATCTCCTGCTATTCAGTTGAGTCACCCCTTTGCTCACACAACTGGTGTTGATGCATTGTGGATATTAACCCAAGATCCTTGTACAGTTGTACAGTTGAGTCAGTGTCATAAGTGTAGAAGGGTTCCCACTTTCTGAACCCACACTTCATTTGTCTAAAGCTCTCCCAGGCCAGGGATAAGAGCTGTGAGGCACACCCCTCACTTCCTATTTCATCTGCTTCACCCTAACTCTTAATGTTAGGGTTAAGAGCTAACATCACCCTGATACAGTTGGCTTGCTTTTGCAGCCTAACCCTTGTGTGAGCCCACTTTGTCTGTATATAGTGTGTGCTAATTGTGAATGTTTGCTTTGTTTTGATTGTGCTTGCATGCTTTGCTTTGCCTGGTTAGGATTAGCTTGCAGCCTGTGCAAGTAGATAGAAAACTCAACCTAGGACCATTGTGGAATGCATGATAACTATTAGGCTCGAGTCAGTCTCCCTTCTAGTTGGTCATTTCCCAGTCTCTGGTTAGGAGAAAGTTTCTCCCCTGTTCAGGGGAACTACGTTGCCCTGATCCTCATACCAGATGAGGTACGTAGGCAGGAGGTCGTACGAGGTCTCTCCGGGCACCCTTTTCTTTTTTTGTGTGTGTGTTTGCTTGGCAGTTGCTAGGCTCGAGTGCCGGACTCCTTAGTAACTTGTTGTTTGTTATCTTCTTGTGTGTGTTAGGATATGGATGTAAGCCCAGCGATTGGCATTCCGTATCCTATTGTTGTGTGCTTGGAGTCCGGTATAAGTCCATCAAGTGGCATCTGGTTTCCAGTGTGGGTCTGTTTGGTTCGGAAGCTGATGTAAGTCCAGCGATTGGCATTCGGGTTCCATGTTTGCCTACTTGTGCGTGTGTTTTGTTTGGCGTGCGTGAGCCGAACTACGATAGCTCTGATTCTCATTCCAGATGAGATACGTAGGCATAGGATGCGATATCCTAGCGAGCCCTCTCCCCTCTTCTCCCACCTGTGTTGTTTTCAGTGTGTGTGTGTGATGTTTGTTTTAGCAACCTTTTCTTTCCTTTAGAGCGTGGATCCCGTCGAGTACGACGGATGCGTAGGGGTGCTAATACCTTCCCTTCGCATAACCGACTCCCGATCCCATTCTCTTTGGTCGCGAGACCATGTCTTTTCCAGGTTTACTTTGAGTGTTTCCTTTCCCTCTTTTGGGATAAATAACGCACGGTGGCGGCTCTGTGTTGTTTTGTTTTAGCCCGCCGGTTGTTTTTCGCGGATGCGACAGCTGGCGACTCTGCTGGGGAAACAAGAAGTTGACCTTTTTGCTGGTCCATCTTCCCTAAGCGAGTCTCTCCTAGCGTTCTAGGATAGTTTAGGTTGCTTGTGTGGCTCTATTTATTGCATTTATTATTATTCGGTTGTGTATATATTTGCATAAATATTTGCATGCATCATACTATCATGTTGCTGTCCTCTGTACAGGTGGTTCCGCTGTTTTGGGGTGGGTGTTCTGAGTGGGGCTAAAACCCAGGCCCGAGTATACACCTAGGATTAGTGTGGTCTCAGGTTGCCTCTCATGTTAGGTCAACATGATCTTGGCGACTTGACATACCACAAGCCGGACGAGGTTCTTTTGAGGGAGCTCTTCCTTTGTGGAGTATCCACTTTGGTTGAGTTACTTCATCTGAGCTATTGACTTCGGTGACCGATCATTCCCGGATCTTTGGTTTAGGCGATCTTAAGAGAGCTGCAATGGCACACCCGAAAGGGCAAACCCGTTGAGTATCTTTGCCCGATTGTCGAGACCATTATCCGCCTTAGGATGACCTGATTAGAATTTACCTGTGAGGGGAGGGTGATTCTTACAGATGCATGTTCAGATGGTGACTTTGATGGTGACTAATGGTTCCGTTGATCAGAGTCCTATTTATAAGTCGGATTTATGGACATTTCTTTCTAAGACGTCGGAGTTCTGTCCGTGTTATTTATTAGCGGGGATCCGTTTATTTCAGGATTCCCCGGGCCGATTCAGAGGTTATTATGGTTATCTGCTCAGAGATTGTCTGATGATGATGGTGATGTATCTTTCAGTTCCGTTTATTTCGGAATCGCTAAGTTTGGATTTGTGGTTACATATTCCTTCAGATGGTTGTGATCAGTTCAGAGATCAGGGCTTCAGTGTAATAGATGATCAGATGACTTGGAGGATGGCACTATGCATTGCATTCATTCATCAGCATCATCACATTTTGCATTTACCTGCATCTAACCCATGTTTATCCATATGCAGGGACAATTTTGATTGAGATCCTGGTTGAGAGATTTCCTTGCTCAGACATGAGGACCGGTTTGAAGCATGACGTCGCCTACAGTTTCTTTGACCCAGAGATTGGTGTGCTGAGAGATATGATAGCCTTGATTACACCCGGCCATGCGGGGATGTTCCGTGAAGCATACGGTGGTATTCTGAAGCTGGTTTTCAGGCTCACAGACAGCGACAGGAGCGCCATTCATACTCTTCTTCAGTTCTATGATCCGGGTTTGAGATGTTTCGTCTTCCCAGATTATTTGTTGGGACCTCTGATGGAGGATTATGCTAGCATCCTGGGTATCCAGATCAGAGATCAGATTCCTTTCTTTGCCACTAAGGTGGAGCCTGATGTTATGGAGATTTCTCGTGCTCTTTATTTGAGCCCGGAGGTGACAAAGGGGGGTTTGAAGGAAAAGGGAAAGTTACCTGGTTTTCATCTGAGTTTCTTGGAAGCTAAGGCCAAGGAACATGCTGCTGTGGGTAGTTGGAAGAAGGTCTGTGCTTTGATTGCTGTGAGCATTTATGGGACCATTTTGTTTCCTAATCAGAAGAACTTCGTGGACATTAATGCCATCAGATTGTTCATACAGAGGAACCCCATTCCTACTTTGGTTGGAGATGTCTATTACTCGGTCCATAATCGGAACGAGAAACGGCGTGGGGGACTGATCAGATGTTGTGCTCAGCTGCTGTATAAGTGGTTTATGGGGTATTTGTCTTCCAATGGTGCCTTTGCTTTTCTTGATCCTACTGTCAAGTGGTCATTCAGATTGATGGGTTTGCAGGCCAAGGATATAGCTTGGACTCATAACGGTATGGCCGGACGAGATTTCATATGCAGTTGTGCGAGTCTTCCCAATGTACCTCTTGTAGGAGTTCAGGGTTGCATTAATTACAACCCGGTGCTTCTTAGGAGGCAAATGGGGTTTGCTGTGGAGGGTCCTCCTCTCGGGCGAGAGATTCAGGAGTCCTTCTACTTCCCAATTGAGGGCAATCAGGCCAAGTTGAGGCAAGTGTTGTGATGGGAAAATAGCAAGTGTACTATTTTTCTCACTGTAGTAATAAAAGGGAAATTCCCCGTTTGTCGATCTCAAGGACTGCTTGACGATACAGAGTTTATAGATTGTTTCAATTAGACAAAAGCCTTTGGTTTTTGTGTTGTGAGTAATTATACTACCAAGTGCAAATAAAGAAAACAAGTAAAAAGGTTGAACGAGATACAAATGAGAGAAGATTGCTAGGGTTCAGTGAATGAAACATCCTGTAACAAATGTAATTTATGAAGGTTTAGACAATATTCCTGTCCAATTAATTCCGGTCCTCAAGGTTATCTATTCCTAATTCCTTAGTGAAAAGACCTTTGATTATGTAACCTAATTACTATGTCCATAAATAATTAAGTTCATACTCAAGCATTCAAATATCAAGAATTACCGGTCAGATAGAAAATCCCTAGTCCTAGGTTATTTTTACTATCCAAAGTTCCAGATCAATGAATAATCGCTGTCCAGCTTAAACTATTCATATTAATCATCATTCGTTGGTCCGACGAATAAAGCATAAAGAACAGTAATAAGAACAAATCAATGGAAAAGAAGAAATAATCAATGCATTCATAAACATCAAATCTGTCACATTCAGAATCAGGGTCACCCCCCTAGCAATGGGGGGGTTTAGCTACTCATAATCGAAATAAAAACAAAGATTAACATTGTTGTCATTACAGAATTTCGTGAGGAATCAATCTTCAATCGTCGGAAAACTCTTGAACATATGAATCCTCTGATAATCGTAGAGTCTCCAGCTCTCAAAACGCGTCTTTTTTCTCTCCAAAATCGTCCAACCCCCGGAAAAACGTGTTCTGCCCTCTTAATAGCTATTCAGTTGGACTTTTCCTGATTTTGTGCTCCATACGCGTACTGAGCTGTCCCATACGCGTACTGCCTAGTCTCAAACGCGTACTGGACGTAAGACAGCCTCTGATACGCGTATTGCCCAGGCTGGTACGCGTATTGCCCAGTCTGGTACGCGTATCAGCAGTTTGGTATGCGTATCACCAGAAGCTTGTCTTTTTGCTTGATTTTCAACCCCTTTGGTCATTTGCGTATGCTACGCGTACTGGGAAGGTCCATACGCGTATCATGTAAGGCCATACGCGTATGGACAGCAAGTTCTCCAAGAATTGATTTTTTCTTCCGTTTTCTTGCTCGGGCTCAATTTCGCATCTGACGTTTGATTCCCTGAGCTTCCAAACTAGTTTTTTTTACTTGCTAACATACCCAAAAGTGTAAAATATCCTCAAGAAATTCATAAGTAACAACACACTTCATATTATAGAATTGAGCTTATATCTAACTAAAAATGCTTCAGTCTACGCAGTTTACCTGACTTATTTACGGTTAAATAGTGAAATACCTAGCATAAATGGTGACTAATCACAACCCCAAACTTAGCTTGTTGCTTGTCCTCAAGTAACAGTTTATTACCATAAGATCATGTCACCCCAAACTTACTGTAAAACAGTTCTTGCCACAATACTGCTGAAATCTTTCGCACTGGACCTCTTGATGTTTTTTCAGGTTTTCTGATTCTTCCACATAGCCAACGAGCTAGAAACTCTTTCCCTCATTGATATGACTTTACCTGTCAGCTTATATCACACTCTCACCAAGTCTCTATGGGTTAAAGTGTTATCACTCTCAAATCACAATATGCAATATCAAATCAGAAGTTTGAATAAATTCTCTCATCCTATCAACATGTACAATCACACACACTTTTTGAGGTCTTTTTGGGTTGTAACGGGGCTTTGGTTTAGGTAGGGTATGAAATTGGAACAACGGTTTTTGGGTCTTTTGGTTCAGAGTACATGAAATCATTCTCTCACTACGTTTCTTTCCTATTATTCCTGTAGGGTTTTGCAATCCTCTTTTCCTTTTATCTATAGTGAATGTAGCATTTTTCAAAAGCTGTTCTTTTATTGTTTTTCGCTTTTCTCTTTCTTTCTTTTCATGTTGTTGTTGTTTTTCTTTTTTTTTTCTCTTTTTCTCTTCTTTTTTTTTATACGACATTCACTTACTATTCACGTACTGCAAAGCTACCCCAAACTTAAAGGTTGCTATTCCAACAGCAACCCCAAACTTAGATAGAAACGTAGAGATGAAATCAATCCTCACATACTCTGAACAGGGTAGGATAGGTACAAGGTCATGGCTTTAGAAAAAACGGGTATATCAAAAATAAATGATTAACAGGCTCAACAGGGTAAAACAATGGATAATAATAATACTGGGATGGCTAGAAAGGCTCTAGGTGATAAACAAAAACATGCCTCAGTGTGTGTAGTCGTACAGCTAATAATAACAAAAGAACATACGCAAACCAAGATTGATAAAGACATACCTGATATCTCTCATATGATGATAAGTGTTTGGCTTTTTCTGATCTCACCAGGACGGGTTAAGCTGACTTGTTATATCATACCTCTGAGTTCAAAGCTCATGCTCGTGGTTCTGATGTTAATCTTAACCAGTGCGTCCAATCATAAACAACAGTATCTACAGTCAGGGGACTGAAAGAGAGGACGCCCAAGTATTTGGTGTAAATGATCAAGAAAACCAATAGCCAGACATAGTCACATATCTAACGAAATAAACAACAAAATGGAGGTAAACCAAATCAAATTCATTAGATTAAGCCAACCCATAATAGGTGATTACATCCAAGCAAAAGAAAATAAAAACTGAATAAACCAAAAAGAAAAATACACAAAGAAACTTCAAACCTCCCTTGGGTTGCCTCCCAAGCAGCGCTTCGTTTAACGTCGCATGGCTCGACGGGACACCTCATACTCAGATGAGTTTAACAGTTTCAATTGGTCCCCCTTCACCGGGATCATATGGTTTCAACCTCTGACCATTAACCTTGAAGGTGTCGCCATTCTTCTCATTTAAAACACCAATACCACTTTTATGTTTCTTCAGTACCTTTTCATCTTCTAATTCTGGTGAAGCCCTCAGATCCTCCTACCTGCGTGGGTTGTATTTCCTCCAAGGGGTTTGTGTATCCAGCATAGCAAGCACTTCTTTTTCTTTTTCCTCATCCTTCTCCTCCATCTCTCTGACCGACAGACTAAGAACTCTTTCTAACGGTAATTCAGGAAACTTTCTTTGAATTGTGCTAGTTACAATTTGATCAATCACTTCCACGGAGTGGTTTGTACACATATTCTCTTTATGTTTCATAGTATCTCGGATATCAATTCTGAGCTCTTCATCATACACCTTTAGGGTCATGGTACCTTCCTCCATATCTATATTGCATCTCCCTGTTTCTAAGAAAGGTCTGCCCAGAATCAGAGGTATCTCTTCATCTTCTGGCATTTCCAAAATTACAAAATCAACAGGAAAAACAAATTTATCAACTTTGACCAGAACATCCTCAACTACCCCAAAAGGTCTCTTCACTGAGTGGTCAGCAAATTGAAGTGTCATTCTGGTATCTTGAACATTTCCAATTCCTAGCTTCCTGTAAATAGACAAAGGCATAAGGCTAACACTAGCCCCCAAATCAATCAGCGCCCTTTTAAAAGACCTATCTCCAATGGTACACGGGATGGTCACAGAACCTCTATCTGGCTTCTTTACTGGAATCTTCATACCCTGCAAAATAGCACTACAAGTTTCAGTTAGTATAACAGGGTCAGTGTCAGTGGTGCGCTTCTTGGAGATGATGTCTTTCATGAATTTCGCATAGATAGGCATCTGCTCGAGTGCCTCAGAGAATGGAATATTGATTTCTAATTTCCTGAACAACTCCATGAATTTTTGAAAAATTTTCTCATCTTGCTTCTTCTTTTTGTTTCTTTGTGGGAATGGAAGCTTAATGATGGGTTTTGGTTCAGGGAGCTTTTCTTGTACCACCGGCGGTATTACAATTTCTTCCTCAGATGGTGTCTTGTTTTCTAAGATTTCCAGGTCCACTTCAAGCAACTGATCTTCTTCTTCATCCTTCTTCTTACGATCTTCAACATATCTTCCGCTTCTTGTTGTTACCGCACTCACATTATGGTGCTCCCTCGGATTTGTCACTGTTGCACTAGGTAATGCGCCCGGTGTTTGAAAATTTGTTATCTGTTGTGCTATCTGACCCAATTGAATCTCCAGATTTTTAATGGATGCATTGGTGCTCTTCTGATTATTCCTGGTCTCCTCCTGAAATTGCATATTCTGAGTTGCCATCTTCTCTATAGCAATCTCCCAATCCGCTTTCTTCGGTATTTGTTGCTGATAAGGTTGCTGTTGCGATTGATATTGTGGTTGGTAAGGTGGTTGTTGTTGTGGAGGTCCTTGATTCTGGATATTACCTTGCTGATCTTTCCAAGAGAAATTAGGATGATTTTTCCACCCCGGATTATATGTATTTGAGTAGGGATTATTTTGCCTCAGGTAATTTATAGCTTGCACTTGTTCTGCGGTTGCAACACAATGCATGGTAAAGTGTGGTCCACTACAAATCTCACAAATCATGGTCGGAACCGGTTGAACTTGAGCAACAGTCTGGGTATCTAAATTCATCGCTTTCATTCTTCTTTCAACCTCAGCTGCAATCTGGTCTTCCATTTTCACTACCTGATTTGCTAGTTTCAAGTCAATTTTACCCTCTGGCTGACTCACAGTACGATCATATAATTCCAAATGCTCATTCGCTGCAATAGCTTCGATGATCTTTTTGATACCGGTTGCTGTTGAAAAATTAGATGAGCCACCAGCAGCTGTGTCAATGAGTTGCTTCGTTTTTATCTTCAGCCCGTTTACAAAATTCTGCATTTGTTCAGTTGCATCCAGATTATGTGTAGGACATGCAACTAAACATCTCTTGAATCTTTTGTATGCATCTCCAAGTGTCTCTCCGTCTTTCTGTTTAAAATTCACAATGTCATACCTCTTACGGATGTACACAGAAGCAGGAAAATACTCGTTCAAAAATGCTGTTTCCATTTGTTGCCAAGTAGTAATGCTTCCTGCGGGTAGGGAATAGAACCATTCCTCAGCGTCCTCAGATAATGTGAATGGGAACATGACCAATCTCTTTGCCTCTTCAGAATGCCCATCAATTTTTAATGATGTAGTCATAGTCAGAAACCTCTGCAGATGCTTGTTTGCATCCTCATTGATTTTTCCTGAAAAAGGCTTGCTTTCTAACTGACGGATAGTTGAGGGATGTAGCTGGAAGTGAGCAACATTAACAGGTTGGTTAACAATGGTCAACCGCACTGTTGGGTTGTTCTCTCTGCCATAGTCACCTAAAAGTCTTTCCGCTGGAGGTGGGTCTGCAACCATGTTAACAGTGTCTGGATGTGAATCTGTGTTTGACTCAGATTTTTCGGAGTGACATGAGACTGGTGTGCTAGGTGTGGCCTGTTCTTCGGTGTCAGAATGTGCCAGTTTCTTTCTTCTAGCTTCTCTGAGCTTTGCGCGCAATGTTCTCTCTGGTTCTGCGTCAAAATGAAAATCAGCTGAGGCCTTACCTCGCATACACAGATTAGACAGAAGTTAGTTATAATAATAATGAAAATAAAATTAACAGTAAATAAAATTTTGGATGCAGAGCAACAAAATTCTAATTGAAAATAAATTAATAAACTCTATTATCTTTGGCAGTCCCCGGCAACGGCGCCAAAAACTTGATGGGAAAATAGCAAGTGTACTATTTTTCTCACTGTAGTAATAAAAGGGAAATTCCCCGTTTGTCGATCTCAAGGACTGCTTGACGATACAGAGTTTATAGATTGTTTCAATTAGACAAAAGCCTTTGGTTTTTGTGTTGTGAGTAATTATACTACCAAGTGCAAATAAAGAAAACAAGTAAAAAGGTTGAACGAGATACAAATGAGAGAAGATTGCTAGGGTTCGGTGAATGAAACATCCTGTAAGAGATATAATTTATGAAGGTTTAGACAATATTCCTGTCCAATTAATTCCGGTCCTCAAGGTTATCTATTCCTAATTCCTTAGTGAAAAGACCTTTGATTATGTAACCTAATTACTATGTCCATAAATAATTAAGTTCATACTCAAGCATTCAAATATCAAGAATTACCGGTCAGATAGAAAATCCCTAGTCCTAGGTTATTTTTACTATCCAAAGTTCTTATCCAGATCAATGAATAATCGTTGTCCAGCTTAAACTATTCATATTAATCATCATTCGTTGGTCCGACGAATAAAGCATAAAGAACAGTAATAAGAACAAATCAATGGAAAAGAAGAAATAATCAATGCATTCATAAACATCAAATCTGTCACATTCAGAATCAGGGTCACCCCCTAGCAATGGGGGGGTTTAGCTACTCATAATCGAAATAAAAACAAAGATTAACATTGTTGTCATTACAGAATTTCGTGAGGAATCAATCTTCAATCGTCGGAAAACTCTTGAACATATGAATCCTCTGATAATCGTAGAGTCTCCAGCTCTCAAAACGCGTCTTTTTTCTCTCCAAAATCGTCCAACCCCCGGAAAAACGTGTTCTGCCCTCTTAATAGCTATTCAGTTGGACTTTTCCTGATTTTGTGCTCCATACGCGTATTGAGTTGTCCCATACGCGTACTGCCTAGTCTCAAACGCGCACTGGACGTAAGACAGCCTCTGATACGCGTATTGCCCAGGCTGGTACGCGTATTGCCCAGTCTAGTACGCGTATCAGCAGTTTGGTACGCGTATCACCAGAAGCTTGTCTTTTTGCTTGATTTTCAACCCCTCTGGTCATTTGCGTATGCTACGCGTACTGGGAAGGTCCATACGCGTATCATGTAAGGCCATACGCGTATGGACAGCAAGTTCTCCAAGAATTGATTTTTTCTTCCGTTTTCTTGCTCGGGCTCAATTTCACATCTGACGTTTGATTCCCTGAGCTTCCAAACTAGTTTTTTTTACTTGCTAACATACCCAAAAGTGTAAAATATCCTCAAGAAATTCATAAGTAACAACACACTTCATATTATAGAATTGAGCTTATATCTAACTAAAAATGCTTCAGTTTACGCAGTTTACCTGACTTATTTACGGTTAAATAGTGAAATACCTAGCATAAATGGTGACTGATCATGTTGGATGAATGGCGGGATATTCAGAGAAAGGGCAAAGTTCCTTATGGCAAGGTTAATAGCCGGTATTTTCCTCTATTTGATGATTGGCTTCGGAAGAGGATAAAGCTCACACATCTACCATTTCCGGGAGGCGATCCTGGATGTCCTTTGATTGAGGGTCCGCGTTCTTCTGTTAGTATGGAAGAGTTCCTAGAGATGAAGAGAGCCAGAGATCAGTTGCTTGCAGAGAAAGCTGAATTGGAGATGAGTGTTGCTCGGATTCAGATGGCTAATCAGGAGATCAAAGTAAGGATGGAAGATCAAGACAAGCGACATGCCCTGGAAGCAAAGCGCTTTGAGATGGACACTGCTTACTATGGGAAGATCAGCCAAGCCCTAGCGTCGTCGACAAGGGAGCACGACATCACTAAGGAGAAGCTAGCCAGAGCCTCAAAGGTCATTGAAGATGAGAAGAGGAGGCAAATCCTCGTGAGAGATCAGAGAGATGCCAGAGCCAGAGTCCTTGCTGCGGAATGGGAAGCGGAGAAAGCGAATATCATCGCCGAGAGAGATCATTACATTGCTGAGAGAGATCATTACTTCAGGCAGATGAAGATTCACCAGAAGGAGGTGGGGAGATTACAGCAGGAGAACACCGAGCTCAGGTTCGCCGCAGAGTTTGCGAAGATGGTTGATGATATAGGGCCTTCTGTGGGACCTTCATCAGATTAGACCTTTCTCATTTGTGTGGATTACCGTCAGGCCTGTTGACGGAATTCACTTGCTTGTATTTCCTTCCTGATTCTGGGGAATTGTATTTGATTTGTATCAGCTTTGATGTATGACTATGGCGCTTATTGTGCATTTTGCTATGTGATGGTTATTTTCATTCAGTGATCTATCTTCAAGCTTTATTTGCTTTCTCGTATGCACTCACACAGCACACACATGGTTGGGTGGTATTTTGCTAAATCATATATCTCTGATTTGTATGATGAAGTCAAATGATGAATGTCAGAATATTGCTGCCGGATTATTATCTGTCTCGATGAAGCCAGGATCGGGAGATAAAGTGTTCCTCATGTGGATAGACACTGCATCCATGCATGATCATAATAACTTGTTTTTTATTTTGCAGGCATCAGTGCTAACGTGCTTGATTGTTTCAGGAATCATTGCTCGTGCTCGTAGAGTTGTACCTTTGCACTCAACACGTCCTCACAGATACTTCACTAGACGCAACACTCCCAGACTGATGGATCTACCAAGTGCAGATGTCCTCTAGCTGAAGGATAAAATGAACGAACTGATCAACATCATGCAGGGTTTTGCAGTTGGTCAGAAAGCATTGGCGGACAAAGTTGAGAAGCTCGAGCGGGCTTCAGCTGCTAATAGTGGTGTTAACCTAGATGGTGTCACCAACCAGGGGCTAGGTGGTTCTCGAGAAGGTGGAAAAAGAACAACTGTAGGCGTGGTGAACAATGCTGCTGGTTTTGGTGTCGCCACAGGGGGTCAACCCGGTCCGATGGGTCAGAATATGAAAGATAGTCTATTCCCGTCATTCTTTGGGGTTGATGATGACAGAGAGGAAGACAGGGAAGCTGATCAATTCTCTATGCACAACGAACCGTTTGGGCAATATGGTGTCCAACCACAGAACAAAGAAATCCAGTGGCTGGCAGAAAAGATCAGAGCTCTGGAAAGCTATGCCACTCCTGGGGTTGTAAATATGTCAAATATGGGGCTGGTCGAGGGGATTGTGATCCCACAGAAGTTCAAGGCGCCCGCTTTTGATAAATATAATGGGAGTTCCTGCCCGGAAACTCACCTTCAGGCTTTCGTCCGCAAGATCTCTGCTTACACTATGGACCAAAAGCTTTGGATGTACTTCTTCCAGGACAGTCTGTCTGGAGGCTCTTTGGAGTGGTACACCAAGTTGAAATCTGCTGACATCAAGAGCTGGCAGGATCTTGGTGACGCATTCTTTAAACAATATCAATTCAACGCTGACATGGCTACTAGTCGTACCCAGCTGCAGGGTATGTCTCAGAAGCCAAGCGAGGGGTTTAAAGAATATGCTCAAAGGTGGAGGGAGTTGGCTGCCAGAGTGCAACCTCCATTGGTGGACAGAGAGATGTCGGATTTGTTCATGGGTACCCTGTAGGGGGCATTCGCTGAGAGGATGGTGGGTTGTCCAGTGACTAACTTTGCTGACATTGTCGTGGCCGGTGAAAGGATTGAGAGTTGGTTGAAGCTCGGAAAGATTTAGGGTGGTAATGCTTCATCGTTTGGGTCGAAGAAGCCCTTCGGAAACGGCCAAAGGAAGAAAGAGGGTGATACAAGTGCGGTGTACACTCAAAGAGGACCCAGTAGGGATCGTTACTTCCAGCACACTGTTGCGGTAACTATTCCTGCTGATAATCAGCCTGCACAACAGCAACAGCAGCAACCACAACAACAAAGGCAACCATTTCAGCAGAGGCCTCAGAGGGCTGGATACCAAGTCAGGGGAAGAATGAACGACCGACAGTTCGACAGGCCACCTGTGACCTATTCATTCCTATTGAAAAAGCTGAAGGACTTGGGGTTGGTACAGTTGAGAACTCTGGCACCTTTGAGACCTGATCAGAGGCCGGCCAGTTTCGATGAAAATGCTAAGTGTGAATTCCATTCAGGTGCTCCTGGGCATACCGTAGAGGACTGCAAAGCTTTTAAGCATGTAGTCCAAGACCTGGTGGATTCAAAGGCTATCAACTTTGCACCGTCTCCCAATGTGAATGCTAATCCCATGCCCGCGCATGGTCAAAGGGGGGTGAATGCTATCTCTGAGGAGAACAAGATCGGGCTGTCGAGTGTTGATCAGCTAAAGACTCCGTTGGCTGAGGTCAAGCGACATTTGTTGAAGAATGGGGTCTTTCCGGGCTGTGATGATGGTTGTGCTGAGTGCACTGTTACCCCTGAGGGGTGTATACTCTTGAGAGAGACTGTCCAGAGACTGATGGACGATGGAAGCATCAGGGTTGAGAAGGCTGATATGGGGAAGGATGATGTCTCCACCATAACGATTTACTTCGACCCGGTTAATTTGTCAACTCTGGCAGAGGCGGCTCCAGTTACTATCACGGTACCTGGACCAATTCCCTATGACAAAGATGATGCCGTGCCGTGGCATTATGGGGGAGAAGTTTACTGTAATGGAGAGAAAGTAGAGGACCAGACTGCAGGTGAAACCACTGTTTCAAAGGTGGATAATGTAACACCCTTCTAAAATACCCCAATAATCAATTAATTCAACAAAATATAAATCAGAGTAGATATGCAATTTAAGGGTGTCACACTTGACACTTCACACCATTCACCAAAATAGTTTGTCATGCTCATTTATTAATCAAAATAAAACATTGCACAATTCGCAGCGGATAGAGATCTAATCAATCATGCAAACCATGTAATCACATTACATGTAAAACTGTTCAACAACCACAATTGAAAACAAAGTAAACATCCCGTCCCGATGTTACATCTACCAGAGCATGACCCACTAAGGAACTACACTAGACTCCAAGCACTAGCTTCTACTCAATCACCGCTCGTTACCTGAAACATAGTTGTAAGGGTGAGTTCCTCAATCGATATAATAAGCATTATAAAATATCATGTAATGCTAAGTAATTTAACACATTTCATCACCCAAATCAGATCACACATTCAGTAACGGCAACATCAACTCAAAATCAAAATCATACTCAACCCAACACAAACCACACGTATAATATTGGAATACATCCATTCACATTATACGCCATACATATATTATGCAATGAGACTCCATGCATGCGGTACCGACTATTCGTGAACACATAGTTCAACCTCACCGATCAAACCCAGATACGGCTACCAAGCTCACTAGTCCCACTCATTTGAGACCTAGTGACTCACTCACTAATTCCTCACCATGGGAATTAGCTACCACCCCAAGGGCTATGCTATGCACGCTAAATCACCTAGCATGCAAACATCAACAACAATCCACAATAACTCACTCACTAATTCCTCACCATGGGAATTAACTACCACCATAAAGGCCATACTATGCACGCTAAATCACCTAGCATGCAAACATCAACAATAATCCACAATGGACATATGCTCACACTCTAAGCCATAAACAGTCCATCCACAATCGCATACATAATAGATATATTCACAACATTATGCATACCATCATACATCATTAGCATGTTTATCACAAAATCATATCATGTCATGCCAAATAATAATTCACAGTATTAGCACACTCTACTAATACCTATACTGCTCAAAACAACGGAAAATGATCCCTAATATATCCTACATCAGCTAAATTACATCACTCAGCTGAAACGACCAAAAACTGCACCACAACAGCTCAGAAAAAAATCAAACTTCTGCCCATACGCGTATGCCCCATGTCCATACGCGTATGGCCCATTTCCTGGCCAACCCCATACGCGTATGGCTCATCTCATACGCGTATGCTACGCGTACCACTTCTCCCATACGCGTACCAACAGAGACAAAACTACGTTAAAAACATCATCTTCTTCATTCATACGCGTATGGCCTCACTCCATACGCGTACCATGCCATCTCATACGCGTACCAGGTCATCTCATACGCGTATGACCAGAAACCAAATTCCAGATCTGCTATGGGTTTTCTCTGCTACGAGATTTCTCAGATCCAACCTTCCACAGTCCAATTTTTACACAGCATTCGTTCATATTATCTAACACAGATCCTACACATTCAATTTCACAATTTCTAACCTTATTACATCCAATTCCTACGAATTTTCTTCAGTCATACTCATATCTCATTCATCCAAAAGTTCATCAATTTCATCATGCATCATTCTAATTAGAGTTGATTCAATGGCTTATTACTACCCATTACATGTTAACCCATAATACCCATTAAACAACGATAAACCCCCCTTACCTGAGTTAATTCGGCAATCCTTTTAGCTTCAAGTTTTTCCTTTCTTCAACCCTTGCTCTCTTGCTCTTCCTCTTTGCCCTTTTTCCACTTTTGAGTCGCTTCTCTCTTTTCACGTGAAAAACCCTTTTTTTTTCCAAATGGGACTCTTTATATATTCCAACTTTATTATTCCAATAATAATAATCCAATAATATTCCAATTATTTGATTAAATTAATAAATATATATTAACTTAATTTAAATAATTATTATATTTTATCGGGGTGTTACAACTCTCCCCCACTAAAAGAGTTTTCGTCCTCGAAAACATACCTCAAGCGAATAACTCTGGATAAGACTCCTTCATCTGACTCTCAAGTTCCCAAGTCACATTGCCACCTGCTGGTCCTCCCCAAGCTACCTTTACCAAAGCAATCTCTTTACCCCGCAACTGCTTCAACTCTCGATCCTCGATCCTCATAGGTGATGTTTCAACAGTCAGGTTATCTCTCACCTGTACATCATCTACTTGGACCACATGCGACGGATCAGGAATGTACCTCCTCAACTGAGACACATGAAAAACCTCATGCAAATTCGCAAGTGACGGCGGTAAAGCGATACGATAGGCTACCTCCCCTATCCTCTCCAAAATCTGATAAGGACCAATAAATCGAGGTGTCAACTTCTTCGACTTCAAAGCTCGACCAACCCCAGTTATCGGAGTAACACGAAGAAACACATGATCTCCCTCTTGAAACTCAAGTGACTTCCTCCTCTTGTCGTGATAACTCTTCTGACGACTCTGAGCAATCCTCATCTTCTCCTGAATCATCTTAATCTTTTCCGTAGTTTGTTGAACAATCTCCGGTCCAACCACAGCACTCTCACCGGACTCATACCAACATAAAGGTGTTCGACATCTCCTACCATACAAAGCTTCAAACGGTGCCATACCAATGCTCGAATGAAAACTATTGTTGTAGGTAAACTCAATCAAAGGTAAATAACAATCCCAAGCACCTCCCTTTTCCAAAACACAAGCCCTCAAAAGATCCTCCAGTGACTGAATCGTCCTCTCAGTCTGACCATCAGTCTGCGGGTGATATGCAGAACTCAATCTCAGCTTAGTTCCCAAAGCCCTCTGCAAACCTTCCCAGAACTTCGATGTAAATCTAGGATCTCTGTCCGAAACAATACTCGACGGAATACCATGCAAACTTACAATTTTCTCAATATACAACTCAGCTAATCTCTCTAACGAATAATCCATTCTGATCGGAATGAAATGAGCCGATTTTGTCAATCTGTCAACAATCACCCAAATAGCCTCAAAATTCTTAATTGTCCTCGGTAAACCAGAAACAAAATCCATACTGATACTATCCCACTTCCACTCTGGAATAGCCAACGGTTGCATTAGCCCAGACGGCTTCTGATGCTCAATCTTCGACTTCTGACAAGTCAAACAAGAATAAACAAAACTCGCAATTTCTCTTTTCATTCCCGGCCACCAAAATAACTTTTTCAAATCATGATACATCTTCGTAGCCCCAAGATGAACACTCAGGCCACTACGATGTCCTTCCTCAAGAATACTCTTCTTAAGTTCGGTAACATCCGGAATACACACCCGATTACCAAATTTCAAAACACCATTCTCATCAACTCTGAATTCACCACCTTGACCTTGATTCACTAGAGTCAACTTATCAACCAAAAGCACATCGGATTTCTGACCCTCTCTAATCTCATCCAGAATACCACTCGTTAACTTCAACATTCCCAATTTAACACTATTGTGAGTACTCTCACACACCAAACTCAAGTCTCTAAACTGCTCAATTAAATCCAATTCCTTAACCATTAACATAGACATATGCAATGATTTCCGACTCAATGCATCAGCCACTATGTTTGCTTTACCCGGATGGTAATTCAAACCAAAGTCATAATCCTTCAGAAACTCTAACCATCTCCTCTGTCTCATATTCAGCTCTTTCTGATCAAACAAATACTTTAAACTTTTATGGTCACTGAAAACCTCAAATCTTGACCCGTACAAGTAATGCCTCCATAACTTCAGAACAAATACCACAGCTGCCAACTCTAAATCGTGTGTCGGATAGTTCCTCTCATGAACCTTCAGTTGTCTCGAAGCATAAGCTATAACCTGCTTATTCTGCATCAAAACACCACCCAAACCCAACAATGAAGCATCACAGTAAACCTCAAATGGTTCCGATGGACTTGGTAATATCAAAATAGGAGCAGTAGTTAACCTTCTCTTTAACTCTTGGAAACCTTCTTCACATTTTGAGTCCCAAACAAACGCTTGCCCCTTTCTAGTCAACATCGTCAACGGTAACGCCAACTTAGAAAATCCCTCAATGAATTTCCTATAATAACCTGCAAGTCCAAGAAAACTCCTTATCTCAGAAACTGACTTCGGAGCTTCCCACTTAGATACCGCTTCTATCTTAGAAGGATCAACAGCAACACCACCTCTTGAAATCACATGACCAAGAAAACTAACCTCTTCTAACCAAAATTCACACTTGGACAGTTTAGCAAATAACTTCTTTTCTCGTAGAACTTCTAAAACCACTCTCAAATGTTCAGCATGCTCTTCTTCAGATTTCGAATACACCAAAATATCGTCAATAAACACCACAACAAACTTGTCTAGGTACGGATGGAAAATCCTATTCATATACTCCATAAATACCCCAGGCGCATTAGTCACACCAAAAGGCATTACAGAATACTCAAAATGTCCATACCTTGTTCTGAAAGCAGTCTTCTGAATATCCTCAGTTTTCACACGTATCTGATGATACCCCGATCTCAAATCTATTTTGCTGAACACACTCGCACCAACCAACTGATCCATCAAATCATCAATCCTCGGCAAAGGATACCGATTCTTGATCGTCACTTTATTCAGTTGCCTGTAGTCCACACACAACCTCATCGTACCTTCTTTCTTCTTAACCAATAACACTGGTGCACCCCACGGTGACACACTCGGACGAATAAATTTCTTATCCAACAGATCTTCCAGCTGACTCTTCAATTCAGTTAACTCGACAGCAGACATATGGTACAGAGCCATCGATATCGGCCTAGTACCAGGTACTAAATCAATCGAGAACTCAACTTCACGCTCTGGCGGTAATTCATTCACTTCTTCAGGAAACACATCAGGAAAATCACACACCACGGCTAGATCGCAAATCACCAGTTTATCTTTAGCCCCCAAAGTCGCTAACAGCATAAACAACTATGCCCCATCTGCTACTGCCTCATTCACCTGCCTTGCTGATAGAAACAAACTCTTTCCTTCCTCAATCTCAGGAAAGATCACAGTCTTATCAAAACAGTTGATATAAACTCGGTTAAACACCAACCAATTCATACCTAGGATAACATCAATCTGCACTAGTGGAAGACACACGAGGTCCATCCCAAAGTCTCTACCAAAAATACTCAAAGGGCAATTTAAACAAACTGAAGTAGTAGTCACTGAACCCTTCGCAGGAGTATCAATCACCATACTCCCATGCATCTCAGATATCTCTAATTTAAGTTTCACAGCACAATCCAACGATATAAAGGAATGAGTCGCACCTGTGTCAATAATAGCTACAAGAGGAAAGCCATTAATATAACACGTACCTCGGATCAAACGATCATCTGCAGAAGTCTCAGAACCCGATAAAGCAAAGACCTTGCCTCCCGACTGGTTCTCTTTCTTCGGCTTAGGACACTGTGGACTGATATGACCCACCTCTCCACAGTTGAAACAAGTCATAGTCTTCAACCGGCACTCTGCAGCCAAGTGACCACCTTTGCCACACTTGAAACACTTCTTCTCAATACTGGTACACTCATGGATACGATGTCCAGCCTGACCACATCTGTAACACTTAGCAGGGGCACTGGAGTCTCCCCCACTAGGTCTCCTCATCCCACTCTGTCTCTGGAAACCTTTGCCAGCTGCATACGGTTTCCCACGATCATTCTGATTCTTGCCTTTCCTATCAACCCTCTGCTGATAGCTCTCCGCTCTGGCCTTGGTATCCTGTTCAAAAATCCTGCAACAGTTGACCAAGTCAGAAAACACTCTAATCCGCTGATACCCAATAGCCTGCTTGATCTCGGGACGTAACCCGTTCTCAAACTTCACACATTTTGAAAATTCCCCAGTAGCCTCATCATAGGGAGTGTAATACTTCGACAGCTCTGTGAACTTAGCAGCATACTCAGTAACAGACCGGTTGCCCTGCTTCAATTCTAAGAACTCTATCTCTTTCTTTCCTCTGACATCCTCTGGAAAGTACTTCCTCAGGAATCTCTCTCTGAACACCGCCCAAGTGATCTCAGCACTCCCAGCAGCTTCCAACTCAGTGCGGGTAGCAACCCACCAATCATCTGCTTCCTCTGACAGCATATGCGTACCGAACCTGACCTTCTGGTTATCGGCACACTCAGTCACTCGGAAGATCCTCTCGATCTCCTTCAACCACTTCTGAGCACCATCTAGATCGTATGCTCCCTTGAACATTGGAGGATTGTTCTTCTGGAACTCACTCAGTTGACGAGCAGCTCCCAATCCCACAACATTCGGATTCCCTCCAAGTACTCCAGCTAGCATACCCAGAGCCTCAGCAATCGCAGCATCGTCTCTACCTCTTCCAGCCATCTCTATTCTGAGTACCCAACAAGCCAAAACAATAAGTATTGGTAGGGTTACACAACACCTATCACATACAGGGGAAACAGAATAATTACGACTCGACTCGACCAACTATGCTCTGATACCACTAATGTAACACCCTTCTAAAATACCCCAATAATCAATTAATTCAACAAAATATAAATCAGAGTAGATATGCAATTTAAGGGTGTCACACTTGACACTTCACACCATTCACCAAAATAGTTTGTCATGCTCATTTATTAATCAAAATAAAACATTGCACAATTCGCAGCGGATAGAGATCTAATCAATCATGCAAACCATGTAATCACATTACATGTAAAACTGTTCAACAACCACAATTGAAAACAAAGTAAACATCCCGTCCCGATGTTACATCTACCAGAGCATGACCCACTAAGGAACTACACTAGACTCCAAGCACTAGCTTCTACTCAATCACTGCTCGTTACCTGAAACATAGTTGTAAGGGTGAGTTCCTCAATCGATATAATAAGCATTATAAAATATCATGTAATGCTAAGTAATTTAACACATTTCATCACCCAAATCAGATCACACATTCAGTAACGGCAACATCAACTCAAAATCAAAATCATACTCAACCCAACACAAACCACACGTATAATATTGGAATACATCCATTCACATTATACGCCATACATATATTATGCAATGAGACTCCATGCATGCGGTACCGACTATTCGTGAACACATAGTTCAACCTCACCGATCAAACCCAGATACGGCTACCAAGCTCACTAGTCCCACTCATTTGAGACCTAGTGACTCACTCACTAATTCCTCACCATGGGAATTAGCTACCACCCCAAGGGCTATGCTATGCACGCTAAATCACCTAGCATGCAAACATCAACAACAATCCACAATAACTCACTCACTAATTCCTCACCATGGGAATTAACTACCACCATAAAGGCCATACTATGCACGCTAAATCACCTAGCATGCAAACATCAACAATAATCCACAATGGACATATGCTCACACTCTAAGCCATAAACAGTCCATCCACAATCGCATACATAATAGATATATTCACAACATTATGCATACCATCATACATCATCAGCATGTTTATCACAGAATCATATCATGTCATGCCAAATAATAATTCACAGTATTAGCACACTCTACTAATACCTATACTGCTCAAAACAACGGAAAATGATCCCTAATATATCCTACATCAGCTAAATTACATCACTCAGCTGAAACGACCAAAAACTGCACCACAACAGCTCAGAAAAAAATCAAACTTCTGCCCATACGCGTATGCCCCATGTCCATACGCGTATGGCCCATTTCCTGGCCAACCCCATACGCGTATGGCTCATCTCATACGCGTATGCTACGCGTACCACTTCTCCCATACGCGTACCAACAGAGACAAAACTACGTTAAAAACATCATCTTCTTCATTCATACGCGTATGGCCTCACTCCATACGCGTACCATGCCATCTCATACGCGTACCAGGTCATCTCATACGCGTATGACCAGAAACCAAATTCCAGATCTGCTATGGGTTTTCTCTGCTACGAGATTTCTCAGATCCAACCTTCCACAGTCCAATTTTTACACAGCATTCGTTCATATTATCTAACACAGATCCTACACATTCAATTTCACAATTTCTAACCTTATTACATCCAATTCCTACGAATTTTCTTCAGTCATACTCATATCTCATTCATCCAAAAGTTCATCAATTTCATCATGCATCATTCTAATTAGAGTTGATTCAATGGCTTATTACTACCCATTACATGTTAACCCATAATACCCATTAAACGACGATAAACCCCCCTTACCTGAGTTAATCTGGCAATCCTTTTAGCTTCAAGTTTTTCCTTTCTTCAACCTTTGCTCTCTTGCTCTTCCTCTTTGCCCTTTTTCCACTTTTGAGTCGCTTCTCTCTTTTCACGTGAAAAACCCTTCTTTTTTTTTCCAAATGGGACTCTTTATATATTCCAACTTTATTATTCCAATAATAATAATCCAATAATATTCCAATTATTTAATTAAATTAATAAAATATATATTAACTTAATTTAAATAATTATTATATTTTATCGGGGTGTTACAGATAATGCCGGTCCCAGTGGTTTCACTCGCAGTGGAAGGCTGTTTGCTCCTGATGCGTTAAGGGGAGGAGAAGGAGAAAAAGAGAAAAAAGAAAAGGCCGAGGCTTTAGCCAGGGCAAAAGGAAAACAAGCAGTGGTGAATGATGGTACTCCCGTGGTGACACCGGCGCCTGGTGGGTTGGAGAAAGTACTTGATGATGAAGCAGAAGAATTCCTTAGAATCATCAAGAAGTCTGAGTACAAGCTTGTAGACCATCTGCAGCAGACTCCCTCCAAAATATCAATCCTATCGTTATTGCTAAGCTCTGAGGGGCATAGAGAGGCTTTGTTGAAAATTCTGAAGAAGGCCTATGTTCCTCAAGAGATAACGATCAATCAACTGGAGACGGTGGTGTCTAATGTTCATGCCAGCCATGGGTTGGGGTTTCACCGACATGGATCTGACTATGGATGGGAGGAATCATAACCGGGCTTTACACATTGCAATGGAATGCAAAGGGGTTGTGCTTTCGCATGTGTTGGTTGATACAGGCTCCTCTTTGAATGTGTTGCCGAAGAAGGCCTTGGTAAAGCTGAATTGTGAAGGGTTGATCCTGACGCCCACGGATTTGATAGTGCGGGCTTTTGATGGGTCGAAGCGGGCTGTGTTCGGAGAGGTTGAGCTCCCGGTGAAGATTGGCCCAGAGGTGTTCAAGTCAGTTTTCTATGTCATGGATATTCAGCCGGCATACAGTTGCCTGTTGGGTCGCCCATGGATTCATGCTGCTGGGGCAGTGACTTCGACTTTGCACCAGAAGTTGAAATATATTTGGGAAGGACAGGTCGTCACCGTCTTCGGAGAAGAGGATATCTTTGTCAGCCACCTTTCATCATTCAAATACGTTGAAATAGACGGTGAGATATGGGAGACGCCGAGTCAAGCATTCGAAACTGTCAAGGTAGAGAATGCTCTTTTTGCAAAAGAAGAGGAGAAACCGTCCATTTCTTCGTACAAGCAGGCCGCTGAGGTGGTGAAGAATGGAGAGGCTCCTGGTTGGGGGAAGATGATGGACATCTCCGCCAAGAAAGACCACTTTGGAGTAGGGTATCAGCCGGGCCGAGGCTCAGGACAAGGCAGAGGACGCCGTATGTCGTTCACATTCACCAGTGCCGGAATGCTGGATCCGGATCATATCTGTATGGTGGGTGATGAAGCTGATAGCGACTGCGAGATGGACCGATGGATAAAGCCGTGCGCACCAGGGATGGGAATCCAGAACTGGAAGGCTGAAAAGATCATCACGGTCACTCTGTTCGAAGAGTAATATTTTCCTGTTTTCAGTTTTATTTGCATGAAAGCCATACGTGTTGCCCGACACGTAATGGTTCATTGTAACGGCCACCTCATGTTCATTTCTGCAAACTTTTGCATCATCAATAAATGGATGTTTTTCAGTTAAAAGCGGTGTTCCCTGTTTTTCATTTATTTTTGCAGTTTAAATAAAAACAAACAAAATAAAAATGGCAATGTTTTCATTTTTTCTTTTCAATTTGTCTCGCTCCGGTTCTAAAGCAATGCATGAATCCACATTCATGCAGATGCGATCATTCTCTGGATCTCACTGATAACAATCATGTTACACCCTCATATGACTTCGACAATCCAATCTATCATGCCGAAGAGGAAGGCGAAGAAGATTGTGAACTGCCAGGGGAATTATCCAGGTTGTTAAAACAAGAGGAGAAGGTGATTCAGCCGCATGAAGAGGAAATTGAAATTGTGAATCTGGGTACCGACGAGGTCAAAAAAGAAGTGAAAATAGGGGCTGCTTTGGAGGAAAGTGTCAAGAGCAGAATGGTGGCATTGTTGAAAGAGTATGTCGACATCTTTGCCTGGTCTTATCAAGATATGCCAGGGTTGGATACCGATATCGTTGTGCACAAGCTACCGTTAAGAGCAAATTGTCCTCCAGTGAAGCAGAAGTTGCGCAGAACTCGACCTGAGATGGCAATGAAAATTAAAGAGGAAGTGCAGAAGCAGTGGGATGCTGGTTTCCTTGCTGTCACTAATTATCCGCCTTGGGTCGCAAACATTGTGCCTGTGCCGAAGAAAGATGGGAAGGTGAGAATGTGTGTGGACTACCGAGATCTGAACAGAGCTAGCCCGAAGGATGATTTTCCATTACCTCACATCGATGTGTTGGTAGATAATACGGCTCAATTCTCGGTGTTTTCCTTCATGGATGGCTTTTCTGGCTATAATCAAATCAGAATGTCGCCAGATGATATGGAGAAAACAACGTTCATCACACCGTGGGGCACTTTCTGTTACAAGGTGATGCCGTTTGGTCTCAAGAACGCCGGTGCTACTTATCAGAGGGCCATGGTGACTTTGTTTCATGATATGATTCATCATGAAATTGAATGCTATGTTGATGACATGATAGCAAAGTCCCAAACAGAAGAGGGGCATTTGGTAGATCTGGCCAAGTTGTTCGACCGGTTGAGACAATTCAGACTGAGGTTGAATCCGAATAAGTGCACTTTCGGAGTGCGGTCCGGTAAATTGTTGGGGTTCATTGTAAGTGAGAAAGGAATCGAGGTTGATCCTGCTAAAGTAAAAGCAATACGAGAAATGCCTGAACCGAGAACAGAGAAGGAGGTTCGTGGTTTCTTAGGTAGATTGAACTACATTTCACGGTTCATATCTCATCTAACAGCCACGTGTGAACCTATATTCAAGTTATTGAGAAAAGATCAAACGGTCAGGTGGAATAATGATTGCCAAGCGGCATTTGAAAAAATAAAAGAGTATTTGCAGGAGCCTCCGATTCTGATGCCTCCTGTGGTGGGACGACCGTTAATTCTGTACCTGACAGTCCTCGAGGGGTTTATGGGGTGTGTATTGGGGCAGCATGACGAGTCTGTTCGAAAAGAGCATGCCATATACTACCTTAGCAAAAAGTTTACCGACTGTGAAACAAGATATGCACTGCTCGAGAAAACTTGCTATGCTTTGGTCTGGGCTGCTCGCCGACTGAGACAGTATATGCTGGTTCATACCACTTTATTGATTTCCAAGATAGATCCAATCAAGTACATTTTTGAGAAGCCAGCATTGACCGGACGGGTTGCGAGGTGGCAAATGATTTTAACTGAATATGATATACAGTATACCTCTCAGAAAGCAATCAAGGGGAGTGTATTATCTGATTACCTCGCCCAGCAACCCATTGAGGATTATCAACCAATGAAGTTTGAATTCCCTGATGAGGACATCATGTTTCTCAAATCGAAAGATTGCGAGGAACCAATCCCGGAGGAGGGGCCTGACCCTGAATCCGAATGGATTCTGATGTTTGATGGGGCCGTTAACGTGAATGGTAGCGGTGTTGGTGCTGTTTTGGTTACGCCGAAAGGATCCCACATTCCTTTTGCTGCCCGGCTAACATTTGAGTGCACCAACAACGTGGCTGAATACGAAGCTTGCATATTGGGGATTGAAGAGGCGATTGATTTAAGGATCAAGAACCTTGTCATATATGGAGATTCAGCTCTGGTTGTAAATCAGGTTAACGGAAAATGGTATACGCATCAGTCTCATTTAGTTCCATACCGGGATTATACGAGGAGATTGTTGACGTTTTTCACCAAGGTGGAGATGCATCATGTGCCGAGAGAAGAGAATCCTTTGGCAGATGCTTTGGCTACTCTGGCCGCCTTGATTAAGGTGCAATGGTGGAATCAGTTCCCCAGTGTGGAGGTGGGACGTCTGGATAGACCGGCTTATGTATTTGCTGTTGACACAGCGCCTGATGATGAGAAGCCATGGTATTACGATATCAAGCGCTATCTGGAAACCCAAGAGTATCCTGAGGGAACATCTAAGAAGGACCGAAAGACTTTGCGGAGGTTGGCTATGGTGTTCTACTTGAATAAGGATGGGGTTTTGTACAAGAGAAATTTTGATTGGGTCTTGCTCAGATGTGTTGATGATAAAGAAGCAAGCCAATTGATGAAAGAGGTTCACGAGGGGTCGTTCGGTACCCATGCCAGTGGGAATGCAATGGTGAAGAAGCTGCTGAGGGCAGGTTATTATTGGATGACAATGGAGGCCCAATGTTTCAATTACGTGCGGAAGTGTCATAAATGCCAGATTTATGCTGATAAGGTGCACGTGCCTCCAAATCCATTGAGCTTGATGTCGTCCCCATGGCCGTTCGCTATGTGGGGCATTGATATGATTGGAAAGATTGAGCCTACGGCTTCGAATGGGCACCGATTCATATTAGTGGCTATTGATTACTTCACCAAATGGGTGGAAGCAGCCTCTTATACGAACGTGACGAAGCAGGTCGTTGCCAGGTTTCTGAAGAGAGACAACATTTGCAGATATGGGGTTCCCGAAAGAATCATTACTGATAATGGTTCTAATTTGAACAACAAGATGATGGCAGAGTTGTGCCGAGAATTCAAGATTGAACATCACAATTCTTCTCCCTATCGTCCGAAGATGAATGGGGCGATTGAGGGAGCCAATAAGAACATAAAGAAGATTGTGCAGAAAATGGTGGTGACCTATAAAGACTGGCATGAGATGTTGCCGTTTGCATTGCATGGGTATCGAACTTCGGTGCATACATCTACTGGGGCAACGCCTTTCTCGTTGGTATATGGAATGGAAGCCGTGCTACCGGTCGAGGTTCAAATCCCCTCTTTGAGAGTCCTGATGGACGTGAAATTGCAAGAGGCTGAATGGGTAAGGACCCGGTACGAAGAGTTAAGCTTGATTGAGGAAAAGAGGTTGGCGGCCATTTGTCATGGGCAGTTATACCAGCAACGGATGAAGCGTGCTTTTGACAGAAGGGTACGACCTCGTGTGTATCACGTAGGTGATATGGTGCTGAAAAGGATCCTTCCTCCTCAAAACGATAGTAGGGGCAAATGGACACCCAATTATGAAGGCCCATTCGTGGTCAAGAAGGTTTTTTCTGGCGGAGCCTTGTTGCTAACGACCATGGATGGCGAGGATTTTCCATCCCCTGTGAATGCAGACGCAGTTAAAAAATACTTCGTATAAAGAGACCCGCTGGACGAAAAGAACAAAATAGTCCAGGCAAAAATGGGCATCCCGGCGAACCGAGGAAAAAAAGAGAAAAGGTTCGGGCAAAAGTTAGGGATAAAAAAGAAAAAATTGTACACCCGACAAGTCAAAAACCTGAAAAGGCGACTTGGGCAAAAAGGGGTATCCCGGTGGACTGAAAACCCGAAAGGGCGGTCCAGGCAAAAGAGGGATTGAAACGAACAACTGCGTCTGGCATGATCATTTGCGCTTTGGTTATGACACATGGATAATACCCGGTAGGGATCAATCATAAACGTCTTGTTCAGAAGGCAGAAAGCAAGGAGAGTCTGAGGACATATGGGGTGTAACCGAGTTGGAACTCGATGAGATCGCGGTTTCATATTGCCATTAGGATAGATTTTTCCTTTTGTGCGCAATTACCTCTTTTCAGGAATTGCTTCCTTTGTATTGCTCTTTCATGAGCCACACTTTTTCAATCAATAAAATGCATATTCAGTCAAATAATTTTGTTTTTGTTTTTCATTACCGCTTTGATTGCAAAAACATCCAATTGTTTGTGATAAAGAATTTTACATTTTAAGACATGCAGGTCCCTTCCAATGCATGTTTATAAGATTGAAAGCTTGAAATCTTATTCGGAAGGTTGAGTGACCCAAGTGTTGAAATCTTGACACGCCTGGGGCACGTTTTATCTAACGATCTCTTTTGCAGGAACTGTTAGGTATTTTCCCTCACTTGCAGGTCGTGATGTGGAAGCTATTGACAAAACAATCCCCGTGGAGTCCGATCAGGGACAAGAGATTGACGAATGATGAAAAGAAGACGGCGATGGACGTACGACGATCCTTGAGAATTAATCAAGAAGACTCTTCAAAGTCTGAAGATTGAAAAGTTTGTATCGAGCCCAGGAGTTCGATCTTCGTCGAGTACGGAGCGATTGGGAATACAAGGTGATGAATCAGAAAAGTCCAGACGAGTCTGGGAGTTCTCAAAATTGGAAAGCTGACAGTGGATTTGGATAGTGAATACCAAGGTTCGACGAGTCGACGGGTGTTCAGTAGCGGACTTTCCTCATCTCCCCGAGCAGAGTCCAGAGGACTAATTCCCCCAGCAGACTCAAGGTCTGTGACTTCCTTAGCAGGGTCCGGATGGTTATCCCCAGCAGTTTTGAGATCGGTGTTTTCTCAGCAGCCAGGCCTGGAGGTTGCTATTTTCCCAGCGGAGGTATCTGTGGGTGGTGGTTTACCAAGCAGAGTCGGGATTGATATTCCCCAGCTAGTCAGAGACCGTTGTTTCCCCACAGAGTTGAGTTGGTGGTTCCTTCCCCAGCGAAGTCGCCAAGCGGATCGGGTGCAAAGGAGGTTTTCCCCAGTAAGGGTTGCCTGTTGCCCAGCAGCATTACCATTCCCCAGCAGGGTGGAGATTGGAGTGTTGGCGAGTGCCTCAGCAGAGTGTCTCGAGCTCCCTAGAAGAGTCCCTTGAGGGGGATGTTTTTTTTTACATTCATCATGAAAAATAAGCATAGCATATTGCATAATAAATCGCGTAGCATTTCCATGATTATGGAGCATTACGCTGAAAAAATCAATCATGCATCATATTGCAAACATAAGCTAGTCTCAGACCGTGGTTACCGTTTGAGAGGTGGTTTTGCCCGAAGGTGAAGGTGTTACTCCGAGGAGTTTAGCATCATGATTGTGAACCAAAGGTATTCCCAGTAGTGCGATATTGGAGGAAGAGTTTCTGTCAAGCAGAGATGGAAATGATAATACAAGAATTTTCGGGGTTCAAAAAGGAAAGAGAAAAAACAAGGAAGAGATAATCCCCAGCTAAGCGCGACGTGTTTGTTGGTTAGGGATTGAACAGAAAATAGCCGGTTCGTGGATTGTTATCCCCAGCATGGGTCGTTGGCACGCGTGCTGACTCATTTATCATTGTGTTTCTTTGCCGATGCTGATAGGCATGGAGAAGTTCCCGGTATTCAGACCGAAGTGGCGTTCAGGCCAGTTGATGGGTATTCAGACCAAGTTTCCGATTTCCAGATCGAAGAAGTTCCCGACGTTCAGGTCAAAGAACTTGTGGTATTCAGACCAAGTTTCCGATTTCCAGATCGAAGAAGTTCTCAACAATCAGGACGAAGAACTTGTGGCGCTCAGGCCCGTTTCCGATTTCCAGATCGAAGAAGTTTCCAACAAGTCATGTTGAAGTACTTGTGGCGTCCAGGCCAATCTTCCGGTGGTCAGACCGAGGCGGGTATTCAGACCGATGCGGCGTTCAGGCCAGTTCCGATTTTCAGATCGAAGAAGCTTCCGACGATTAGATCGATGCAGCTTGCGGCAGTCAGGCCAGTTTCCCGGTATCCAGACTGAGGCGGTATCCAGACCGAAGCGGTGTTCAGACCGAAGTGGTGTTCAGACCAAAGTGGTGTTCAGGCCAATCTCCCGGTGTTCAGACCGACACTCGTACTCTCATATTTCGATGCTCAGTATGCAGACGGACGAGCGGCGTTCAGGCCATGGTTATTCTTGTGTTACCATTTATTTTGGTATCCAGACTGATATTTCTGTTTGGTATTCAGGACGAGTTTGCTCCGTACCAGACGGATTATTCTTTTGAGTTTGCTTCTTCGCCGATTCTGACAGGCAATGTTAATTATCTTCCCATCAGAGTGCAAATTATTCGTCTGTTCTTGGTATCCAATCACTCTTCATCCTGATAATCTGAAAGCCGAGGCTATTCATATCGACAGGTTCACAATGGATTGAATAGGGGCAGCTGTAACACCTCAAAATTTGCCCTCCTCTCTTGGGACTAGCTTAGCATATTGAATTTCATTTTTTAGGACATTAGTCATTGCATATTTGCATGGCATGTGGCAACATCAAGCAAGTCATACTCCTAGGTCTTGATCAGAAGATAAAGAGGTTAAGGATTCAAGCCCTAGGGTTTCATTGGATTGATCACTGATCATCTAAAGGCTTGTGCCTCAAATTAGGGTTTCTTGGTTCCTCAAGGAGGTTGATCATCATCTTGGTTGAAATGGTACATCATCATCATCATGGTTTTTGTCATCACCAAGAGATTCCTTATGCTTGATCAGATTCCTTGAGATTAGGGTTTTGACCTCTGGTCAACCCTAATCATTTGTATTGTGCCAATCAGGGCTTGTCAAGGGGATGAGGTCTTCATTGAGATGGGAGATCATCATGTGGTTTCAATGAGCTTATGGAATCTAGGGTTTTATGTTTGAGCCATTCCATCAGGAGATTGAGGCTCAAGTTCAACAGTCAAGCTGAAATTCATCTATCAGTCAACAAAAGTCAACCAAAGGTCAACTGATGGATTTGGAGGTGGGAGAGGGTTAGAAACACTTCATTCATGTCCAAACAAGTTTCATTTGACATTTCAAACATCAACATTGAAGAAAATAAAGTCAGATGAAAACTTTCCAAAAATAGAAAGTGACTTGTAATTCAAAATTGCCAAAAATGGAAAGGTTTTCTCCTTGAAATTACATGTCCAAAAATGTTTCAAATGAAATTTTGTCCAATATGAAAGTTGTAGATCTTGATCTCACCTTTCCAAAAAGTCCAAGAACATGAATTTCTCATGTGTGGTTGGCAAGTTATGGATCAATCTTGGTCAAGAAAAGTTGAATTTCAACAAGGCATAACTTTTGCACCAAATGGCCAAATCATGTGATTCTTTTTGGAGCGATTCACTCTTGATGTGCACTATCATAATCATGCATCACATTTCATTAAAACTTATCACAAAAAAGTTGCATTTTTCACTTGAACCTATTTTGAAAATTGGAGGGAAAAAGGTGAATTTGAAAAATAAGCATGGCATTCACTTAATTTCACTTGCCTTGGCCTCTAAACAACATTTCCAAGTGATCCAAGACAGAAAATCTGCACTGTTACATTGAATCACATGTGAAGGGTGAATTGGCCAATTTGCTAATGTGCACAAAACTTGACATCACTTAATCTTTAGCATTTACACTAATCATGATTAGCAACATGTTTAACATCACATATAAAAGTTAAATCATAACTGTTTCATTGCTAATCATAACATAATTTGGAAATTGAGATCTAGATCCAAAACTTTGCATTTTTTCTCTCTCACTTTTTCTGCAATTTTCTTCACAAACCGTGCCAAGATCTTCATCAATCCTTCATCCATGAGCATAATGGAAGCTATTTGAAGCAAGACTCATTGATTTCCAAGCCAATTCAAGGACTGTTGCAAGTGTGTTCAAAAATGGCAAATGGAGATTCGAGCTAAATCGTGTACAATCAACATCAAAACCTTATTTCATTCACCTCTCCAAGCACTATAGAACTTCTGTTTTCATCTTGCAAGGCCTGAAAACTCCAAATCCAACTCTGCACTTCAAACAAGGTTAGGAATCGATCCTCATAATTCTTGTAATTGTGATGTGCATTCTGTAGATCTTCTATCCATGAGTACGCTGAACTTTGTGGTTTTGATTTTCATTGAGAATTAAGAGAGATATCTGGATTTTAAGTTTGGTTGATGAAACTTCCTTTGATCGATTCGTTCATGTGAGTAGGAATTAGGTCTAATGATGTTTAGATTAGTGATGAGCATTGAAAGACGGATCGAATGGTATGCTGCTTGTTAATTTCCGTGAAAAATGTTCATATGCTGGAAATTTGATGATGAACGTATGAATGTGTTCAAGAACCCTAGCCTTTTGTTTCCAGAATCCATTTTGATCGTTACCATGGCCTGTTGCATGCGTTTTTGATGTTTATATGCCATGCAGCCAATAGCAGCGCGCCACACCTTTAATGAAACGGTGAGTTTCATTAGGCGCGCGCTTGGATTTGAATTCGCCAGCGGTTCGATCCTCCGCTCAAGACATTTCCACATTTAGGCCTTGCATTTAATTCACATATGTTACCATGTTGCACCATGCTTTGTTCATCATTTTTTTATTTTTTCTTCTCATTAGAAAATTCATATCTTAATGATGGTTTGTCCAATTGATGTGAGATTTTTTGTGCCATGATCCTTGCCATGTCTAATATTTTTTGATGATTTTTGCAAAAATTGTGCACGTGTGTATTTTTAAATTGCCTAGGGTTTATGTGAACATGTGTTTTGTTGCACCTTGCTTGTGAAATCCTGATGCTTGATCCAATGGAGCTGAAATTTTACATGCATAATCTAGACACCTTTAGGAACATTTTGGCATTGAGTTTGTGATTTTTTCATTCCTGGTTTGTGAGATATGACCTGATCATTGGAGGTGTGACAATGTGTGTCACACCATTTCTTGTCCAACTTGTGGATTTTCTTTACCATGCCACATGAACTCAAAATGACCTGAACTTTTGCATGTTGATTCTTCTGGATGTTAAGTTTGAGTGTGAATTTTTGTGGAATTTTTGAGTGCATTTCCAATTTGTTTGAGAATTTCCTTTCTGTTTGACCAATTGTGGACCTTTTGTGAGTCATGATCTTATTTGATTTGTGAAATTCTTGATATGTATTGGATGGACTTGAAATTTTGTGGAGTGATTCTAGACACCTTGAAGTTTGTAATGACTTTGATTTGGTTCATTTATCTTATGCCAATTCTGTTTTATGCTTGCTTGAAGTTGATGTATGATTTGGTGCCTTGTATGAGCTTGTATATGCATACCTTGAATTATGGATTTTATTTGACTTGCTTACAATTGTCCAAATGGCTTGAAATTTGGTGTGATGATCCTTTGATGAATGCTGTTTAGCCATGATTTTTCTGGAGATTTATTGAAATATTTTTGAGTTGGTTTGAATTGAATCTTTCTGTTTGGTTCTATGAGCTTTGAATATGCATGCTATGCCTTCTATGCTTTATGAAATAAAATTGGTTGATGATATGAATATGGGACCACTTGGATTTGTTTCTTATTTGATTGAACTTGATTTTTTGATAATTTTCATGTTCTGTTTTGGTTTATTGCTCCCATTTTGACCCTAGGCCATGTCCTAGTGGTTGGTGCTTAATGTTTGAGCTTTGTTTCAGGTCAAAGAGCACAATTGCTTATACTTGATGATGTGCACTCAATTGGAGTTGGTCCATTGCTTGTTTATGACTAACCTTGAGTTTGTTTTGTAGGCTTTGAGACTTGTACTTAGGCCTTGTGGATTGCACCTTTGTGCATTGCTTTGTTTGTTTGTCTGTTTATGTACAGTTAACTGTTAACTTGTAATTGTTTGTTTGACTGTTTGAGTTGAATACTAACTGAGCTAGATTGATTTCAGGTACATTAGTTGCTATAGTTCATTATGAACTTGCTTTTGCTGTTGCTTGGTTGCTTAACCAATTGAGGTATAGCATCACTAACTCCATGTAGTCTGGAAGACCTGGCCTGTTATTTGGCCAGGCACCTGTCTGAAGTCCTCCTTAAGAGGCAATGCTTGTGATTGTTTATCTTTGTCCCCAAGCAGGAAAAGACCTTTGTTAAGGCAATTGGCAGATACAAGAGATGTGCAATCCATCTCCTGCTATTCAGTCGAGTCACCCCTTTGCTCACACAACTGGTGTTGATGCATTGTGGATATTAACCCAAGATCCTTGTACAGTTGTACAGTTGAGTCAGTGTCATAAGTGTAGAAGGGTTCCCACTTTCTGAACCCACACTTCATTTGTCTAAAGCTCTCCCAGGCCAGGGATAAGAGCTGTGAGGCACACCCCTCACTTCCTATTTCATCTGCTTCACCCTAACTCTCAATGTTAGGGTTAAGAGCTAACATCACCCTGATACAGTTGGCTTGCTTTTGCAGCCTAACCCTTGTGTGAGCCCACTTTGTCTGTATATAGTGTGTGCTAATTGTGAATGTTTGCTTTGTTTTGATTGTGCTTGCATGCTTTGCTTTGCCTGGTTAGGATTAGCTTGCAGCCTGTGCAAGTAGATAGAAAACTCAACCTAGGACCATTGTGGAATGCATGATAACTATTAGGCTCGAGTCAGTCTCCCTTCTAGTTGGTCATTTCCCAGTCTCTGGTTAGGAGAAAGTTTCTCCCCTGTTCAGGGGAACTACGTTGCCCTGATCCTCATACCAGATGAGGTACGTAGGCAGGAGGTCGTACGAGGTCTCTCCGGGCACCCTTTTCTTTTTTTTGTGTGTGTTTGCTTGGCAGTTGCTAGGCTCAAGTGTCGGACTCCTTAGTAACTTGTTGTTTGTTATCTTCTTGTGTGTGTTAGGATATGGATGTAAGCCCAGCGATTGGTATTCCGTATCCTATTGTTGTGTGCTTGGAGTCCGGTATAAGTCCATCAAGTGGCATCTAGTTCCCAGTGTGGGTCTGTTTGGTTCGGAAGCTGATGTAAGTCCAGCGATTGGCATTCGGGTTCCATGTTTGCCTGCTTGTGCGTGTGTTTTGTTTGGCGTGCGTGAGCCAAACTACGATAGCTCTGATTCTCATTCCAGATGAGATACGTAGGCATAGGATGCGATATCCTAGCGAGCCCTCTCCCCTCTTCTCCCACATGTGTTGTTTTCAGTGTGTGTGTGTGTGATGTTTGTTTTAGCAACCTTTTCTTTCCTTTAGAGCGTGGATCCCGTCGAGTACGACGGATGCGTAGGGGTGCTAATACCTTCCCTTCGCATAACCGACTCCCGATCCCATTCTCTTTGGTCGCGAGACCATGTCTTTTCCAGGTTTACTTCGAGCGTTTCCTTTCCCTCTTTTGGGATAAATAACGCACGGTGGCGGCTCTGTGTTGTTTTGTTTTAGCCCGCCGGTTATTTTTCACGGATGCGACAGAGTGTAAGCAAATTGTTTTCTGGCGGCTTTTGGCAAATAAATGCGTGGATGCATGTATCTGTGCAAAAAGGTTTGATGTGTGCATTATACTTTTTTTATTGTTTTTTTTGTAAAGGAAAACAGTTCCAGGGAATCCGCGAGTTTGTTCATTTAACACAAACAACTACAAAGCAATAAAGAGAGACAGTTTATGAGACCAATAATCGAGAAACTCTTTTATTCAATGTCGATAAAGCGGAATACAAGTACATCAAGGAAGTGCCCATCGGGCTATAAAAGGGTCACATTAGTCCTATCAGCCCTCAATCTAGTGAATTATAAGCAACTAGAAGCAATTGGATAACAACTTTTCATAGTAAGTCTGAGATTTGGGGAACAAGCAGGCGCCCCACTTTCCCAACATTGCACTCCCTTCAGGTGGTGGGTTGTGATCTGGCTCGCTCGGAACGTTGTTCACAACTGTCTTCCCTCGATTGGAGAGGTCTTCAGGATGCTCATTCACTTGTGTGTTGTTGTCTTTCAGGTTCCCATGTGATTGTCCCTTCAACTCTCGAATCTCTTCTAGTCTCTAATTCAGCTCGTACTGGTTTTGGCGAAGGGTGACTTCTAATTGTTTGTTGCAGCTTTTCTCATCCTTCAACTCTTTCTTACAAGCTTCTAGCAGACTTTGGAGTTTCTTCATTTGTTCCATGTGTTCCAGTTCCGCTTTGCTGGCTCGGTATTGGGCTTCAGCTAACTGCTTCTTTTTGCTTGTCAGGCTAGCATAAGTCCTTTTGAGAGTGTCACCCACTTTGAGTCTTTTGAAGACCTTTATCTGTACCTCATCATCTTCTTGACGAACTCGGTCTCTCTTCTGATTCAGATTGAATTTCAAGGTTTCCGTCTCCAATGAGATCTTACCAAGCCTAGATTTGAGATCGACATTCTCTTTCTTTAGGGTCTTGATAACCTTCTTCAATTCATCTACTTCGGAATTTGGCTGGTTCTCTGGCTCAAGAGGTTGGATGTTCATGGACGGTTCGGGCGAGAACGGCAACAAAACCTCACTAACTCTGCTCTTGACCCAACTGGTGTAAGCTTCCTTGGCGATACCGTTCTTCTTACCCATCTCTGCTCTTCCTTGAGGATAAATCGATCCCCAAACCTTGACAATCTTCTTGATCAACTCTAGCTCTTCGACCCCTTCGTATAAGACAAAACCCCCTACACTTTTGAGATCAGGTTTTTCCACCATAAGGTATCCAAGTTGTCGCAATGCTAGCCTTGGGTTGTAGTTGATTCCTCTTTTTGTACCAAGAAGAGGTATATTAGGAAAATCCCCACAATTGAGGATGAGCTTGACACCATCGTAAACTTGAGAATACCACGGAATGTCTTCGGCTTTTAAGGACATGATCCGCTGGGACCACTTCAAGTTATCTTTGTTTTCCACAAAAGGGCCTTTGCTAGGTAGATGCGAAATAAACCATCTATGCAGCAAAGGGGTGCAGCAGATGATAATCCCTTTCTTCTTCTGAGTCCTCACATGGATGGAATAGTAAGTATCAGCAAGAAGGGTAGGGATAGGATTCTGAGTCAAGAAGATATGAATAGCAGACAAGTCTACGAACTCCTCCATATTCGGGAACGATACAGTCCCGTAGATAAGTAAAGCTAGATTGGCGTTGAAGGTCGTCTAGCTCCCAGCTTCAGCGAAGGCGATAGCTTTGTCTACAAGAAACTTAGAGGTGAAGCCATGAATTCCACCCTTTGGCTTCAAGTTCAGTTTTATTTCCTTCTTTCCCATAAGCATAGCTTCAGCGATATCTTGATATTTAGGGAGTTCCTTAGTGCGGATGTAAGGCACTTGGTTCTTGATCATAATACCCAGAATATGAGAGTACTCTTCCAATATCGGCGCTAGCTAGTAAGCTTGGAAAGTAAAGCATCTTAGCGGTGGATCGTAGAATTGCACCAAGGTGTTCACAACGGTGATGTTGACTTCGGTGTTCAGAATACACAAAAGGTTACCATAAGCTTCCTTGAAGTCGTCTTTGTGTCCCAGATCTAAACGTGCCCTAAGTCCTCTCAATACAGCCAACTGAGGTTCTACAAACTTGTAATTGTGGATGTTCTTTCTCTCGAGATTCATACTTTGCTTCAAATGCTTGGTAAATAGACTGGACTCTTAGATTCCTGGAAAAGACATGCATATGCAAAAATTGGTCATGATGAATGATAATGTAATGATGAGATGATAATAAGTCACATGGATTTGAAACTCTGGCAAGTTCTGGACAATTTGTAAGTGCCACATGTTGCAAGTTCAAAAGTTCGACGTAACATGAGTATCAAGGTAGGTAGAGTATATGGTTTCCTACAATAAAAACCCATATCCCCCTCACAGGTGTGGACTATGTTCCAAGGTGGTCCCTAGAAGGTATCCCAGAGTCATCGACTTGAAATGAAAATACCCTGTCGTAGTGAATACTCACAGGACAAAAGTACTTCCAAGTGAATCTAGTCTGGGTGTGGTTCTCGTGACACCTAACGTGCAAAACGCAGGCGTACACGACTATCCATGAGTCTAGCCTATGTGTATACTAAGCTTGATTACAGAGCTTTCCTCTCACGTAGTCTAACCCATCCCAACAACAGCACAACAGATATATCCATAATATATAGCGAGTAAAAAATGCGATAAATAAAAGCGAGTAAAGCTATAAGGATAAACACCTAAAACTAGCAAGGGAATAACCTAAACTAGGCTCGACTCCTTTTAGCGACTAGGAAGCACTCCAAGTAGCAAAGTATCCCCATCAGAGTCGCCAGCTGAAGCTAGCGGAAATATACCTGAACATATTGCACGCTCGAACATACAACAGAGTCGCCATCGAACTTTATTTATCCCCAAAGGAAAGGGAAAACATTGATAAAACTCGGGGGAAAGAGATATGCTGGGGAAGGAAGTAAATTATGCAAGGGGAAAATATTAGCACCCTAAACATCCATGGTACTCCATGGGAACCGTTTTGATTGTTCTTACTCGAATAGGTGTTAGCTAAAGATTACTCGCAAAAGAATAGGGAAAGGAAAGAAATAGATAAAGTGCTTGGTGAGGATTGAGGCCCTCATGCCTACGTATCCTCATAGTGCAATGAGGAATTCAGAGCTTCGTAGTTCAAGGAACTAGAGACAGGGGGTGGAAAGAAATGTGATCAAAGTATGGTCTGAACCAAAGGATAATGTTGTTTGAACTCCAACAAGGGTGAAAACGTGAACCCAAGAGTAAACAGGTATGAACCGACAAGTGAGGGTGTATATCACTTGTATCACTGTACTGGAACAACCGAAAAAGAAAGGAATTAGGTGTTTGGGTTAAGGACCAAACAACTCTTGGTTCACAAAGAGGTACAAGATGTAGCACAAAGGTATAATGTATTTGGCTCAAATGATAAGTATATCATGTGAAGTGAATGAAAGTAGATTATGAGTGTAGCATGGAGATGAACAGAATGAAGTGATTGAAGTCACATAATAGAGTATCTGGTGATGAGTAACGGAAGAAGTGTTGTTTGAAATCGAAAGGTGAAATTGTATTAGAATCCATAAGAGAAATAAGATTTCTACCATAGAGGGAAATAGCTCTGACCGTGACAGGGTGTTAGCCAAAAAAGGAGGAATTAAATGTTTGGTTCGAGGACCAAACAACTCTAGGTGTGAAATATGGACTATTCATTAGGCATCCTAAATGGGTGTATATGGAATCCCAAGGAAAGTGTATCTCGATGTCAAAGAGACAGTACGTCACTGGGTGAACGGTTTATGATTGAAGGTAGGTAATGGATTATGAAAGATATCGATGATGCCCTAAGGCGAAGGAGGAATAATTAGGAGTATGCTCGCCAAGGATTCGCATCCTCGTGCCTACGTATTATCATCATGCAATGAAAAAGTCAGAGCAATCGTAGTTCGGAACTACGAGAATAGAAAGAGAGAGATTTGTTTGTCTAAGTAACGGGGACTCATAAGACAAACACTACTTCAAAGAAGGATTATAGTACTGGATTGCAAGGAGTAGTATATCGCTTGCTGGGGAATCAACAATTCAAGATCAAGTCAGGATAGTAGCTTATATCCAAGGGAAGGATAAACTCTCAATCAAAGAGCAAGGTAGGAATTTACCAATACATGGACTAGCAGGTCGCCACTATAAGGTAAATCCAAAAAGAAAGACTGAATTAAGTGTTTGGGGTTGTTTGCCCAAACAACTCTCAATTGAAGAGGTGGACTGTCATCAGGACGTCCTAAAAGGATGGACAAGGCGTCCAAGGAGAAGTATGATTGATCTCAAAAATGTGGTAGAGATTAAATGAATGGAGAATGCTCCATGGGATATAGAAGATAGATTGATAAATTAGATATATATATATATATATATATATATATATATATATATATATATATATATATATATATATATATATATATATATATATATATATATATATATATATATATATATATATATATATATATATATATATATATATATATATATATATATAGATAGCTCGTGAAGAAACTGGGTTCTCCTGCCTACGTACCCTTATAGTGCAATAAGGAAATCAGAGCTTTCGTAGTTCAGCCTACTAGGGCTGAAAAGGAATTGATTTGAGGCAAGAAGAAATGGATGATTGAAATTGAAGTGATTTGAAAGGGATAAACTTGATAGTTACTGGATGAGAATCACACTAAAGTCTATGGGTAAAGGTGGATACGATAAGCAACGAGCCAAACGTCTCGCACCCAAAGATATCCAGAATGAGTGTAGGAAAGCTCCAGTCTCATTCCTTCTTTACCACTTAAGGCTCGTGGCATGTAATTATCGTCTTAAACTTCAAGGGGAGAGAGAAGAGTCTTTGTAGTTGTTTCTTGTATTGAAGGCCTTATCAATCGTTAGATTTTAATTGCACTAAAGTCTATGAATGGAGGTGAATACGACGAGCGTTGGGTCATACGTCCTATACCCAAAGATACTCAGAATGGGGGTAGGAATACTCCAGTCCCACTCCTTCTCCATTACTTAAGGCTCGTATCGTACAACTTGATTCATGATTGATAAGTTGTTGATAAGGTCCTTACTTTTTTTGTTGTTTTTGCTTTATGAAGATAGACTTGTTAATCGTATGGTTAGAATTGTACTAAAGTCTATGAATAGAGGTGAATACGATGAGCGCTGGGTCATACTTTGTTTTTTTGTTGACTGGATAATGCAGGTCACAACTTAAGTGGATTTTGTCTAATAGCTTGAGTCACGACCTGCTGCACAGGTTTTCTTTTAAAGCCAATGGTTAATGACTTGAATTATTGTGAGTGTTATGTTATGGCTGAAACAGGTTAATGTTATGTTGTTGGGATGCAGGTCTTGTGTTATGGTTTAGTTGCAGGGACTACATGGTTTAACTTGAGTTTAAAACAGGTTTTGGGGGTTTGGCTTGATGCAAGTTGGTACAGTCATGTCGTTGCAAGGCAGTCTCATGGTCTTGTTGTTGTAGAACTGCTTGTGCATTGCTAGGTCTTTGATGATAGCAATGTTAGTTGGATTATTGGATTTTGTTGTGCAAAATACTGTGTAGTTTGAAATGGCCATGTGAAGGTTTGACATATCATGTATGTTGCAGGTTTTGCTCATCTGTTAGGCTGTTATGGTAGGTTATTGTACAAGATTGAGCTGCTTGTTAATGGATGATAGTTGCAACAAGTATAGCTGACTGAATTGTTGTTGTCACCTAGCTACTGAGTATGCTTTGCTAAAATGACCAAATGGCTAATTGCAGGTTCTCATTACCCATGCTGATGTAGCTTGCAATGAGTAGTGTTCAAGGTGGTTTTTGTTTGACTGGTGCAATGGTGATGTGTGGCCAATGTGTGGTGTTTGGTTGATGATGAATAGGGATGATGCAGGTTATGTTGGTCATGTTGTCATGGCTGGAACTGTAACAGGTTGGTTGCAATAAGTGTTGCTATTGTTTGTGTGATCTGTTGTCCTTGTTGTTACCACTCATGCCAATCATCCCTGTTGCTGATTGTTGCCATCTTATAGCTTTATTACAATAGTCTGGACCTGGAGTTGGATGCAAGATGACTCATGAGGAATTGCATGACTACCTTGATTTGCTCCTCCTGGCAAGTTTTCATGGTATGTTGCAACAGTTTGGACCTGATGCATGCAGGTAGTGGTTCAATGTGATTGATGTCAATATCTTATACATGTTATCATTGGGTTGATGTGGTGTAGCAAGTATGCATTGGACTAGGCATGAAATGGTTTGTGGCATATGCTTTGATGATTTTGTACTGCTCCTGCCTTGTTTGTAATTTTCGACTTATGGATATGACATACACCAATGGTCTGGTTTTATTGTGAGCAACAAGCAATGCTCTTGTGCTGCATTAGGTTGGCATTTGGACTGATTGTGCAAATGGTCTGCAGGAGTTTGATGCAGGTTATGGACAAGGTTGCAGGCCTGATAATTGCAGGTTGCATTGGTTTATTGCAGCAAGATTATTGATGTTGCATGTTGCAATGTCTGTTGTGGCATTGATGCGGGTTCAATGTAGGATGGTCGGCTGCTCATGATGTAGGTTAGGTTGTTTCATGGTGTGACTTGTCATGCTTGACATGTTTTGAGTTCTTATTGTAGCTTGTTGTGTTATGCATGTGTGGAACATGGAATTTTTATGTTATATCCTTTTTTAGGTCTTATTAGGTCATCGACATGTAGCGATGTATGGCCTTGCATGGAAATGCTTTAACATGTCATGGTTTGGATTGATATGTTTGAATGTAATGCTAATATTCATGACTTGTTTTCTTGTTGAACTAACATTGCATGGTTTCCCTTTTGTAAGATGGTATGAACATGGCCAAGGGTGACTTGCAAATGAAGTAAACATGATGTACACAAACCAACATGGATTTGGATGATGAATCAAGGCAAAAGGATAAATTAGGTTTTGGATGGTCAAAGATGGGTGAGTTGACTTTGGTCAAAGTTGACCAAAAAGTCAACTGTTGACCAAAGTCAACAATTGATCAAAGTTCATTTTTTTTGTATTTTTCTTGTAAATGGATATTTAATGGATAATTATGGGTGAATTTAGGGTTTAAGGAATTTGGGTATTTGGTCAGAAGTTGTCAAGGCTTGTAATTTTTTATGTAAAAACCAATGTGATGGTTTAAAATGGTTTGAAATGGATTAACCATGGTTTGAAACTGGTTTCCAAATTGGTTTTTTTTTGTACATGAATGCTTGATTTTGAAGTGAAATGAACATGACTTGACTGCTAACATACATTAACATGGTTTATGAACAAAGTTATGACTTGATGGAATAAGACTAAGGTTTGAATGAAACAACAACCATGAATCAATAGGCATGACCTACAACTAGATTGTAACACAATAGGTTTTGGTTGTTTGGATGACCAAGACCATAGATGCACCAACAATCAAATGGACAAACAACAGGACATTGAGACTGAGATGGATTGAATTCAAGACCAATGTCCAAGTGAAACCACACTAAGATTAGACCATGTACCTTGATGACAATGGGTGACATTAGGGTTATGGATGTTACTGGATGAAAAGTCAAGCCACATAGTCCATCAAGATCAATCTCTCCTTGATTAGGGTTTCCATGGGGCCTACCCTCAAGCAAGTCCTTTGAACAAAACCATATGCTTCAACAATAAGTCTTCCGATGTATGAGCCTGCATTAGGGTTTTGATGGCCAAGACAAGATTCAGAGAAGCTCCATAGGACCCCATCATCATATCTTGAGAAATTAGGGTTTTGAAGACCCCTGAGGATTTCCTGGTGACACCTTTGTTGAAATCAAACATTCACCGCCATCATTAGGGTTTCACATCCCCATGTTGGTGATATGGTTAGCCCATGTCCTTGGGCTTTGATATCCACACAAACCCTAGATTTACAAGCCCAAGTTTCTTCTGAATCCATGAGGAATGATGCATGTGGATGAATTATGAATGTATGCAAGTGATCTCCTAATCAAGTGATTGGATGAATAGGTGAGAAAAGGGAATGACAAATTTTAGGGTACAACAATATGATGAATTAAAAACTGTTTTTCTTGAGTTACATGTTGAATGTTTAACAACACTTTCTAGAACATGTACAAAACAAAAGGAAACAATTTTATGTCTAGAAAGTAAAGCTAATACAATACAAGTGGAATTAGACAAATTTAAAGATTCAAAATGTACTAAATTCTCTAGGATTGAAAATAAGTGAATTGAATCAAATAATAAAAAAATTGTAAAAGGCAAACATAATTTAGAAAATATTCTATGCAACCAAAAATATACAAATAAGTTTAGATTTTATTTTTACTGAATTTTGCATTAGTAAAACCAGAAACATATCATCTTCATAAATCTAAAAATTGCACTAGTAGAACTATAAATATATTATCTTCATAAAATCTATAAATTGCATTAGTAGAACTATAAATATATTATCTTCATAAAATCTATAAATTGCATTAGTAGAACTAAATCTATATCATCTTCATAAATCTAATCTTGCATTAGTAGAACTAAATCTATATCATCTTCATAAATCTAATCAATTAAATTTTATATTTTTTTGATTTGCTAAACAAATGTATACTTGGCCTCTTGTTAAAATATTTTTTAAATACATAATAAGTCTTTATATAAATTGATTGTCACGTGTAAACCTCTCATATACTTCATTGTCCTTCTTAAGCCATTTTAACTAATAAATATATAATGTGAGTTTAAAACATCAAGCCGTCTTAGCTCAGCTGGTAGAGCGCGTGGCTTTTAACCACGTGGTCGTGGGTTCGATTCCCACAGACGGCGTTTTTTGGTTATAGACATGATTTCACCTACGGATTTGATACGCCATCTGCATATGTGTTATTTGGCATAAACATAATTTTACCTACGGATTTTGATACGTCGTCTTCATGGGTGTTATTTAATTTCAAAAGTTTTTACCTACGGATTTTGATACGTCATCTGCATAGGTGTTATTTAATTTCAAAAGTTTAATTAATTACTAGTGACAGTTAGACGGTAGATAGAGACGTAATAAATATATATTCTAATGATTTAATGAAAATAAAAGTTAGCACTGTTAAATTTCTATCTAAATATTTTAGTAAGTGATAGAAATTTAGATTAACATTTAAACTTTGATATTAAATATTATGAGTTAGCTAGTTATGACATCTTTCAATTGAGTTAATTGAGTTATTTATTGGCGTTTTGTGACATATTTTAGGAGACCTTATTAATACAACTTACAACATTTTTTAAAGTTTATTTTATAAATTTTACAAGATAACTTATAAAAATAATTTAAATTCAATTTATTGTTTGTATAGTTTATGCAAGTTGAATATATATTTATTTTGATAAATGCTTGTGTATAAGCAGACATTTATCAAAACACCCCTTGAATAGTGCTCTTAGTTTTGGCTATGATATTCTACATTAAGTTTGAACTTTGGATGATTGTATTGTTTTGGCTAACTTGAGTAAATTACTTATTGAATTTGAATAGGATAGGTTAAATATTTGCGAAACTTTATGTGTGGTTAGTTTGTAAGTTGCCTTGGTAGCAATGCGTGGAATTTTATTTTTTAAAATAATTATTTTTTTAATTAATCTTTTAAAATAATCATAATTTTAAATAAAATACTAAATTAACCATAGTTTAAAAAAAATCGATGACACGAACAGTAGTCACTCTGAATAGTGCATGCATTCATTATTTATACATAGGCGTCGTGCATGCTAGCGACTGTTTATTGGATGTGTCAATGCATGTGGTGCATGCATGCATCCTCTAGGAGCATGCGCCATATACAGTGGCTACTATATTGTGTATATATTTTTTATTTTATTTTAATCATTGTAACAATAAAATAATTTAAGATAAAACATAAAATTAAAAATAATTTACAATATTATTTGATAAATTGAATTACATAACGACATAATAGAAAATCAATGACCCGCTCGATCATAATTCATGTTCAAAGGCTCAGCATGATCCTTCCAACTTACTATTCTCCGTTTACAAAGTCATAAACATATGCAATATGTATAACAATAATTTTCCGGTGGTAGCAAATGAGGATTATTGGTCTGCATATTAAGGAGAGATAGTTTAACATAATAAAAGCATGCAAAGAAAGAAAAAAAATTATCCTAACAACACGCGTATCCGAACCGAAATGGATACGACGAACAAAATTGTGAGATTATGTAGTTCGTGTCGCCAGTCTGGACATAATCGTACTAATTATCTCAATGTTGGAGCAAGCACCATAATATAATTTTATATGTAACAATTTTATTTGATATTGAAAACAACGTTCATTTCATAAATATCAAAACAGTCAGTTACAACAATTTAAACAACAACTAAATAATAATTTAAACAACAATTAAACAATAATACAAACAAATACAACGACTAAACAACATATCTATACGATTACAATCATCCGAATAATTTCCTCACTACTACGCATCATAATACGACAATATCTGTCAATTTTAACTAAGTCTAAAAAACGGATTTCTCCATTGTCGTTGTACACCATAACAAGCCTTTGAATTCTTATGATCTTTTCACCGTCTATAATGTCTCCATCTAACCAATGAATCAAGCTCCTATTAAGATGCTCGAACGTCTCCGTGTTCCAGAGTCGGATCTTCATCGAAGGCTTTACTGTTGAATAAACCAAATCGTCATTTCTCTTGTGTATATAAGGTGACATATAAGACAATATTTTCAAGAAAAATTGATGGATAGACTTAGAAGATGACCGAAAATGATGGGGAAGGGATGAAGATCGGTGAAAAATGATAGGGAATGGTTGAAGTATATATAGAAAATATTAAACAATGCAGTAGCCACTACATGTGGCGCATGCTCCTAGAGGATGCATGCATGCGCCACATGTAGTGACACATCTAATAAGCATGCGCCAATATGCATGACACTTGTGTACAACAACTAAATGCATGCGCCAACATGCATGCCTACTACTCTTGTCTTCAATTTTGTTTGTTTGAAACATAGTTAGTTTGATCTTTTATTTGAAATTATGGTTATTTTGAAAAATTAATTGAAAAAGATAGTTATTTAAAAAAATCGGAATGTGTAATTTTTAAAGGAATAACTATAAGATATTTTAATGAATTTAATAAAAAATTAGTTTTAACTCTTTTTAGTTGGAATTTAATTGATAGATGCAGTTTTGTGTTGTCATTCTTTGCAATGGGATTTGTGAGATCTTGGTTGAATATTATTGAATGTTTTTTAAAAAAAAAATTGGATGGAAAGACGTTTAATTAGTGGAAGTTAATTTTAGACTAAGCAATAGTGAATTAATGACAAGTACCAAGTGTACTCAATCCTTACAAATTACTATTCATGAATCACTTTAGATATCATAGAGACAAGCTACAAGATTATTACACCAATCGAAAAAATAAAGTTTAAATTTTGATTTGGTTAATGTTCGGTGTGTTTATTTTAATTATATCAGTCTTAAAAAATACTATATGAGTGGAATAAATATATATAATTTTTTGGACAAGATAATATATGATGTTGTGGAAGTTAGTGTTGACTAAGATGCAAAATATTCAATGGATGTCATTAATGTTGTTGGGATATGTCATTAACCATAGACATTCATTAGAATTAGATACAAAAATCAATCAAGGACATAACATTTCATTTGATCTTAATGGCATGCATTTTATTAATCTTTATGTCGAGGAATCAAGAGTATTCCTTAGCCTCAAAACATCATTGTCTTTATTATTGAGGATCATAGGTGAAAAGTCAAAGAGTTGACTTTTGCATTTAGTTTTTAATCATAGATCTGAGTTGCATTTCATATGAGTCTTTATTTTCAATGTATTTATGATTCGATGATAAATGTAATTGGTCCAAGAGTGGACCATGTCACATTTATTTTCTCTGTTCATTAATAATCTGCATCATTATTATCAATTAGCATTTATTGATTTGAAAGTCAGAGGTCAAGGTTTGAATTATTATTTGACTTCCATTACTAGAACATTTGCATTACATTTTCTTTTCATTTGGTGAACCCATTAGCATATATTGGAGAATAAGATAAAAATAAAGGAGGTTGACTTTTAGTCATTGAATTTTTCATAGCTAATTAAATTCAAGTTTGTTTTGTTTTATTTTATTTTATTTATCAATAGTTGGGTTTTATCTCTAATTAGTTTATATTTGATTTTATTTGGTATTCTTGTAATACGAGACTAAACCAAATAATACATCTAGAATAAGACCAAGATTTTTTAAGTAAAGTAATTTAGAATTTTATTACTTATTTTGCATCATAAACTTTATGCACTACATGTTTCATTCCAATCACCCAATCTCATATCTACACGCATTACATATGCACTTTTGGTGCATTAATATTCATCAATACAAAAGGATAATACAAAAGAAAGAAAGTCAATATTTTCATAAGTTCTTTCATATTGCAACACCTTGCATCACCATATGCATCAACTTTATCACCAAGCTCAAGCCACCAAGCCAAGCCACTGCCCACATGTGAACAGACACAACAAAAGGAATAATATGTTAGCACCAACATCACCAATTTATGCAGAATAATAAAATAAACTTTCAAATCAAGTTAAAGAAAAGGGTTAGTCCACTTAAGTCATCATCATCGTCAACTTATAATTTACATCATGGCATACATACACACACAATGGCAGCAGTAAAAAAGAAATCAAAAGGCAAGAAGACTGTGAATCCATGACATACATGGCCACACACACATCCATACATCAACACTTTTTGGACCATCAAGTTCAAAAACAAATCGTGCTCAGAGAAAATGCACTTTCAACATTCACAACCCCACGCTTTAAGGGATTATTCCATACAACTCTAACAGAACTCCAACTCACCACTAAAGCTTATCCCAATATTTCTTCATTTACTGTAACAACCAGTATAATATATATTTAGAATAATATCATAAAAGTGTTATTAATTGGTACTGACACAACATAAGTGCCTAATGTAATCATTATATACATGTGTCCAACTAAAAACATCAATTGGACATGTTATACAATAGTGCCTAAAAATAAAAATCTAAGAACTATGTACAATATCTTCATTATACATAACTCCACAGCGGAAGATCAGAATAATTGCATCCCTTGAAACATCAGTAGACAGCTTCTCTTGAATTCAACATGCAAGGAATACCTGAAAAATCACAACAATAATGGGATGAGATAATAATCTTAGTGAGTTCTCCTATTTTATGTGTCCACTCAGCTCTACAGGGTTTCAACTCGATTCTAACTCAAGTATTCACCTTTCTTTACTTGTGCATCACTCGCACCTTGTAACTAGGACTTGAGCAACTAAGGGATAATCGCAATGTATGGAAACATGTCACTTGAGTTCATATAACTCAATAAATCACTATTCGGATTCACGCAACATTGATGCCCAACTGGACATACGTCTAGGCCAAGGCTTGGTTCACGCATGCCTGTATGATTCGACTTTCGCGATGGATATCGGGTCCTTTATGAGGCTCAATCCCCAGTTCAAGCGACCGTCACCCGTATTGGACTTTAACCCACTTAGGGTATCTTTCACCGTATGGGACTCTAACCCACTTAGGTGTCCACCTTTCCCCCATGTCCGCCATGGTTGGGACTCAAACCCAATTGAGGCACGCATCATTGGTGTCACATCCCCACTTACCACTTTACCTAAGCCTTCAAAGTGGTATGTGCACAATCACAACTAACTCTGAATACGTGATTAATTCTCAACAACCAATAGGACTTTCAGAGCAACGCTCCTCACTAAAATATGACTTTTGGAACAAAAGTTCCTCACTAAAATATCAAACGAATTCTCATGATATCATATCAATTCTCATGGCATCATAACATAATCCATTCTCATTACATAAATCACACATGTCCCATACAAAGCATATTGATTCGTTTATCATGTGAATACTTGTCTACGATACACACTTAGGTACCATTGCGCCCAAGCATCACCGTATCAAGAAAGTTCTAACTAGATGACATGATGGTGGTGGTGGTGATGGTGGCTTCCTTCCTCTTTCTCTTTTCCTCTTCCTTTCTCCCTTCTCCTCTTTTCCTCTTTCTCTCTTCTTTTCTTGTTCTTTCTGATATCTCTCTTTCTCTTCCTTCTTATTCTTATCTCTTACTTTCCTCTTTCTTTCTATACCACACAAATATATAACATATAATTAATATATATTATAATATTAGGTACTAATATAAAATATCTCAATTGATATTTTATCTTCCAATACCAATTGACCAATTATTAATGTTATCAAAAATATTCTCTCTTGTACTTATTAATATTGGTCTGTCTCTTTTATTAATAATTAATCTCTTCAGAGTTCACTGATTACTCTATTGGTCCCAACTGATAATACTTAGAGCACATATAAGCTTAAATTGTTACAAGTGATAATAGATAGAGTACATAGGAACTTAATTGGTCTCAGCTGAGAACTAATTGAGCATTTAAGGGAATATGAGATATTACATCCCCTCCCCTTAAATTGAAATTCTCCCCCGAATTTCATCCACTCAACAATTAAACACTTCTTGCATCAACGTCTTAGACCAACACCTGACTTCTCTTTGATTTTAAACCTTTGACAAATTCATTCTTCCAACTTCTCTTCCTTGGCAAACTTCTTTCTTGTGTGAACTCTCAATACTTCATGGTCTTAACCATATTCTCATTCTGATATTGGATTAACATTTAAACTTGCTCCCACTTAATTCATCTGATATAGCGCTCTAAATTAGTTGGTCACTTTCCTCCCAAAAACCACAACTTCCCTTCCTTGCATTAAGTTACATGAAACATAATTATGACACTTTGTCTTGATTTGGATAATCAACACTCTTCAAATCTCTACGAGATAATTTACTAATTCCTTGACTCCACATCATACTTAGGACTTTTCTCTTATAAATTCTTCAACAATAGTGACAAACTTTGTAATCCATCTATCGATAATCTCATAAACTTCACTTGATCTGATACTATATGTTGCAAGCCTCTACTTCTACTGTTTCACTTCTCTCTTACTACTCCAATAAGATAACACCATTAGCACGAGATTGTCTTACTCCCATTCTTATGAGTAACTATCTCTCTAATCCCCATAATCTTGATTGAGCTCTTTCATCCATCTCCTTTCACTGCGCTTGTCATACCCCAAATTTTGCCCGTTAATATTACAAGCATTTTTCAAGGCACTCCAACTTATCTTTCAAGGCATTGATCTTAAAAGAACAAGGACCCAGCACACAGATGACAAAATCCAGAAAATGGCCTAAACTGGTTTGCTCGTTAGGCGAGCCATTCCTTCGCCTAGCGAACCCTTCGCTACGCCACTCGCCTAGCAAAGCTTGCGAATACCAGAAAATTCTGGGCTTCATTCTGAGCCCATTAGGTCATAAAAAGAGCATTATAAATACCACAACTTCAGTCAGAAAAAGGAGAATGAAAACGGAGGAGAAAAGAAAACACTCACAGACAGCAAACCCTGGAGGCTAACCCAGAGAATTCAGAGCAACCCTAAAGGAAACCCTGAGGGAAACTCATCTGCACCAAGGTTACCTCCGCCCAACTCAATCCGACTTGCCAATTCAAGGTTGCAATTCAATTGCAAACAGGTTTGCATTACTATTACCGCCTTATGTTCTTAACTTGCATGTGGCATTATGATATCTCAAGTTTTTGCATGGGAATTTAAGTATGTATGAATATATTGAACGTTTAACCATGTAATTTCTGTAATGGATGCTATAGGGTTTGGAGCTTTCCGGAATTGTACTGTTATCAAAACCAGAACCCGCAGCTGCTCGCTAGCACATCGCTAAGCGAGCATGTAGTGAGCGTTCGCTAAGCCTTCGCTAGGCGAGGCAGGAGCGAACGTGACAGTCGCGGATTTTGCTGTTCTGTTCTATGCTTATCGGATCTGTTCTATTTTATGATTTTTCTGTTCTGTTCCGTTCTATTCTGTCCTACCGCTGTGTTCCTTTTGTTTGGTGCAATTCTCGATTGCACCCTGATTTGGTATTCTGACTTGTTTGCTGAATTTTGTAAGGGCTCACGTACTCCCGAAAAGGTAGCTTGCTAGGTATTCCACTTTATTTGTGGAATACCCTTGTAGAGATTCATCCTAATTATTTAATTGATTTTAATGTGGAGATTCATCCTAATTATTTAATTGATTTTAATGTGGAGATTCATCCTAATTACCTAATTGATTACAACTACCTAATTGATTATAAAATATTGCCTTTGAATATGTGATATTGGACCTCTCTTTGTTGCCTTGCGATATTACGGTATTACGGTCATGTCCCGCGAATGTGGGGATACACTTAGCAAAGACCCTTCGATTAAATCATCATGTCCCTATAAAATAAATCATAGTCCCTCGGATGTTGCCTTCGAATATATGATTTTGTCCCTCGATGACCCTTCGGTGTAGCCTACGGTTAACTGATGATCGTCCCTTCAAATGCTAAGGTATCCTTACAAATGTTGCCTTCAATGACCAAACGATGACCCTACGATGTCCCTTTACATCCAAAGGGATAAGACTACTTACTTCTCAATAGTAAGGACAGTTTTACCCTCATAAGGATGGGAAATGCCCATAAAGACCTTAGGTAGGTATAACTCTTAATTGCTGGCTCACAACCTAAAATATTTTTCATACCTCACACTTTGCAAATACTAGAAAATCACCACTTGGTATACATTCGTACTAGAATCATTGCCAAGTTATATTTTTCTAAACTGCTTTCGAAATTAAACGAGATAAATACTTTGTATACATTCGTACAAGAATCATTACAAAGTTAAACCCTCTTTTCAAAACATTTTTCAAGCAATTCACCAACACTTTTTTTCAGACAAACATAAGTGATCAAGCAATTAAGAGCCCATGGATAACCATGGATACAAAGGGCGCTAACACTTTCCCTTTGTATAATGTACCTCCCGAACCCAAAATCTAATTAAGGTCTTTCCTGTTCTTTTCCATCTTTCCTTATTGGATAAAAGAAAAGTCGGTGGCGACTCTTGCTATCCGCGACATTTGCTTTCCAAAGCAAAAACACACAAAGTCAGTTCACCGTATGCCAGAACTGGCGACTCTGCTGGGGAGTATTAAAGAGAGGTTACCTTAAAAACAAGATCACTTATTTAAATTGTCTGATTTACTTTTAAGGGATCGCTTGGGTATTTTATGCTTGAGTGAAAGATCCTACACCCGGATCTAGTGTACCTTAGGTAAGTAGCAAAAGATCATCGCGACTATCCGGCGTATACTGGAATGGTTAAAATGATGGCTACGGTTAATGTGACACTTTGGATGTCCTGATGTTCCTCATGTTTACTTGAGGAAAAATTTGGCTTCCGCGTGGTGTCATCAAAGCATTAACCAGACCTTTATAACCCTAATTGACTCATCCTAGCCATTAGAAAGTAGTGAGATAACTGACTTCGGTTCCGACTGGGGTTGGTTGATACTCGATACTACACTCTTTGAGATTGGACTTTAGGGAAGCTTTGGTCAACCACTTGGTGTTGCACTGAAGTGGACTTAAAGGAAGGTCAATGATTGGAGATCCTTTTAGAACCCGGTTACTATTCTAGGACAGGTTGAACCAACCAAACTTCAGTGGGGAGGGTACTTACCTATGGAACTCATGCAAGCCTTAAAACCTAGGAATGATTGTTGTGTGACTTGTTCATGCTTGTTACTTATTTAACATCATGACATCATAACATCATAACATCATGGCATTGTACTAACCATTTCAAGGACTCTAAACATTGAAAACATTTCATACATTGCATAGTATAACATAACATTGCATAACAGGTACTCTAAAGGGATCAATGTTCTCACGATCTTCCTATTGCAAACAGAAAAATGGACCTCGAACAAACTGTCAAAGATCTCCAGGCTCAGAATGCTCAATTCCAAGAGATGATTGAAATTCTGGTGTAGTCAGATTTCAGATGTTTTATTCCAAGTCATGACATCTGATCTAACATTGTAACTAATACAGCAAGATAGTTATTAACCACTGTACTAATATGCACACGTTCACAGATGTCACGACATCTCATTCTATGTCACCCTAGAATGGATGAACACCTGGTTCTGTGCATCAGGAAGAAAGACTTAACAGAGATCAATCCTAGCATTCACTTCTGTTGTTTTCTTATACAGTTATCAGCATGATGTCGTACTGTTGATTTTGGACATCATCTGTTACATTGTTCCAGTGTGTTTGTCTTTTACTTGTGTTTCCTGAATTAAAGGTTGAACACGTTAATCTAATTTCCACTTATTAGATTGCTAACAAATAGGCTATTTGTTAGGTTCATTAATTGTAGGTTAGTAGTTGGTTTTCTGGATTTTAGCTCAGCTGTTGAATCCCTGAAGAATAGCCTGAGAAAAATACTAAACCAGAAAAACCAATCATCCTACACTTTAGCACCTACTGTTGGGAATGAATGTCACAACATTCAGTTCGACATCCAGAACATATGCTGATTCTGTTATGTTCCTGAAAAGGACTGTGCCAAGTTTGCAGTACTGTAAAAGACCAACTAGTCTCTACTTCAGTATCAGCCTTCAGTATCAACTGTCAAAACATCCAGTTTGACAGTTTCACAATGGTCCTTCGCCCAGGTCTGTTATCCTTGAAAGGAACAGACTTAAGTAAATACTGAACTGAAACTAACCTGCTTATTATTCAGTATACGCTGTCACTGATGAATGTTACAACATTCTGATTGACATTCACACAGAAGGCTATATACCAGGTCTGTTATCATCTTGATAAGCTGACTGGAAAACCAGCTGAGTTATGACAGTAATAAGAACACATGCAGAAGGAAAACAAACACAGGAAATTGTTAACCCAGTTCAGTCCAACATGACCTACATCTGGGGGCTACCAAGCCAGGAAGAAGATCCACTATCAGCAGTATTAATTCAGAGTTAAACTCCCCCGTTTACAACTCTTCACTTAATCCCTACCCAATGCAATCTATACCTAGGAACTCCTAGATAGAAACCTCCAGTTTCCATTCCTATCACTACAAATACAATGTAATGTTACCACACCTTGAACTTGCTTCACAGCTTCATTCAAGAACAAAATCACTCTTGCCTACAGGCTTTGAGTTACAATTACTCTCAGCTTTGACCACTGAGAAACACATGGTAACCTTCCCACAGATTGGGAGGTTTACCTCACACACACCCCTAAATTTTCATTCTAAGAGGCTTACAACAACTAGGTTACAATGTGCTATTTATAACCTAATCACCCAACTGGATTTGGGCCTTCAGAAATCGCAGCAAACTTGTTCTTTGCTGTTACAAATTCAGCAGAAAAATTCTGCTACAAACAAGGTCTTCAATCCTAAAATCTCTCCATATATATCTCCTTACTTTGAGCCTATATATCTTCTGATTGAGTCTTCAAGACCTCCACATGGGAGTTAGGATATTCACCAAATATCCTTACTAATCCCAGAATAAATACTGAATTAATTAATTCAGTTTTCTACACATGTACGATGTCACAGGCATGATGTCGTGACATCGTACATGACATGTTGGTCCAGATGTCAACTTCTTCAACCCAACATATTAAAACAACAGAGATGATTACATTATTTGTTTTACAAAATTAATGCCAATCCTAAGGAATTAACAATCTCCCCCTTTGGCAAATTTTAGCTAAAACAAATAAACAATACACTGGACAAAACATCCCAATTTGGGAATGCTCTTCATCTCTGTCATTGGCTCCACCACCACAAACACCAAAGTTGGTGTACATGAGGAAGAAGAGGTACACGGATCAGTTGTACCAGAACCTTTTCCCTCAACCGGAGAGCTTCCGGAAGAATATGTAATACTGAGTACATAGATAATGTAACTCAGATCACAAGACACAACTGTCCTCTTAACTCAGATCACAAGACACAAGTGATATACCCAGTTGGTGGATTTTGTGCCTGACACCAACTTCTGTTTGCTACCACAGTCAGCTTGCTTCTGGTACATTCTCAACCCCAGGACTGTATTTCTCTCCCCCTTTTTAGCTAAACATTTGTAAAGGCACCCCTCACAAAACCAGATCCAGGCGCAACTTGCCCAAACCTTAACATACCCCATGATTCTGAGGGAATGGAGTGTTTCTCTTGTGAGAAGAAGAGGGCTATTCCATCCTTTAAATAGTCCAGCCCGTGCTTAGGAATTTACGGTAGGAATTAATGCTTGGTCAAGATTCATTAATTTTTGCTGAGAAACAGTCAGAGAATCACCAACAAAATCTCAGACTATCTTTGAATACCTTTTATAGCTCTTGACTGTTTCTTTTCCAAAACAGTAGTTCCAGTGCATGGAGACTATTCCATATATGCAGTCAGACACGTTGCACGCGATGTCTTAACATTCCACGCGGCTTTTTCCTGCATTCTGCCAGTATTCAACATTTCCCAAGGTTCCTGTCATACCTCCAGTAGAGACTTGACATCTGGCACTGCTACAGTCAAATTCCCACACTTCAGCAGATGGTTACTCCCCCTGTACCACACAGCTGTAGCCATCAGGCTTATTCTGATTTATCAGAATTTGACACAACACCCTTATAATTCCTAATGACTTTAAGACTCAGAAGGAATTTATAGCATTGTTCAGGGCAATGTCATGACATCCAGTCAGACATACATCACAGCATCCTGATAACTGACAAGGTGTCATACCTAGTTATCTGAGTACACATAGACCACCAGCTTGATGATTACTTGCAGCTTCAAGGACAGAACTCCCCCTGTCATGGACGCCCTACTCTCCTCTTGAAACTTGGAGGTCACACATGAGCATATCCAACACCCCAAAGTTGGACCTTCACGTACTTCCTGATTCAAAGAGAATCCAGACCACTTGATGAATGGAAAACATAAGACGCATCTTCATGTCTTCAAGAGCACACCCTCTGTTCAACCCTCTTAGCTGAACACATTCACACTCTGTGTCAATCTCTCTTCTAACCAGAATAGAAGACCACTTCACAAGATGTTGTCATACCCCAAAATTTGCCCATTAATATTTCAAGACATTTTGCAAGGCATTCCGACTCATATATAACACTGATCTTGAAGAAACAAAGGCCCAGCTCACGGATGGCCCAATCCAGAAAATGGCCCAAACTGGCCTGTTCACTACGCGCTCGCCTAGCGAAGCTGACAGACAACAAAAATTTCGGGCTTCATTCTGAGCCCAAAAAAAAAAAAAAAAAAAAACGAGAACCAAAAAAAAAAAAAAAAAAAAAGAGAAAATTTTTTTTAATTAATTAATTAATTAATTAATTAATTAATTAATTAATTAAATAATTAAAATAAATAAATAAATAAAATATAACAAATTATTTTGGACTTGGGTCTCCCTCATTCCAAGCCCATTACCCACGAAATTAGTCTATAAATACTGAAGTTTCAGTAGGGGAGTTACACTTGGAGTTACACTGGGAGATTCACTAAAAAAAAAAAAGAGGAGGAGAACAGAGAAGAACGAATAGAAGTTTTGGCATAGGAACCCTGCCTACCCGGAGAATTCAGAGTAAAGAAACCCTGAAGGCAGCCCATCTGCACCGAAGCCATCGCCGTCCAATTCCCGCTGCCTAACTTATTCCGATACTACAAGTGGTCAATCCCTTCAACCTTGAATTGGCAAACAGGTTTGCGTATCTCTATTGTTTATACTTTCAATTGGCCATATCTACATATATAATGCATCATGATTAAATGTTGATATATAATTTGCTTTCGTATGGGAATTTAAATATGCCTGAATACCCTGAATGTTTGATCATGTTATTCCTGTGATAAAATGCCATAAAATTCAAAGTTCCTAACGTGGGGCTGTTTTCAAATTCAAAATCCGTGGCCGCTCGCTAGCACCTCGCTAGGCGAGCCTGGGGCGAGTATTCGCCTGGCCTTCGCTAGGCGAGGCAGAGGCGAACGAGACAGTAGCTGACTTTTCTGTTCTGTTTTTTTTTTATGTTTTATCATAGCCAGGCATTATTCATCCTATCCTATTTATTGTTGTGATATTTCTCCGGTGTAATCTTCGATTGCACCCTGATTTGGTGTTCTGACATGTTTCTTTTTTTTTTTGAGTTTCGTAAAGGTTCACATATCCCAGGAAAAGGTTATTGGCTAGGTATTCCACTTTATTTGTGGGATACCCTTGTGGAGTTTCACCCTAAATTAATTTTTAATGTATTAATTTCTAATGTATTAATTTTTTAATATATTATTTTTAATAATTTTAATGTGGAGTTTCATCCTAATTATATAATTAATTGTAAAACTTTGCCTTTGAATAAGTGATCTTGGACCTCTCTTTGTTGCCTTACGATTACGATATTACGGTCATGTCCCGCGAACGTGGGGATACCCTTAGCAAAGACCCTTCGGTTAAATCATCATAAAATAAATTATAGTCCCTCGGATGTTGCCTTCGAATATACAACTTTGTCCCTCGATGACCCTCCGATGTTGCCTACGGTTAAAAGATGATAGTCCCTTCGAATGCTAAGATATCCTCGTAACTGTTGCCTTCAATGACCTATCGATGACCCTACGATGACCCTTAAACATCCAAAGGATAAAACTACTTATTTCTCAATAATAAGGACAGTTTTACCCTCATAAGGATAGGAAATGCTCATAAAGACCTTGGGTCGGTATAACTCTTAATTGTTGGCTCACAATCTAAAAACATTTTTCACACACCTCACACCTTTCAAAATATCTTTAGAAAATCACCACTTGGTATATATTCATACTAGAATCATTACCGAGTTATATTTTTCTAAACAATTTCAAAACTAAACGAGATAACTACTTTGTATATATTCATACAAGAATCATTACAAAGTTAAATTCTCTTTTCAAAACAATTTTTCTAAACAATTCACAAACACTTTTTTTTTTAAAAATAATATAAGTGATCGAGCAATTAAGAGCCCATGGATAACCATGGATACAAAGGGTGCTAACACCTTCCCTTTGTATAATGTACCTCCCGAACCCAAAATCTAAATTAAGGTCTTTCCTGTTCTTTTCCACCTTTCCTTATTGGATAAAAGAAAAGTCGGTGGCGACTCTTGCTAACCGCGACATTGCGATTAAAAACCACAAAAAGTCCAGTTCACCGTATGACAGAACTGGCGACTCTGCTGGGGAGCCTAAATATTTAAAAAGAGAGGTTACCTTAAAAACAAGATCACTTATTCAATTTGTCTGATTTATTTTTAAGGGATTGCTTGGGTATGTTATGCTTGAGTGAAAGATCCTACACCCGGATCTAGTGTACCTTAGGTAAGTAGCAAGAGATCATCGCGACTGTCCGGCGTATACTGGAATGGTCAAAATGATGGCTACGGTTAATGTGGCACTTTGGATGTCCTGATGTTCCTCATGTTAGTTGAGGAAATATTTGGCATTCGCGTGGTGTCATAAAAGCATTAACCAGACCTTTAGAACCCTAATTGACTCATCCTGGCCATTAGAAAGTAGTGAGATAACTGGCTTCGGTTCCGACTGGAGTTGGTTGAGACTCGATACTACACTCTTTGAGATTGGACTTTAGGGAAGCTTCGGTCAACCACTTGGTGTTGCACTGAAGTGGACTTAAGGAAAGGTCAATGATTTGAGATCCTTCTAGAACCCGGTTACTATTCTAAGACAGGTTGAACCAACCAAACTTCAGTGGGGAGGGTATTTACCTATGGAACTCACGCAAGCCTTAAAACCTAGGAATGATTGTTGTGTGACTTGCTTGTGCTTGTTATTTATCTAACAACATAACATCATAACATCATAACATCATGGCATTGTACTAACCATTTCAAGGATTTAGGGATTTAACTCTGCTAAAAAAAACAAAACAAAAAAAAAACAAAAGAGAAAAGAAAAAAAAAGCTCTTTTTGTTAGTTTATGCAAAGTTAAATCCCGAAAGTCCTTGAAAACATTTCATACATTGCATTGCATCGCATAACAGGTATTCTAAAGGATCAGTGTTCTCACGATTTTCCTATCAAACAGATTCCAGCAGATTCAAACAGATTGAACAATGGCTCTCGAACAAACTGTCAAAGATCTCCAGGCCCAGAATGCTCAATTCCAGGAAATGATGCTGAGCTTATCTAAGGGGCAGGAAGAACTGAAAGCTCTTTTGATGGAGAAGAAGAAGGACCAGAAACCTGTGGGTTACATCAACCCGGGGAGAAGGCTTAAGGGACAGGTTACAGGAGTCAAGATTAGAATTCCGAAGGATTCAGAAGAAGAGACCGAGAATGATTCGGAAGATGAGAATCCTAATCTCGTCAATTCTGAGGACGACGATGAAGATTATGAACATGAACAGTACTCTCCGAAGGATGATAAGTACAAGTTGCTGGAAGAACGTATGCTAGCTATGGAGGGGCAGAAAGTGCCCGGTCTGGATTTCGAAAACTTGGGTCTGGTCTCTGATGTGGTCATTCCCCGCAAATTCAAGGTTCCCATTTTCACTAAGTATGATGGTGCCTCTTGTCCTCAGATGCATCTAAGGGCTTATGTGAGAAAGATTCAGCCGCACACTACTGATAAGAAACTGTGGATCCATTTCTTCCAAGAGAGTCTGTCTGGCACACAGTTAGAGTGGTATTATCAGCTTGAGAGCTCTAACATCCGCACATGGACTGATTTAGCAACAGCTTTCTACAAGCACTACCAGTATAATTCTGAGTTAGCGCCTACTCGGCTACAGCTACAAAATATGACTATGGGCTCTAAAGAAAGTTTCAAAGAATATGCTCAAAAGTGGAGAGATTTGGCTGGCAGAGTCAAACCCCCTATGACTGATCGAGAGTTAGTGGACATGTTCATGGGTACACTGACTGGCCCATTCTACAGCCATCTACTGGGAAGTTCCTCGTCAGGTTTCACTGAACTTATCTTGACAGGTGAACGGGTTGAAAGCGGCATTCGAAGTGGAAAGATACAGGCAGCTACTTCTGCAAGCACCAAAAAGTCCTATCAGGGAAAGAATGAATCAAATGCTGTGTACAGTGAGAGGAAGCATAACAAGAAGAATCGTGACCATACTGTTGGGGCAGTTACAATTGCCGCACCGCCATCTCAGAACTTCCAACACAGACAAGACAGGTCGAGAAGACAGTTTACCAAGATCAATATGACTTTAACCCAAGCACTGCAGAGTATGTTAAAGGCCAATTTGATTACCCTCAGAGGCCCTCCTGCAAATCCCAACACTACTTCTCCTCGTTATAATCCCAACGCCAGGTGTGCCTATCACTCCGATAGCCCCGGGCATGATACGAATGATTGCTGGTTGTTGAAGAACAAGATTCAGGATATGATCGACGCTGGAGAAATTGAATTTGATCCTCCGGCGACCCCCAATGTCATCACAGCACCTATGCCTAATCATGACCAGAATGTTAATGTTGTGGACGACAATTCTCACGTTACTGACGTTGCTGATTTAGCATCTCCTCTCCTGATCGTTAAGAAGAATTTATTGCAAGCTGGTTTATTTCCAGGTTGTGCTGAAGATTGCGATCTCTGTGTACTCCGACCCAATGATTGTTTGAAGTTGAAGAACGGCATTCAACGGCTGATGGATGATCGTACAATTCTATTTGAAAGGGTTCCTAAGGTGGACAACTCTATTGAAGAGGTATCTGTGATTGCTAGGTCCAAAGCTCCAGTGAAGATTACCGCTACTAGAGTGCCTGTGAAGATTACCGCTGAGCCCAAAGTGGCTCCCCTGATTATTACCGCACCTGGCCCCGTGCCATATTCCTCCAGCAAAGCTATTCCGTGGAACTATGGAGGCGACGTTTACATCCATGGCATAAAGCAAGTTGGTAGTTCTGCTAATCCTAATGATATTGTGGGGACTAGTAAAGTTACTCGAAGTGGAAGGATCTACTCCCCAGAAATCTCACCTCCCGCTCCCGAAATTCGAGGAAAAAGACCAGTCAATCCTCCTCAGTCAGAGACATCGGTCGAAGTTACTTCTGAAGATGTTGCCAAACAGGAAATGGAAGAGATGCTGAAAATCATCCGTAAGAGCGATTTTGATGTAGTGGAACAATTGGGGCATACTCCGTCTAAAATCTCAATGTTGTCCTTGTTATTATCCTCTGAATCCCATGCCAATGCATTGATGAAATTCTTGAAGACCGCTCATGTGCCTCAAGAAACATCCGTCGATCAATTCGAACATTATGTTGCTAATTTGACTGTTGACAATGGCCTAGGCTTTTCCGATGCTGACCTGACGCCAGCAGGAAAGAATCACAATAAAGCTCTGCATATCTCCATCGAGTGTGAGGGGATCACCCTGGCTCACGTGTTGATCGACAACGGCTCTTCCTTGAATGTGCTCCCGAAAGCTGTACTCGATAAATTTGACTACAAAGGCATTGAACTGAAACCTAGTGATGTTGTGGTGCGTGCTTACGATGGTGCGAAGAGTGTTGTCTATGGTGAAGTGGTTCTCCCTATCAAGATAGGACCTCAAGTCTTCAACACTACCTTTCACGTGATGGACATTCGTCCCGCCTACTCCTGCTTGTTGGGGCGCCCTTGGATCCATGGGGCAGGTGCGGTAGCTTCGTCGCTTCATCAAAAGCTGAAGTATCCAATAGCAGGCATGGTTGTCACTGTATGTGGAGAAGAAGAGTATATTGTCAGTAGTGTGCAAGCCTTCAAATACGTCGAGATGGATGGTGAATTCTTTGAGACTCCTTCTCAGTCATTTGAAGTGGTTCCTCCACCCAGTCCTGTCCTTAAGCCAACTCCCCTTGTGCCCAAGGTTGTTCGTGCTCCCCCTGTCATGATCTCTCTGAAAGATGCTCAAGCCGCGATTGAAAATGGTGATCGTGCTGGTTGGGGTCAACTGATCAATGTACCGTACAAGTCTGATAAAGCTGGCCTGGGGTTTAACTCTGGAAAGATAGTCAAAAATCAGATTAATGCTATGGAAGATGCTGATAGTGATTGCGACTTGGATAGCTGGATTTTCCCAACAATTGGTGACGGACTCAACAATTGGAAGACTGAAGACATTATCCCGATTTCCTTTAGTCAGGAGTAATTGTTATTGTTTATTCTAGAATTGCAAATTTTAATTTTCTTTTACAATCAAACTTCTTAAAGCATTGTGTCTATGCCCGAGGCACAATAGCTAATTTGTTAAGGGTTTTGTCATTTTCATAAGCATATTTATATTCAATAAATCAATGGACGTTTTGCATTCAAATATTGCGCTCTTTGTCTTTCCTATTATCTTTCAAACGAGCTATGTTTTCTTACACACACGCACGTAACGAATTGCAGATCCCTATCCACTCTGGATCCTGTTGATAATAGTTCTACTACTGTTCATTATGACTTTGAAAATCCGATCTACCGAGCCGAAGATGGAAGTGAGGAAGATTGTGAAGTACCTGAAGAACTTGCCAGAATGTTACTACAAGAAGAAAGGACTATACAGCCGCATGAGGAGTCAGTTGAGACTGTAAATCTGGGTACCGAGGTGGACAAGAGAGAAGTCAAAATAGGAGCAGGCTTGGAAATCAGTGTCAAAAGAAGATTGATTCAAATGCTACATGACTATGTGGAGATTTTTGCTTGGTCTTACGAAGACATGCCAGGGCTGGATACCGATATAGTAGTGCATCGTTTGCCGACGAAGGAAGATTGTCGTCCTGTTAAGCAAAAGGTTCGTCGCATGCGTCCTGAAATGTCCGAGAAAATCAAGGCCGAAGTCATGAAACAATTCGATGCTGGTTTTCTGGCGGTTACTTCTTATCCTCAATGGGTTGCTAATGTGGTACCAGTGCCAAAGAAGGATGGTAAGGTGCGAATGTGTGTGGATTACAGAGATTTGAATAGAGCGAGTCCCAAGGATGATTTCCCACTGCCACACATTGATGTTCTGGTAGACAACACCGCTCAACACAAGGTATTCTCCTTCATGGATGGATTCTCGGGTTATAACCAGATCAAAATGGCACCTGAGGACATGGAGAAGACTACGTTTGTGACGCAATGGGGCACCTTCTGTTATAAAGTAATGCCGTTTGGTTTAAAGAACGCAGGAGCAACGTACCAGCGTGCTATGGTGGTTTTGTTCCATGACATGATCCATCATGAAATAGAAGTATATGTGGACGATATGATAGCCAGGTCTCATACTGAAGAAGAACATCTCGATCATTTATACAAACTGTTTGAGAGGCTGAAGAAATACAAGTTGAGATTGAACCCGAACAAATGCACCTTTGGAGTAAGATCTGGTAAACTCTTGGGCTTTATTGTCAGTGGTAAAGGTATTGAGGTCGACCCAGCCAAGGTGAGAGCTATTCAAGAGATGCCAGTTCCCCGTACGGATAAAGAAGTCAGAGGTTTCTTGGGACGTTTGAATTACATTGCCCGATTTATTTCCCATTTGACCGCTACTTGCAAACCCATCTTCAAGTTACTGAGAAAAAATCAAGAGATGATATGGAATGATGAATGTCAAGAAGCTTTCGACAAAATCAAGAAGTACCTCCAAGAACCTCCAATTCTGGTGCCACCAGTTGAGGGAAGACCTCTAATCATGTATTTAACCGTTTTAGAAAACTCAATGGGGTGCGTGTTGGGACAACATGACGAGTCCGGTCGAAAAGAGTATGCCATATACTACCTTAGCAAAAAGTTTACCGACTGTGAAACAAGATACTCACTGCTCGAGAAAACTTGCTGTGCTTTGGCCTGGGCTGCTCGCCGACTAAGACAGTATATGTTGAATCACACCACTTTGTTGATTTCTAAGATGGATCCTATCAAATACATATTTGAGAAACCCGCCCTCTCCGGAAGAATAGCAAGATGGCAGATGATTTTAACAGAGTATGATATCCAGTATACCACCCAAAAAGCAATCAAAGGAAGCGTGCTAGCTGATCATTTGGCTCATCAGGCCGTGAATGATTATCAGTCTATGAATTTTGAGTTCCCAGATGAGGATGTCATGCTTGTTACTGATTATGAAGAACCTGGACCGAATGAAGGACCCGAAGTGGGATCCCGATGGACTATGGTTTTTGATGGATCGTCTAACGCATTGGGCAACGGTATTGGCGTCGTGATCATTTCCCCCAAGGGTGGCCATACGCCTTTCACCGCTAGACTATGTTTTGAGTGTACCAACAATATGGCTGAGTATGAAGCATGTATTTTGGGACTCAGAGCTGCTATAGACCTGAGAATCAAGTTTTTGAGGGTGTATGGAGACTCAGCCTTAGTAATCAGTCAGGTCAAAGGAGAATGGGACACTAAACATCCGAACCTCATCCCCTATCGAGAGCAGGTGTTGACATTAATCCCATACTTTGAAGAGATCACATTCGAACATATTCCCCGAGAGGAGAACCAGTTGGCAGACGCATTGGCTACCATGTCATCTATGTTCAGAGTCAGATGGGACAATGAAGCTCCCCGGATTACCATTGAACGACTAGACGAACCAGCATATTGTTATGAACTTAACGCTGATGAAGTAGAAGAGAAGCCTTGGTTCCACGAGATAAAAAGATATTTAGAAGCTCAGGAATACCCTGAAGGGACATCCATCAATGACAGGAAATTTCTGAGGAAGTTCTCCGCTAAATTCTTTTTGAGTAATGGAATATTGTACAAACGTAACCATGATTCGACTTTGCTTCGCTGTGTGGATAGAAAGGAATCAGAGAAGATTATGGAAGACATGCACGACGGTATCTTTGGGACTCATTCTAGTGGACATACAATGGCCAAGAAGATTCTGAGGTCAGGGTATTATTGGTCTACCATGGAAACTGATTGCCACCATCACTCCAGAACTTGTCATAAGTGCCAGATCTATGCGGATAAAGTACATGTGCCTCCTGCTCCATTAAACGTGTTGACCGCGCCGTGGCCCTTTGCAATGTGGGGCATTGATATGATTGGCGAGATTAAACCTACCGCCTCTAATGGACATCGTTTCATCCTTGTTGCTATTGATTACTTCACAAAGTGGGTGGAGGCAGCCTCATTTGCTTCTGTTACTAAGAATGTGGTGGCACGATTCATCAAGAACAGCCTCATCTGCCGATACGGCGTCCCTGAGAGAATTATCACTGACAATGGCACTAATTTGAACAACAAGATGATTACTGAACTCTGCACGCAGTTCAAAATAAAACACCATAACTCTTCTCCGTACCGGCCAAAGATGAACGGCGCTGTAGAAGCGGCTAATAAGAATATTAAGAAGATTATACAAAAGATGACGGTAACATACAAAGACTGGCATGAGATGTTACCATTTGCTCTTCATGGTTATCGTACTTCGGTACGAACTTCGACAGGGGCAACTCCTTTCTCTTTAGTCTACGGAATGGAAGCCGTTTTACCAGTGGAAGTTCAGATTCCCTCTCTAAGGATCATGAAAGAGGCGGGCTTAGACGAGGACGAATGGATTCAGACTCGACTCGATCAGATAAATTTGATGGATGAGAAGAGACTTGCGGCTGTATGTCACGGGCAGATATATCAGAAGCGCATGACTAGGGCATTCAACAAAAAGGTCAAGAGACAAGTGTATCAAATTGGCGACTTGGTAATCAAACGCATCATCCTACCACAAACTGACCCCAGAGGCAAATGGACTCCCACATACGAAGGGCCATTTGTAGTTAAGAAGGTATTCTCAGGTGGAGCCATGATACTCGCTACAATGGATGGTGAAGACTTCCCACATCCCGTGAACGCGGACATAGTTAAAAAATACTACGCATAAAAGAGACCCGCTAGATCGACGTATCTAGGCAAAAGTAAGGGCATCCCGGCGAACCAAAAGGGTTCGGGCAAAAATTAGGGATATATAAAAAAAAAATGTACACCCGGCAAGTCGAAAACTTGAAAAGGCGGCTTGGGCAAAAAAGGGTATCCTGGTGGACTGAAAACCTGAAAAGGCGGTCCAGGCAAAAATTAGGGATTAAAGCGTATGACTATGTCCCGTTCTCAGTCAACTTTCATCCAAGTTCGAGGGACTGACCAAGCCAATCACTTCTATCCGACAGCAAGGGATGAGATGCTCGAAGACATAATGACAGTAGTAGGCTTAAAATCAATAGGACTTCTTCCACATAGCTTTCTCTTTGTTTTCGACAATTTCCTCTTACTAGGATTTCTGTCTCCTTGTACACAAATTGCCTGTTTATAGGCCTCCTTTCAAAATCAATACAACCCTCTTTCAAAAAAAGATGCTTTTGTTTTTACTTTTCTGTTTTGGTTGCGTAAATGTCCATTGATTTAATTTGAATTAATATGTGCATTTGAATATGACTGATGTTTACCAAAAATACATGCATAGAATAGCAATAGCAATTACTACCCGACTTCAGGATCAAGGAAAAGGTCTAATCATGCTTCCAATGAATCCGCTACCAATTCTCTTCCCCAGCAAGCCTTTTTTTTTTCCTCAGAAAATGGCAGTATCCCCAGGCACAGCCAGTTACTCCCCAACAGAGGTCGGCGTCACCAGACAGATTGATCATCTCATCCATCCCCAGCCAGGCTCTGTTGAATATTTCCACCATCAGACAGAAATCAAGCATCCCCAGCCGAGAAAGGGTCATCGACACAAATGTCTCAAATCAGTAGATGGGGATTTATTTTCCCCAGTAGAGTCCCCAAGCAGAACTTCTCATACGCATAACTCATTCATTACATCCTTTCACAGCATACGCATGCATACAACATTCACATTTATTTTAGCATAACACGAAACATCTCATGCATCATGACATAGCATGAAGCTAACTTTTTCTTTGCAGGTTAATTATCCTCCTGATATAGTCAAAGTAGAAGGTTCATTCAGACAGACACCTTTATCAATCACATTCAAGATTCAGATACATATTTCAAATACAGTTCATGGGAACATTCATTCTGACAACACTTCGATATCCTCCTAACGATGGCATCTCTAAGCCCATCCCAGACATTTATTGCAAGTACAACATATACAGGTTATCAGATACAGCCTAACGTACGGTTCATTCTGATTCAGCCCAACATATGACTTCTTCAGCAACTCCAATGCGGTCTAACGTACGACCCATTTGGACCTTCAAATCCTCAGATGCTGCCTAGCGTACGGTACATTCAGGGGTGTAGTCTAGCGTATGACTACTTTCTTTTTCAGATGCAGCCAAACGGACGGCTCATTCTACAACTCGGATACGATCTAACGTACGATCCATTCTGAACTTCAACAACCCCAACGCGGTCTAACGTACGACCCGTTTGGATCTTACAACCCTCAGATGCTACCTAACGTACGGTACATTTCTGAAGTGTAGTCTGGCGTACGACTACCGCTTTCATCATCAGATGCGGCCTAACAGACGACTCATTCTGCGACGGTCTAACGTACGACCCGTTCGGATGTCCATCCCCTCAGATGCTACCTAACATACGGTACATTTCTGAAGTGTAGTCTAACGTACGACTACCCCTTTCATCATCAGATCCTACCTAACATACGGTACATTTCTGAAGTGTAGTCTAACGTACGACTACCCCTTTCATCATCAGATCCTACCTAACATACGGTACATTTCTGAAGTGTAGTCTAACGTACGACTACCCCTTTCGTCATCAGATTCAGCCTAACGTACGGCTCATTCTGCAACTCAGATACGATCTAGCGTATGGTCCATTCTGATCCTTTATCCCCAACAGCATATGACACACTCCGACTCCCCAGCGAAGTCGGCAGCCTAATGGATGACTCATTATACGGTCTAACGTACGACCCAGTGTGGCACCCATGTCTTCAAATTGGCCTAATATACGGCGCGATCTGAAGCTTTCGTCATCAAACCTCCCGGATGGCATCTTTAAGCCCATCTCCATCAAGACCAACTGTCGATTCTCAAGTGCAAATTTTTGGGGCATTCTAGTGTTCAATAATCTTCCACCTCCAGACCACGAATGGCGTATACACCATTCTAACTCTCTCGGTCCAAGAATATTGAACAGGGGCAGCTGTCATACCCCAAAATTTGCCCATTATATTTCAAGACATTTTGCAAGGCATTCCGACTCATATATAACACTGATCTTGAAGAAACAAAGGCCCAGCTCACGGATGGCCCAATCCAGAAAATGGCCCAAACTGGCCTGTTCGCTACGCGCTCGCCTAGCGAAGCTGACAGACAACAAAAATTTCGGGCTTCATTCTGAGCCAAAAAAAAAAAAAAACGAGAAACGAAAAAAAAAAAAAAAGAGAATTTTTTTTTTAATTAATTAATTATTAATAATTAATTAATTAAATAATTAAAATAATATAAATAAAATATAACAAATTATTTTGGACTTGGGTCTCCCTCATTCCAAGCCCATTACCCACGAAATTAGTCTATAAATACTGAAGTTTCAGTAGGGGAGTTACACTTGGAGTTACACTGGGAGATTCACTAAAAAAAAAAAAGAGGAGGAGAACAGAGAAGAACGAATAGAAGTTTTGGCATAGGAACCCTGCCTACCCGGAGAATTCAGAGTAAAGAAACCCTGAAGGCAGCCCATCTGCACCGAAGCCATCGCCGTCCAATTCCCGCTGCCTAACTTATTCCGATACTACAAGTGGTCTATCCCTTCAACCTTGAATTGGCAAACAGGTTTGCGTATCTCTATTGTTTATACTTTCAATTGGCCATATCTACATATATAATGCATCATGATTAAATGTTGATATATAATTTGCTTTCGTATGGGAATTTAAATATGCCTGAATACCCTGAATGTTTGATCATGTTATTCCTGTGATAAAATGCCATAAAATTCAAAGTTCCTAACGTGGGGCTGTTTTCAAATTCAAAATCCGTGGCCGCTCGCTAGCACCTCGCTAGGCGAGCCTGGGGCGAGTATTCGCCTGGCCTTCGCTAGGCGAGGCAGAGGCGAACGAGACAGTAGCTGACTTTTCTGTTCTGTTTTTTTTTTATGTTTTATCATAGCCAGGCATTATTCATCCTATCCTATTTATTGTTGTGATATTTCTCCGGTGTAATCTTCGATTGCACCCTGATTTGGTGTTCTGACATGTTTTTTTTTTTTTTTTAGTTTCGTAAAGGTTCACATATCCCAGGAAAAGGTTATTGGCTAGGTATTCCACTTTATTTGTGGGATACCCTTGTGGAGTTTCACCCTAAATTAATTTTTAATGTATTAATTTCTAATGTATTAATTTTTTAATATATTATTTTTAATAATTTTAATGTGGAGTTTCATCCTAATTATATAATTAATTGTAAAACTTTGCCTTTGAATAAGTGATCTTGGACCTCTCTTTGTTGCCTTACGATTACGATATTACGGTCATGTCCCGCGAACGTGGGGATACCCTTAGCAAAGACCCTTCGGTTAAATCATCATAAAATAAATTATAGTCCCTCGGATGTTGCCTTCGAATATACAACTTTATCCCTCGATGACCCTCCGATGTTGCCTACGGTTAAAAGATGATAGTCCCTTCGAATGCTAAGATATCCTCGTAACTGTTGCCTTCAATGACCTATCGATGACCCTACGATGACCCTTAAACATCCAAAGGATAAAACTACTTATTTCTCAATAATAAGGACAGTTTTACCCTCATAAGGATAGGAAATGCTCATAAAGACCTTGGGTCGGTATAACTCTTAATTGTTGGTTCACAATCTAAAAACAATTTTCACACCTCACACCTTTCAAAATATCTTTAGAAAATCATCACTTGGTATATATTCATACTAGAATCATTACCGAGTTATATTTTTCTAAACAATTTCCAAAACTAAACGAGATAACTACTTTGTATATATTCATACAAGAATCATTACAAAGTTAAATTCTCTTTTCAAAACAATTTTTCTAAACAATTCACAAACACTTTTTTTTTTAAAAATAATATAAGTGATCGAGCAATTAAGAGCCCATGGATAACCATGGATACAAAGGGTGCTAACACCTTCCCTTTGTATAATGTACCTCCCGAACCCAAAATCTAAATTAAGGTCTTTCCTGTTCTTTTCCACCTTTCCTTATTGGATAAAAGAAAAGTCGGTGGCGACTCTTACTAACCGCGACATTGCGATTAAAACCACAAAAAAGTCCAGTTCACCGTATGACAGATGTTCTGACATCAGCTGGGACATCCTTCACAACATAACAAGGAACACCATTTGAGAGTCTTCAGATATTGCTGAGTCACCAGCTTGATCAAGAAGAACCCAGACATAAATTGGGACATATACATTTTCATCCCATTACAAGAGATACTCTTCCATAGATAGCTCAGAACTCCTACCACAAGCTCCAAGAGATGAATAGAAAACACCTCCTTTAGTCTTCAACTTACTACTTTTCTGCTCAAAAGTAATTTGTCTCAGACTTTCCTCAAGAATAATCAGCTGTCATATGTGGATTATCTTGATTCTTCGAACTCACTTCTGAGATAGACCAAATGCCACTGGTTGATTACCTCCTTCATGAATCCTCATATGAAAAGGTCAAATGCTGCTTTTTGACCTCCCCAAGTTTATCAGACTTCTCCCAAAGATATTCTGACCTTCCAAGTGAGATTTGAACTTCAAGTTACATGTTAAACAAAGCTTAGGGTCTCTAAGACATGAACATGTAACATCTTCTCCAACCAGCAACTCCTAAGAACTGCAATGAGAACGATCCTTTTGAAGTACCCAATCTACAACTCTGTAGACCCTTCTATCTTAAGTTGATGTGCCACTTCACCAACTAAGAATCTGATGTTAAACCAAATGTCACAACATTGTGTTTAGACATCTAGCTGTTGAATTCAGCTCCTTCTTCTGCCACTTGAAAGAACTTCCTCCCTTCACAGAACAAGAGTTCAATGTTCTCATAGACTTGATTGTGGAACCAAGTTTGAGTAAACAACCTCCATCCTGCAGATTTGCAGTGAAGTCATCCAAGCTCACACCTTGATGAATCCCTGCTTCTTCTCCAAAGACCTCAGACACTCTGATGCATGAGTCTTCAGAAGGACCAGTTAGACACTAACCCTTTAGCTATACCAAGGATACCACTTCCTAAAGCAAGGTTGTTTCCATGATGTCAAGGCTGCTGCCACTTGTTCTTGACTCCACAGTGTGCATAAGCTAATGCACTTCCTTACCTAGATCAGAAATAAACTGATCCTAGTAACCACCATCAAGACTCTGATGTCTTCTTCTTCTTGTACATACCAAGGCTGAACATGTTTCTTGCCAGGAAACCTTTTCAGAGATCATATGCTTTTGCTGCCACCAAAGAGATAGATCATAAGCCAATGAACTATCCTTCCTGTGATTCTGCACAGGGTCTTGAAGAAGTGATGTTCCAACATCTTTAATAACATCAGTTATCTTGAGCTCCAAGGATATTCAATTGAACACTTGTACTTGGCACAAGTAGACATTGATCTTAAATCCTTTCCCAATTATCCTTTCAGATGCTTCCACCACAAGAATACGTTGAAAGTACTCTTCGTGTGTCAACATCTTCTGCTTGCAAGCACCTCGACAATTTTGAAAGTCTTCCCAGATTAAATTCACCCTTAGGAATGAGAGGGATGAATTCTTCCTTGCAAGTGTGTCACACAGCCACCAGATCCCATGTGACACAGGTCAACAGTCAACCAGACTTTAGGCTGACCAAATGAGAGGAGGTTAACCAAAACTCGCCTTCAAATTAACAATCATGGAAGCTTCACACCAATATCCATGCATTGTACAGACATGTCTCAACATGACATACACCATCCCTACCGGTGACACCTAACTCTTTGAGTTATACCTATACATACTCCAATCACCCCAATCAGACTTCAGCTGACCATAAGTACTAGTGAAAGACATCAACAAGAGTCCATAGTAGATATGCATTGCCAGAGCACACTACCTCAACCAACCTCTGAATCTTCATATTCTCACTCCTTGTAAGAACTTCCACTTCTGAACGTGGTGTTTGAATAACAAGATTCATGGTTCCAATCCTCTTAAATGATATAGCAATCAGGTTACCCCAATATTGACTTCTAACATTCAGGGGACTTGTCTTCCAAAACAACATAGTACTTCCGGGAACAACTATTCCACCCTGATCAATCTACAGGAGTAAGACATCCAGCAGGAAATTGCACAATGTCACATCTCAACCAGCTCCACTTCTAGAGATCAGACTTCTACAAGTGACCTTCTTGAGCATACACATAGTTGACCCTACCCTTGTCAACTGAGCATACACAGATGTCTCCTCTTCCAGGTCAGGAGTAGGTTCCAAACAAGAGTATCCATTTGTTTGACACCTAGACACATCTGCTCTTCAACCAGTAGCTGCATACTTGTTGAACAACATGTTCTAACATCACATAGAACATTAGTTCCACCTCCTTGGAACACACCTTCCTTGAAAGACTTCAAGGTCTTCACATACACTACTCAAGAGAGTAAAGGAATCAGTGATTAAGTGATTCTTACCATCCTGAATTGAGGACGTCATTATGAGTGGACTTGAGGGGACTCAAGTATCTTTGACATCTTCAGTAGATTATGCTGGGATCTTGAATACGGCAGCCATTCATCCACATGAGGGGAAACTACATCAGAGTTTGAGTTTTCCCAGGTATTATGCAGCGGAAATCATAATACAACTCACCCAATGAGCACACACTTCATCAGATCACCCTCCAAGAACATACCAAGTTTGAATATGATTCAATACTTGCACAGCTGTCCCACACAAAGGCCAATTGCCAATCTCCAGAGGCAGGTGCACACAGTTCCTGTCATGAATAGTCCATCCACCTACTTCAAGGGACCATTCAGGGAAACCGCAGAACCATCTTCAGGTTCCAACATAACTTCTTGCCAGACACCAGAAAGTATCAGCCATGGATCTCATCCAGAGACAGAACAGGATGCCTGCTCTAATACCATTTGAAATTCTGGTGTAGTCAGATTTCAGATGTTCTATTCCAAGTCATGACATCTGATCTAACATTGTAACTAATACAACAAGATAGTTATTAACCACTGTACTAATATGCACACATTCACAGATGTCACGACATCTCATTCTATGTCACCCTAGAATGGATGAACACCTGGTTCTGTGCATCAGGAAGAAAGACTTAACAGAGATCAATCCTAGCATTCACTTCTGTTGTTTTCTTATACAGTTATCAGCATGATGTCGTACTGTTGATTTTGGACATCATCTGTTACATTGTTCCAGTGTGTTTGTCTTTTACTTGTGTTTCCTGAATTAAAGGTTGAACACGTTAATCTAATTTCCACTTATTAGATTGCTAACAAATAGGCTATTTGTTAGGTTCATTAATTGTAGGTTAGTAGTTGGTTTTCTGGATTTTAGCTCAGCTGTTGAATCCCTGAAGAATAGCCTGAGAAAAATACTAAACCAGAAAAACCAATCATCCTACACTTTAGCACCTACTGTTGGGAATGAATGTCACAACATTCAGTTCGACATCCAGAACATATGCTGATTCTGTTATGTTCCTGAAAAGGACTGTGCCAAGTTTGCAGTACTGTAAAAGACCAACTAGTCTCTACTTCAGTATCAGCCTTCAGTATCAACTGTCAAAACATCCAGTTTGACAGTTTCACAATGGTCCTTCGCCCAGGTCTGTTATCCTTGAAAGGAACAGACTTAAGTAAATACTGAACTAAAACTAACCTGCTTATTATTCAGTATACGCTGTCACTGATGAATGTTACAACATTCTGATTGACATTCACACAGAAGGCTATATACCAGGTCTGTTATCATCTTGATAAGCTGACTGGAAAACCAGCTGAGTTATGACAGTAATAAGAACACATGCAGAAGGAAAACAAACACAGGAAATTGTTAACCCAGTTCAGTCCAACATGACCTACATCTGGGGGCTACCAAGCCAGGAAGAAGATCCACTATCAGCAGTATTAATTCAGAGTTAAACTCCCCGTTTACAACTCTTCACTTAATCCCTACCCAATGCAATCTATACCTAGGAACTCCTAGATAGAAACCTCCAGTTTCCATTCCTATCACTACAAATACAATGTAATGTTACCACACCTTGAACTTGCTTCACAGCTTCATTCAAGAACAAAATCACTCTTGCCTACAGGCTTTGAGTTACAATTACTCTCAGCTTTGACCACTGAGAAACACATGGTAACCTTCCCACAGATTGGGAGGTTTACCTCACACACACCCCTAAATTTTCATTCTAAGAGGCTTACAACAACTAGGTTACAATGTGCTATTTATAACCTAATCACCCAACTGGATTTGGGCCTTCAGAAATCACAGCAAACTTGCTCTTTGCTGTTACAAATTCAGCAGAAAAATTCTGCTACAAACAAGGTCTTCAATCCTAAAATCTCTCCATATATATCTCCTTACTTTGAGCCTATATATCTTCTGATTGAGTCTTCAAGACCTCCACATGGGAGTTAGGATATTCACCAAATATCCTTACTAATCCCAGAATAAATACTGAATTAATTAATTCAGTTTTCTACACATGTACGATGTCACAGGCATGATGTCGTGACATCGTACATGACATGTTGGTCCAGATGTTGAACTTCTTCAACCCAACATATTAAAACAACAGAGATGATTACATTATTTGTTTTACAAAATTAATGCCAATCCTAAGGAATTAACAATGATCTTGAACTTATCCAAGGGGCAGGAGGAACTGAAGGCTCTCTTGCTCGAGAAGAAAAAAGACAAGAAACCTGTGAGTTACATTAACCCGGGAAGAAGGCTTAAAGGACAGGCTGCAGGAGTCAAGATTAGAATTCTGAAGGATCAAGAAGAGGGGACAGATTCAGAAGATGAGAATGCTGATCCTTTCAGCCAGGAGGACGACGACGAAGATTATGAAAATGAACAGTACTCTCCGAAAGATGATAAGTATAAGTTGCTGGAAGAACGTATGCTAGCTATGGAGGGTCAGAAGGCGCCAGGTCTGGATTTCGAAAGCTTGGGTCTAGTCTCTGATGTGGTCATTCCCCGCAAATTCAAGGTCCCCGCTTTCACTAAATATGATGGGGCATCTTGTCCTTTAGATGCATCTGAGAGCTTACGTGAGAAAGATTCAGCCGTATACCACTGATAGGAAACTATGGATCCATTTCTTCCAAGAGAGCCTGTCTGGCACACAGTTGGAGTGGTATTATCAGCTCGAGAGCTCTAACATCCACACCTGGACTGATTTAGCGACAGCTTTCTACAAGCATTACCAGTATAATTCTGAATTAGCACTTACTCGGCTACAGTTGCAGAATATGACTATGGGATCTAAAGAAGGCTTCAAAGAATATGCTCAAAAATGGAGAGATTTGGCTGGCAGAGTCAAACCCCCTATGACTGATCGAGAATTAGTGGACATGTTCATGAGCACACTGACTGGCCCATTCTACAGCCATCTATTGAGAAGTTCCTCATCGGGTTTCACTGAACTTATATTAACAGGTGAGCATGTTGAACGCGGCATTCGAAGTGGAAAGATACAGGCGGCTACCTCTGATCCTCCGGAGACTCCTAATGACATCACTGCCCCTCTGCCTAATCATGACAAGACTGTTAATGCTGTAGAAGATGCTGATAACGATTGTGACTTGGATAGCTGGATTTTCCCAACAATTGGTGACAGACTCAATAATTGGAAGGCTGAAGACACTATCCCGATTTCCTTTAGTCAGGAGTAATTGTTATTGCTTATTTAGTGTATCAAATTTGGTTAAATGTTTTGTCATTTTCATAAGCATATTCACATTCAATAAATCAATGGACTTTTTAAATTCAAATATCGCGCTCTTTATCTTTCCTGTCATCTTTCAAACAAGCTATGCTTTCTTACACACACTCACGTAACAAATTGCAGATCCATACCCACTCTGGATCCTGTTGGTAATAGTTCTATTACTGTTTATTATGACTTTGAAAATCCGATCTACCAAGCCGAGGATGGAAGTGAGGAAGATTGTGAAGTACCTGGAGAACTTGCCAGATTGTTACTGCAAGAAGAAAAGTTTATACAGCCGCATGAGGAATCAATTGAAATTGTAAATCTGGGCACCGAAGTAGACAAGAAAGAAGTCAAAATAGGAGCAGGCTTGGAAAACAGTATTAAAGAAAGATTGATTCAGATGTTACATGACTATGTAGAGATTTTTGCTTGGTCTTATGAAGACATGCCAGGATTGGATACTGATATAGTAGTGCATCGTTTGCCAATGAAGGAAGATTGTCGTCCTGTTAAGCAGAAGGTTCGCCGCATGCGTCCTGAAATGTCTGAGAAAATCAAAGCCGAGGTTATGAAACAATTTGATGCAGGTTTTCTGGCTGTTACTTCTTATCCTCAATGGGTTGCTAATGTGGTACCAGTGCCGAAGAAGGATGGTAAGGTGCGAATGTGTGTGGATTACAGAGATTTGAATAAAGCGAGTCCCAAAGATGACTTTCCACTTCCGCACATTGATGTTCTGGTAGATAACACCGCTCAACACAAGGTATTCTCATTCATGGATGGATTCTCGGGTTATAATCAAATTAAGATGGCACCTGAAGACATGGAGAAAACTACATTCGTGACGCAATGGGGCACTTTCTGTTACAAAGTAATGCCATTCGGTTTAAAGAATGCAGGGGCAACATACCAGCGTGCTATGGTAGTGTTGTTCCATGACATGATCCATCACGAAATAGAGGTATATGTGGATGACATGATAGCCAGATCTCATACTGAAGAAGAACATCTCGATCATTTATACAAAATGTTTGAGAGGTTGAAGAAATACAAGTTGAGATTGAACCCGAACAAATGCACCTTTGGAGTAAGATCCGGTAAACTCTTGGGATTTATTGTCAGTGGCAGAGGAATTGAGGTTGACCCGGCCAAGGTGAGAGCTATTCAAGAAATGTCAGTTCCCCGTACAGATAAAGAAGTCAGAGGTTTCTTGGGACGTTTGAATTACATTGCCCGGTTTATCTCCCATTTGACCGCTACCTGCAAACCCATCTTCAAGATACTGAGGAAAAATCAAGAGATGATATGGAATGATGAATGTCAGGAAACTTTTGACAAAATCAAGAAGTACTTCCAAGAACCTCCAATTTTGATACCACCAGTTGAAGGAAGACCTCTAATCATGTATTTGACCGTGTTAGAAAATTCAATGGGGTGCGTGTTGGGGCAACATGACGAGTCTGGTCGAAAAGAGCATGCCATATACTACCTTAGCAAAAAGTTTACCGACTGTGAAACAATATACTCACTGCTCGAGAAAACTTGTTGTGCTCTGGCTTGGGCTGCTCGCCGACTAAGACAGTATATGTTGAATCATACCATTTTATTGATTTCTAAGATGGATCCTATCAAATATATAAACCTGCCCTCTCCGGAAGAATAGCAAGGTGGCAGATGATTTTAACAGAGTATGATATCCAATACACAACTCAGAAAGCAATCAAAGGAAGCGTGTTAGCCGATCATTTGGCTCATCAAGCAGTTGATGATTACCAATCTATGAATTTTGAGTTCCCAGATGAGGATGTCATGCTTGTTGCTGATTATGGAGAACCTGGACCGGATGAAGGACCCGAACTGGGATCCCGATGGACTATGGTTTTTGATGGATCTTCTAATGCATTGGGCAATGGTGTTGGTGTTGTAATCATTTCCCCCAAGGGTTGCCATACGCCTTTCACTGCTAGACTATGTTTTGATTGTACCAATAATATGGCTGAGTATGAAGCATGTATTTTGGGACTCAGAGCTGCTATAGACCTAAGAATCAAGTTTTTGAGTGTGTACGGAGACTCAGCATTAGTAATCAGTCAGATCAAAGGAGAATGGGACACTAAACATCCAAATCTCATCCCTTATCGAGAACGGGTGTTGACATTAATCCCATCTTTTGAATAGATTACATTCGAACATATTCCGCGAGAGGAGAATCAGTTGGCAGACGCCTTGGCTACCATGTCCTCTATGTTCAGAGTCAGATGGGACAATGAAGCTCCCAGGATCACCATTGAACGATTAGATGAACCAGCATATTGTTATGAACTTAATACTGAGGGAGTAGAGGAGAAACCTTGGTTCCACGAAGTGAAAAGATATTTAGAAACTCAGGAATACCCTGAAGGGGCATCCATCAATGACAGAAAAATCCTGAGGAAGTTCTCCGCTAAATTCTTTCTGAGTAATGGAGTATTATACAAACGTAATCATGATTCGACTCTGCTTCGCTGTGTGGATAAAAAGGAAGCAGAAAAGATTATGGAAGACATGCATGACGGTATTTTTGGGACTCATTCTAGTGGACATACAATGGCCAAGAAGATTCTGAGATCAGGGTATTATTGGTCTACCATGGAAGCTGATTGCCACCATCACTCCAGAACTTGTCACAAGTGCCAGATCTATACGGATAAAGTACATGTGCCTCCTGCTCCTTTAAACGTGTTGACAGCCCCTTGGCCCTTTGCAATGTGGGGCATTGATATGATTGGGGAGATTAAACCTACTGCTTCTAACGGACATCGCTTCATTCTTGTTGCGATTGATTACTTTACAAAGTGGGTAGAGGCAGCCTCATTTGCTTCTGTTACCAAGAATGTGGTGGCACGGTTCATCAAGAATAGTCTCATTTATCGGTATGGCATCCCTGAAAGAATTATCATTGACAATGGTACTAATTTGAACAACAAGATGATTACTGAACTTTGCACGCAGTTCAAGATAAAACACCATAACTCTTCTCCGTACCGGCCAAAGATGAATGGCACCGTGGAAGCTGCTAATAAGAATATTAAGAAGATTATACAAAAGATGACAGTAACATACAAAGACTGGCATGAGATGTTACCGTTTGCTCTTCACAGTTATCGCACTTCAGTACGCACTTCGACGGGGGCAACTCCCTTCTCTTTAGTCTACGGAATGGAAGCCGTTTTACCAGTGGAAGTTCAGATTCCCTCTCTAAGAATCATGAAAGAGGCAGACTTAGATGAGGATGAATGGATTCAGACTCGACTCGATCAGATAAATTTGATTGATGAAAAGAGACTCGCGGCTGTTTGTCATGGGCAGATATATCAGAAGCGCATGACCCAGGCATTTAACAAAAAGGTCAAAAGACAGGTGTATCAAGTTGGCGACTTGGTGATGAAGCGTATCATTCTACCACAAGGTGATCCTAGAGGCAAATGGACTCCCACATACGAAGGGCCATTTGTAGTTAAGAAGGTATTCTCTGGTGGAGCCATGATGCTTGCTACAATGGATGGCGAAGATTTCCCGCATCCCGTGAACGCGGACATAGTTAAAAGATACTACGCATAAAAGAGACCCGCTAGGTCGACGTATCTAGGCAAAAGTAAGGGCATCCCGGCGAACCAAAAGGGTTCGAGCAAAAATTAGGGATAAACATATAAAAATGTACACCCGGCAAGTCGAAAACCTGAAAAGGCGGCTTGGGCAAAAAGGGGTATCCTGGTGGACTGAAAACCTGAAAAGGCGGTCCAGACAAAAATTAGGGATTAAAGCGTATGACTATGTCCCGTTCTCAGTCAGCTTCACCCAAGTCAAAGGAACTGAACAAGCCAATCACTTCTATCCGACAGTAGGAGATGAGATGCTTGAAGACATAATGACAGTAGTGGAATTAAAATCAATAGGACTTTTTCTGCATAGCTTTCTCTTTGTTTCTTGACGATTTCCTCTTACTAGGATTTCTGTCTCCTTGTACACAAATGGCCTGTTTATAGGCCCTCTTTCAAAATCAATACAATTTTATTCCCAAAAAAATGCTGTTGTTTTACTTCCTCTGTTTTGTTTGCGTAAACGTCCATTGATTTAATTTGAATTAATATATGAATTTGAATATGATCGATGTTTATAAAAAATGCATGCATAAAATAGAAATAGCGATTACTGAAATTCTGGCGTAGTCAGTATTCAGATGTTCTACTTCAAGTCATGACATCTGATCTAACATTGTACCTATTACAGCAAGACAGTTATTACACTCTGTACTAATGTGCACCTTTTCACAGTGTCACGACCTCTCCTTCTATGTCATCCTAGAATGGAGGGACACCTAGTTATGTGCACCTTATCATTCACTTCTGTTGTTTTCCTACACAGATATCAGCAAGATGTCTCAATCCTGTTTTGGACATTATCTGTTACATTGTTCCAGTTTGTTGGTCATGTACTTGTATTTCCTAAATTAAAGGTTGTAACAAGTTAAACTAATCTCCACTTATTAAGGAGCTAACAAATAGATTATTTGCCAGGTTCATTAATTGTAGCTTAGTTGTTAGTTTCCTAGATTTTAGATCAGCTGGTGGATTCCTGAAGAATAGCTTGAGAAAAATCCTGAAACAGAAAAACTAACCATCCAACAATTTAGCATATGCAGTCAGGAGTGAATGTCACAACATTCCGTTTGACATCCAAGTCCAGAACCATATGCTAAGTCTGCTTGATTCCTGAAAACAGACTGTGCTAAATTTGTTGTACTGTAAAAGACCAACCAGTCTCTACTTCAGTATCAGCTTACTGGAGGAACTGTCAAGACATCCAGTTTGACAGTTGCACAATGATCTTTTGGCCAGGTCTGTTATGCTTTTGAACTCCAGACTTCACTACATACTGAACTGAAATCATCAGCTTATTAAACAGTGTGTGCTGTTGTTGATGAATGTCAAAACATTCTGATTGACATTCCAACAGAAGGCTATGTATCAGGTCTGCTATTATCTTGATGAACAGACTGGAATACCTGCTTAGTTATGGCAGACATGATTATATCATACAGAAGGAAAACAAACACAGGAAATTGTTAACCCAGTTCAGTCCAACATGACCTACATCTGGGGGCTACCAAGCCAGGAAGAAGATCCACTATTAGTAGTATCAATTCAGAGTTAAACTCCCCCGTTTACAACTCATCACTTAATCCCTACCCAATGCAATCTATACCTAGGAACTCCTAGATAGAAACCTCCAGTTTCCATTCCTATCACTACACATACAATGTAATGTTACCACACCTTGAACTTGCTTCACAGCTTCATTCAAGAACAAAATCACTCTTGCCTACAGGCTTCGAGTTACAAACACTCTCAGGTTTTACCACTGAGAAACACATAGTAACCTTCCCACAGATTGGGAGGTTTACCTTACACACACCCCTAAAAATTCATTCTAAGAGGCTTACAACAACTAGGTTACAATCAGCTATTTATAACCTAATCACCCAACTGGATTTGGGCCTTCAGAAATCGCAGCAGACTTGTTCTTTGCTGTTACAACTTCAGCAGAAAAATTCTGCTACAAACAAGGTCTTCAATCCTAGAATCTCTCCATATATCTCCATATTTTGAGCCTATATATCTTCTGATTGAGTCTTCAAGACCTCCACATGGGAGTTAGGATATTCACCAGATATCCTTGCTGATCCCATGACATATACTGAATTAATTAATTCAGTTTCCTACACATGTGCGATGTCACAGACCTGATGTCGTGACATCGTACATGACATGTTGGTCCAGATGTTGAATTTCTTCAACCCAACATATTAAAACAACAGAGATGATTACATTATTTGTTTTCTAAAATTACTGCCAATCCTAAGGAATCAACAATCTCCCCCTTTGGCAAATTTTAGCTAAAACAAATAAACAATACACTGGACAACACATCCCAATTTGGGAATGCTCTTCATCTCCGTCATTGGCTCCACCACCACAAACACCAAAGTTGGTGTACATGGGGAAGAAGAGGGACAAGACTTAGTTGTACCAGAACCCTTCCCCTCAACCGGAGAGCTTCCTGAAGAATATGTAATGCTGAGTACATAGACAATGTAACTCAGATCACAAGGCACAACTGTCTTCTTAACTCAGATCACAAGACACAAGTGGTAAACCCAGTTGGTGGATTTTGTGCCTGATGCCAACTTCTGTTTGCTGCCACATCCACAGTTGGCTTTCTTCTGGTACATTCTCAACCCTAGGACTATAGTTTTCTCCCCCTTTTTAGCTAAACATTTGTAAAGGCACCCTTCACAAAACCAGATCCAGGCGCAGCTTGCCCAAACCTTAACATACCCCATGATTATGAGAATGGAGTGTTTTTCTTGTGAGAGGAAGAGGGCTAGTGCATCCTTTAAATAGTCCAGCCCGTGCCTAGGAATTTCCGGTATAAATAAATGCTTGGTCAAGATGCATTTATTTTTGCTGGGAAACAGTCAGAGAATCACCAACAAAATCTCAGACTATCTTTGAATACCTTTTATAGCTCTTGACTGTTTCTTTTCCAAAACAGCCGTTCCAGTGTATGGAGACCATTCCATATATGCAGTCAGACACGTTGCACGCGATGTCTTAACATTCCTGCATTCAGCCAGTTTCCCAAGACCTCTGTCATACCTCCAGTAGAGACTTGACACCTAGCACTGCTACAGCCAACTTTTCACACTTTAGCTGATGGTTACTCCCCCTGTACCACACAGCTGTAGCCATCAGGCTTATTCTGGTTTATCAGACTTAGCCACATCACCCTCATAATTCCTAATGACTTTAAAATTCAGAAGGAATTAACAGCAATGTCCAGGGCAATGTCATGACATCCGGTCAGACATTCTTCTGCTCATTCAGCCTTGACATACATCACAGCATCCTGATAACTACCTAGTCATCTGAGAACACATAGACCACAAGCTTGGTGATTGCTTGCAGCACAAAGGCACAACTCCCCCTGTCATGGACAACCTACTCTCTTGGAGGTTACACATATCCAACATGGTTGGACCTTCACCTTCTTCCTGATTCAAAAAGAACTCAACCCACTTGATGAATGGAAAACATAAGACTCATCTTCATGTCTTCAAGAGCGTACCCTCTGTTCAACCCTCTTGGTTGAACACATCCACACCCTGAGTCAATCTCTCTTCTAACCAGAACAGAAAGCCACTTCACAAAATGTTCTAACATTCGTTAGGACATCCATCACACATAACAGGGAACACCATCTGATAGTCTTCAGATATCACTGAGTCACCAGCTTGATCAAGAAGAACCCAGACATAAATTGGGACATATACCTTTTCATCCCATTACATGAGATAATCTTCCATAGATGACTCAGAACTCCTACCACAAGCTCCAAGGGATGAATAGAAAATACCTCCTTTTGTCTTCAACTTAATACTTTTCTGCTCAAAAGTAATTTGTTTCAGACTTTCCTCAAGAATAATCAGCTGCCATATGTTGATTATCTTGATTCTTCGAACTCACTTCTGAGGTAGACCAATTGCCACTGGTTGATTACCTCCTTCATGAATCCTCATATGAAAAGGTCAAATGCTGCTTTTTGACCTCCCCAAGTTTATCAGACTTCTCCCAAAGATATTCTAACCTTCCAAGTGAGACTTGAACTTCAAGCTACATGTTGAACAAAACTTAGCTTTTCTAAGACATGAGCATGTACCTTCCAGCCACTCCAAAGTACTGCTACGAGGATGACCTTTTTGAAGTATCCAATCTACAACCTGTAGACCCTTCTATCTCAAATTGATGTGCCACTTCACCAACTAAGAATCTGATGTTGAACCAAATGTCACAACATTGTGTTTTGACATCTAGCTGTTGAATTCAGCTCCTTCTTCTGCCACTTGAAAGAACTTCCTCTCTTCACAGAACAAGAGTTCAATGTTCTCATAGACTTGATTGTGGAACCAAGTTTGAATAAACAACCTCCATCCTGCAGGTTTGCAGTTAAGTCATCCAAGCTCACACCTTGATGAATCCCTGCTTCTTCTCCAAAGACATCAGACATTTTGATGTATGAGTCTTCAGAAGGAACAGTTAGAAACTATCCCTTCAGCTATGCCAAGGATTCCTCTTCCTAAAGCAAGGCTGTTTCCATGATGTCAAGACTGCTGCCACTTGTTCTTGACTTCACAGTGTGCATAAGCTAATGCACTTCCTTACCTAGATCAAAAATAAACTGATCCAAGTAACCACCATCAAGACTATGATGTCTTCTTCTTCTTGTACATACCAAGGCTGAACATGTTTCTTGCCAGGAAACCTTTTCAGAGATCATATGCTTTTGCTGCCACCAAAGAGATAGATCATAAGCCAATGTACTATCCTTCCTGTGATTCTGCACAGGGTCTTGAAGAAGTGATGTTCCAACATCTTTAAGAACATCAGTTATCTTGAGCTCCAAGGATAATCAATTAACCACTTGTACTTGGCACAAGTAGACATTGATCTTAAATCCTTTCCAATTATCCTTTCAGATACTTCCACCATAAGAATACTTTGAAAATACTCTTCTAGTGTCAACATCTTCTGCTTGCAAGCACCTCAATAGTCTTGGGACTCTTTCCAGATTAGATTCACCCTTAGGAGTGAGAGAGATGAATCCTTCCTTGCAAATGTGTCACACAACAACCAGAACCCATGTGACACAGGTCAACAGCCAACCAGACCCTAGGCTGACCAAACGTGAGGAGGTTAACCAAAACTCCCCCTCACATTAACAATCATGGAAACTCCACACCAATATCCATGCATTGTACACAAATGTCTCAATATGACATCCACCATCCCTTACCAGTGGCAACTAACACCTCCAATCACTCCAATCAGACTTCAGCTGACCATAAGTACTAGTGAGACACACAACACCAGTCAATAGTAGATATGCATTGCCAGAGCATATTACCTCAACTAACCTCTGAATCTTCATATTCTCACTCCTAGTAAGAACTTCCACTTCTGAACATGGTGTTTGAATATCAAGATTCATGGTTCCAACCCCCTTAAATGATATCACAATCAGGTTATCCCATTGTTGACTGCTAACATCCAGGAGACTTGTCTTCCAACACACCATAGTACTTCAGGGAACAACTATCCAATCCTGATCAAACTGCAGGAAGATGCCTAACAGCAGGAGATTGCACAATGTCACATCTCAACCAGCTCAACTTCTAGGGATGACCTTCTTGAGCACACACCCAGTTGACCCTGCTCTTGTCAACTTAGCACACACAGATGTCTCCTCTTCCAGGTCAGGAGTAGGTTCCAAACAGAATTATCCCTTTGTTTGAACCCTAAAAACATCTGCCCTTCAACCAGTAGCTGCATACTTGTTGAATAACATGTTCTAACATCACATAGAACATTGGTTCCACCTCCTTGGAACAACCCTTCCTTGAAGGTCTTCAAGGTCTTCATATACACTACTCAAGAGAGTAAGAGAATCAGTGATTAAGTGACTCTTACCATCCTGAAGTGAGAACGTCATGATGAGTGGACTTGAGGAGACTCAAGTATCTTTGACATCTTCAGTAGATTATGATGAGATCTTGAACACAGCAGCCTTTCATCCACATGAGGGGAAACTACATCAGAGTTTGAGTTTTGCCATGTATTATGCAGCGGAAATCATAATACAACTCAACCTATGAACACACACTTCACCAGATTGGCCTCCAAGACCATACCAGGTTTGAATGTGATTTAGTACTGGCACAACTGTCCCACACTCAGGCCAATTGCCAACCTCCAGAGACAGGTACACACCATTCCTGTCATGAACAGTCCATCCACCTACTTCAAGGGACCATTCAGGGAATTACAGAACCTTACACAGGTTCCAGCATTAGTACTAACATAACTCCTTGCCAACTACCAGAAAGTATCACCCATGGATCTCATCCAGAGACAGAACAGGATGCCTACTCTGATACCAATTGAAATTCTGGCGTAGTCAGTATTCAGATGTTCTACTTCAAGTCATGACATCTGATCTAACATTGCACCTATTACAGCAAGACAGTTATTACACTCTGTACTAATGTGCACCTTTTCACAGTGTCACGACCTCTCCTTCTATGTCATCCTAGAATGGAGGGACACCTAGTTATGTGCACCTTATCATTCACTTCTGTTGTTTTCCTACACAGATATCAGCAAGATGTCTCAATCCTGTTTTGGACATTATCTGTTACATTGTTCCAGTTTGTTGGTCATGTACTTGTATTTCCTAAATTAAAGGTTGTAACAAGTTAAACTAATCTCCACTTATTAAGGAGCTAACAAATAGATTATTTGCCAGGTTCATTAATTGTAGCTTAGTTGTTAGTTTCCTAGATTTTAGATCAGCTGGTGGATTCCTGAAGAATAGCTTGAGAAAAATCCTGAAACAGAAAAACTAACCATCCAACAATTTAGCATATGCAGTCAGGAGTGAATGTCACAACATTCCGTTTGACATCCAAGTCCAGAACCATATGCTAAGTCTGCTTGGTTCCTGAAAACAGACTGTGCTAAATTTGCTGTACTGTAAAAGACCAACCAGTCTCTACTTCAGTATCAGCTTACTGGAGGAACTGTCAAGACATCCAGTTTGACAGTTGCACAATGATCTTTTGGCCAGGTCTGTTATGCTTTTGAACTCCAGACTTCACTACATACTGAACTGAAATCATCAGCTTATTAAACAGTGTGTGCTGTTGTTGATGAATGTCAAAACATTCTGATTGACATTCCAACAGAAGGCTATGTATCAGGTCTGCTATTATCTTGATGAACAGACTGGAATACATGCTTAGTTATGGCAGACATGATTATATCATACAGAAGGAAAACAAACACAGGAAATTGTTAACCCAGTTCAGTCCAACATGACCTACATCTGGGGGCTACCAAGCCAGGAAGAAGATCCACTATTAGTAGTATCAATTCAGAGTTAAACTCCCCCGTTTACAACTCATCACTTAATCCCTACCCAATGCAATCTATACCTAGGAACTCCTAGATAGAAACCTCCAGTTTCCATTCCTATCACTACACATACAATGTAATGTTACCACACCTTGAACTTGCTTCACAGCTTCATTCAAGAACAAAATCACTCTTGCCTACAGGCTTCGAGTTACAAACACTCTCAGGTTTTACCACTGAGAAACACATAGTAACCTTCCCACAGATTGGGAGGTTTACCTTACACACCCCCTAAAAATTCATTCTAAGAGGCTTACAACAACTAGGTTACAATCAGCTATTTATAACCTAATCACCCAACTGGATTTGGGCCTTCAGAAATCGCAGCAGACTTGTTCTTTGCTGTTACAACTTCAGCAGAAAATTCTGCTACAAACAAGGTCTTCAATCCTAGAATCTCTCCATATATATCTCCATATTTTGAGCCTATATATCTTCTGATTGAGTCTTCAAGACCTCCACATGGGAGTTAGGATATTCACCAGATATCCTTGTTGATCCCATGACATATACTGAATTAATTAATTCAGTTTCCTACACATGTGCGATGTCACAGACCTGATGTCGTGACATCGTACATGACATGTTGGTCCAGATGTTGAATTTCTTCAACCCAACATATTAAAACAACAGAGATGATTACATTATTTGTTTTCTAAAATTACTGCCAATCCTAAGGAATCAACAATTACTACAAGACTTCAGGATCGAGGAGAAGGTCTAACCATGCTTTCCAATGAATCCGTTGCTAATTCTATTCCCCAGCAAAGCCAGTTATTCCCCAGAAGCAATTGGCATTACTAGACAAATTGGTCATCTCTTCCACCCCCAGCCAGGCTTCTGTTGAACATTTCTACCATTAGACAGAAATCCAATACCCCCAGCTTAGAAAGGGCCGTCAATACAAATATCTCCAACCGGAATATTGGGATTTATTTTCCCCTGGCAGAAATTTCCAGACGCATAATTCATTCATGCATCATTTCGCATCATATACATGCATACATTGTTCGCATTTATTTTCAGAAGCATAAAACATCTCATGCATCATGACATGGCATAAAGCTAACTTTGTTTTTCAGGTTAATTATCCTCCTGATACCGTCAGAGTAAAGATCCATTCAGACAGACATCCTTATCGATTACATTCAAGATTCAAATACAGCCTTCAGATATACTCCATATGAACATTCATTTTGGCAAGCATTCTGGCATCTTCCTAATGATGGCATCTTTAAGCCCATCCCAGACATTTACTGCAAATACAACAAATATTATCAGATACAGCCTAACGTACGGTTCATTCTGATTCAGCCCAACATATGACTTCTTCAACTACTCCAATACGGTCTAGCGTACGACCCATTTGGATCTTCAAATCCTCAGATACTGCCTAGCGTACGGTACATTCCGGGGTGTAGTCTAGCGTACGACTACTTTCTTCTTCAGATACAACCTAACGTACGGCTCATTCTGCAACTCCAATACGGTCTAGCGTACGACCCATTTGGATCTTCAAATCCTCAGATACTGCCTAGCGTACGGTACATTCCGGGGTGTAGTCTAGCGTACGACTACTTTCTTCTTCAGATACAGCCTAACGTACGGCTCATTCTGCAACTCCAATACGGTCTAGCGTACGACCCATTTGGATCTTCAAATCCTCAGATACTGCCTAGCGTACGGTACATTTCGGGGTGTAGTCTAGCGTACGACTACTTTCTTCTTCAGATACAACCTAACGTACGGCTCATTCTGCAACTCCAATACGGTCTAACGTACGACCCATTTGGATCTTCAACTCAGATGCGATCTAACGTACGATCCATTCTGACCCCTTTTTTCAGATACAGCCTAACATACGGCTCATTTTGCAACTCAGATACGATCTCGCGTACGATCCATTCTGATCTTTCATCCCCAGCGAAGTCACCCGCCTAAGGAATAACTCACTCTGCTACTCAGATACGATCTAGCGTACGATCCATTGTGATCTTTACCTCTCCGGAGGCAGCCTAATAGACGGTTCATTCTGCAATTCGGATACGATCTAGTGTATGGTCCGTTCTGATCCTTTATCCCCAGCAGCGTATGATCCATTCTGATCTTTCATCATCAAACTTCCTGGATGGCATCCTTAAGCCCATCTCCATCAAGACTAACTTTTGATTAACAAGTGCAAATTTTTGGGGCATTCTAGTGTTCAATAATCTTCCACCTCCAGACCACAAATGGCGTACACACCATTCTAACTCTCTCGGTTCAAGAATATTGAACAGGGGCAGCTGTCATACCCCAAAATTTGCCCGTTAATATTACAAGCATTTTTCAAGGCACTCCAACTTATCTTTCAAGGCATTGATCTTAAAAGAACAAGGACCCAGCACACAGATGACAAAATCCAGAAAATGGCCTAAACTGGTTTGCTCGCTAGGCGAGCCATTCCTTCGCCTAGCGAACCCTTCGCTACGCCACTCGCCTAGCGAAGCTTGCGAATACCAGAAAATTCTGGGCTTCATTCTGAGCCCATTAGGTCATAAAAAGAGCATTATAAATACCACAACTTCAGTCAGAAAAAGGAGAACGAAAACGGAGGAGAAAAGAAAACACTCACAGACAGCAAACCCTGGAGGCTAACCCAAAGAATTCAGAGCAACCCTAAAGGAAACCCTGAGGGAAACTCATCTGCACCAAGGTTACCTCCGCCCAACTCAATCCGACTTGCCAATTCAAGGTTGCAATTCAATTGCAAACAGGTTTGCATTACTATTACCGCCTTATGTTCTTAACTTGCATGTGGCATTATGATATCTCAAGTTTTTGCATGGGAATTTAAGTATGTATGAATATATTGAATGTTTAACCATGTAATTTCTGTAATGGATGTCATAGGGTTTGGAGCTTTCCGGAATTGTACTATTATCAAAACCAGAACCCGCAGCTGCTCGCTAGCACATCGCTAAGCGAGCATGTAGCGAGCGTTCGCTAGGCGAGGCAGGAGCGAACGTGACAGTCGCGGATTTTGCTGTTCTGTTCTATGCTTATCGGATCTGTTCTATTTTATGATTTTTCTGTTCTGTTCCGTTCTATTCTATCCTACCGCTGTGTTCCTTTTGTTTGGTGCAATTCTCGATTGCACCCTGATTTGGTATTCTGACTTGTTTGCTAAATTTTGTAAGGGCTCACGTACTCCCGAAAAGGTAGCTTGCTAGGTATTCCACTTTATTTGTGGGATACCCTTGTAGAGATTCATCCTAATTATTTAATTGATTTTAATGTGGAGATTCATCCTGATTATTTAATTGATTTTAATGTGGAGATTCATCCTAATTATTTAATTGATTTTAATGTGGAGATTCATCCTAATTACCTAATTGATTACAACTACCTAATTGATTATAAAATATTGCCTTTGAATATGTGATCTTGGACCTCTCTTTGTTGCCTTGCGATATTACGGTATTACGGTCATGTCCCGCGAATGTGGGGATACACTTAGCAAAGACCCTTCGATTAAATCATCATGTCCCTATAAAATAAATCATAGTCCCTCGGATGTTGCCTTCGAATATATGATTTTGTCCCTCGATGACCCTTCGGTGTAGCCTACGGTTAACTGATGATCGTCCCTTCAAATGCTAAGGTATCCTTACAAATGTTGCCTTCAATGACCAAACGATGACCCTACGATGTCCCTTTACATCCAAAGGGATAAGACTACTTACTTCTCAATAGTAAGGACAGTTTTACCCTCATAAGGATGGGAAATGCCCATAAAGACCTTAGGTAGGTATAACTCTTAATTGCTGGCTCACAACCTAAAATATTTTTCATACCTCACACTTTGCAAATACTAGAAAATCACCACTTGGTATACATTCGTACTAGAATCATTGCCAAGTTCTATTTTTCTAAACTGCTTTCGAAATTAAACGAGATAAATACTTTGTATACATTCGTACAAGAATCATTACAAAGTTAAACCCTCTTTTCAAAACATTTTTCAAGCAATTCACCAACACTTTTTTTCAGACAAACATAAGTGATCAAGCAATTAAGAGCCCATGGATAACCATGGATACAAAGGGCGCTAACACTTTCCCTTTGTATAATGTACCTCCCGAACCCAAAATCTAATTAAGGTCTTTCCTGTTCTTTTCCACCTTTCCTTATTGGATAAAAGAAAAGTCGGTGGCGACTCTTGCTATCCGCGACATTTGCTTTCCAAAGCAAAAACACACAAAGTCAGTTCACCGTATGACAGCGCTATTCTGATTCCAACAGTGAAACACCTGGGATTCCTATACACTACTTGTTAGCTAATAGTCTACATAAAAGATCACGCCTATCCTCCAGAGTACCGACCATCCAAAACAGTACTAGGACATCATTGACATGAATTAGTATAATAAATTTCTCGCTGATACACAAAGGTTTAGAATATGAACAACACCTTCCATGGGATAGATATGCAGAAGCCATGCGACTACAACCATAAAGGTGTATGACATTCAAATTTATCCTGTGCTTGAAGGAACTTATCCAAATTAGTTTGACAATACCTGATTCTTGTTACTATATTCCATATCAAATCCTCTTATAGGTTCTAATTCATTCAAGGTTTCTGCCTTCACAGGATCTCGACCAATAATAAAATAACACCATCAAGGAACTTCAAGTCATTAACGAGACACCGCTTCCAAGAAACCTTAAGCAGACTAGACTGTAACTGTGAGTTTCCATACTACTCACAGAGTCATATAACACTTTTCACCTTTAGGAATAACATTGCACTTCCTATCTAGAACCCTTCATCTTAAGTCCAGATCCATCTTCAATAATCTTAGCTCATGCTCTTACTAATATACAACCTGGGTTACATGGTTAACTTCATGAATATCTGATTCCCGTTCCTCCTCAGAAGTATAACTCATGAATCCTTACAATAGGGTAGAGTATCATTGTACACATCCATTACCACTCTCATGGAGTCTACATTTAAGGCCACGAATATGAATGAATTAACCAATGCCATACTATGACCAAACATTTTACACCTTACCAACACATACAATATACCAAACTAATCTCTTCCAGATCACCACTTAGTAAGTCTCTTCCAACTTCACTCCTTAGTAAGTCTCTACCAATTTACCAATTTATCAAAAATGTCCTCTCTTGTACTTATTAATATTGGTCTATCTCTTTTATTAATAATTAATCTCTTCAGAGTTCACTGGTTACTCTATTGGTCCCAACTGATAACACTTATAGCACATATGAGTTCAAATTGTTACAAATGATAATAGATAGAGTACATAGGAACTCAATTGGTCTCAACTGACAACTAATTGAGCATTTAAGGGAATATGGGATATCACATTCTCCCCCACTTAAATTGAAATTCGCCCCCGAATTTCATCCACTCAACAATTAAACGCTTCTTGCATCAACGTCTTAGACCAACACCTGACTTCTATTCGATTTCAAACCTTTGACACATTCATTCTTCCAACTTATCCTCATTGGCAAACTTCTTTCTTGTGTGAACTCTCAATACTTCATGGTCTTAACCATATTCTCATTCTGATATTGGATTAACGTTTAAACTTGCTCCCACTTAATTCATCTGATATAACACTCTAAATCAGTTGGTCACTTTCCTCCCAGAAACCACGACTTCCCTTCCTTACACTAAGTTACATGAAACATAATTATGACACCTTGTCTTGATTTGGATAATCAACACTATTCATATCTCCACAAGATGATTTACTAATTCCTTGACTCCACGCCATACTTACGACTCTTCTCTTATAAATTCTTCAACAAATATGACAAACTTTGTAATCCATATATTGATAATCTCACAAACTTCACCTGATCTGATACTATATGTTGCAAGCCTCTACTCCTATTGTTTCACTTTTCTCGTACTACTCTAGTAAGATAACACCATTAGCATGAGATTGTCTTACTCCCATTCTTATGAGTAACTATCTCTCTGATCCCCATAATCTTGATTGAGCTCTTTCATACATCTCCTTTCACTGCGCTATTCTGATTCCAACAGTGAAACACCTGGGACTCCTATGCACTACTTGTTAGCTAACAATCTACATAAAAGATCACGCCTGATCGTTCACCATTTTCATTAAGTTTTCGTTACCAATGCGACAAGAAACCGAGCGTATAATATTTGAGCATTTTCATTCATTGTCATGTTTACTTTATATTTTCGTGATTTTATGCGTAGGATGTCAGTGTTTTTGTCCAACGGGTCCAGGTGGAAGAACCAGGAACTTGAAGCGAGACAATGCGGAATTCTGGCAAATGAAGGAATGGAAAATCTTCAGTATAGGAGGCCTTGCACGGCCACCCGTGTCACCTGACACAGGCCGTGTCAGGCAGAAGGAGGATAAAAGGTGAAATAGTAGCCTGACACGGTCGACCGTGTCAGCTGATACGGCCCGTGTCAGGCCTTTTCCTCAGCCGTGTTGAGCCACCATGGGCGTGTCAAGCTAATCAGTGAGCTGACACGGCCATCCGTGTCAGCCCAAACCCATAATTTCCCTTTTTTTAGGCTTTATATCAACGGGCATGTGAAGATATTTTTAGAGTTGTCCATCCTTTGGCTTAGAATTTTCACTATATAAGGGAACCTTCTACCAAAGAAAAGAGGATCCTAGAACGAGGAAAATACCAGAATTGTCAAGCAATCAAGTATTACAGAGCTCAAGGAATTTGGAGAGCGGAAGGTTTTCATGAGTGGAAGCGATTGAAGATCCAAGTCATCCAATTACTTGTAATGTGTAATTTTAATCTTGCATTCGTTTTGAACAATATGAGTAGCTAAACCCCCCAATGCTAGTGGGTGTCTCTAATTTAGAATTGTAATGACTTTGAGTTTACATTTGCATTTATAATATTATTCTTACGATAACATTTTGATGTGTTTAATGCTTTCTCTTTCGGACCAATCGAGACTGTTCTATAGTTATCAATTAGGCTGGACCGCCATTGGTAAGGTTTTTATAAGGTTACTCTGCAGTAGATATCACCTAGGACTAGGGATACCCTGTATGAATCAGAACATTCTTGATATAATAAAGCTTAACTTCACCCTAATGGCTTATGGACATAGAAATTAGGGTAGATTGATTAAAGGTTTTCTCACCAAGGACTTGAGAGAAAATACCCTTGAGAATTGGTAGTAATTGATATTTATTGATGCAATAGTGACTCAAAGTTGTTACAGGGATAAATCATACACCTTCCCTGACATTGTTCCTCTTACCTCGCAAACCCTTATTTTTATTATTATTTGCTTTTGCCTTTATTTTTATAATTTTGAATTTAAAAACCCCAATTATACTTTTTGTTAATTGAATGATGAATTGAACTCGATATTAACTTGCAGTCATTGAGATCGTCATTCCGGGAATTTTCCCCTTTATTGCTATAATAGGCAAAATAGTACACTTACTATTTTTCCGATCAAGTTTTTGGCGCCGTTGTTGGGGACTGCCAAAATATAGAGTTTAATTTTAAAGTTCAATTAAAATTGTGTTGCTCTGCAATAAAATTATTTTTCTGTCATTTATAATTTACTAATTTGTGTATGCGATGAGAACCCTCATTTGAATTTCTTTTTGACGCAAAAATCGAGAGGACCCTTCACCGAAGACGCATGAACGCAAGAGTGGATTCCAAAGAAGAAAGTACCTCTGATCACTCTGAATTTAAAGAACCAATGGCTGATAATCCTCCGATTCCACCTCCTCCACCTCCGAAAAGACTCATAGGTGACTATGGAGGTGCAAATGCACCGGGTGGTCGACTGACCATTGTCAACCAACCGGTAAATGTGACGAATTTCCAATTACATCCTAGCACAATCAATCAATTGGAAAGAAAACCTTTCACTGGAAAGGTTAATGAAGATTCCAACAAATACCTACAAAGATTTCTGACCATGAGCACCACGTTGAAAATTGATGGCCATACTGATGAAGCAAAAAAATTAAGAATGTTCCCGTTTACTTTAGCTGAAGATGAGGAAGAATGGTTCTACTCTCTTCCAGTCGGCAGTATCACATTATGGGAAGAGATGGAAACTGCATTCTTAAATGAGTACTTTCCAACATTAGTATTCCTGAGGAAAAGGTATGAAATCCTTAATTTCAAACATAAGGATGGTGAATCATTGGGAGATGCCTACAAAATATTCAAAAGGGTCTTAGTAGCATGTCCAACTCATAATATGGATCAGACTGAACAGATGCAGATGTTCGTTAACGGGCTGAAAATAAAAACAAAACAGTTGATCGATACATCAGCTGGTGGCTCAACAAATTTCCCAATAGCCACTGGTATTAAAAGGATTATTGAAGTGATAATTGCCAATGAGCATCTAAAATTATACGATAGGTGTACTAGTCAGCCAGAAGGGGTAATTGATCTAAAATTAGAGACAAATACAATCCGTCTGGAAGACACATTTGCTGCCGAAGTAGAAAAGAAATTAAAAGCTATGAATATAGGTACTCAACAGATAGCTCAAGTCCAGCCGGCTCAGGCTAGCACTTGTGAAATCTGTAATGGACCTCATCACACAGTTTATTGCTTTGCTACTCCCTAACAAATTGAAGAGATCAAATTCTTAAAGCAGAATAATCCCTACTCCAACCCCAAGAATCATCCAAAATTTTCCTGGAAAGATCAGAGAGGGAATGTTCTGCAACATGGTATACGGTAATATCAGACTCAGTATCAACAATAACAACAACAACAACAGACACCTAAAAAGGCTGAATGGGAGATCGCCATTGAAAAATTAGTCACCCATAGCATGCAGTTTCAAGAAGAAACTAGAACCAATCAGAAAAACACCACTGCCTCCATAAAAAATCTCGAAGTCCAAATGGGTCAGATAGCACAACAGTTAGCTTCAAATTCTCAAGCTCTGGGCACCCTACCCAGTGGTACGGTAACAAATCTGTGGGAACATAACAGAGTTAATGTTATCGTAACCCGAAGTGGGAAGTTAATGGAAGAAAACAGTATGGAGGAATATGGATTATTAGAAGTGGATTTAGAAATCAAGGAAACCAAGGACCAAGATAAAGAAGTAGTACTGCCACCTGTCAAGGAGAAAGAAAAAGTTCTGAAACCAGTCATCAAACTCCCTTACCCTCTGAGGCAGAAGAAGAAAGATCAACATGAAAAAAAAATTGAGAGGTTCCTGGAAATGTTCAAAAAGCTTGAAATAAACATCCATTTTTCTGAGGCATTAGAACAAATGCCAATATATGCCAAGTTCATGAAAGACATCATCTCCAAAAAGCGTTCCACTAATATAGAGCCGATCATCTTGACTGAAACATGTAGTGCCATTCTTCAAGGTATGAAAATCCTAGTGAAAAAGAAAGATAGGGGATCGGTTACTATTTCATGCACTATTGGTGATAGAAAATTCAAGAAGGCTTTGATTGACTTATGAGCAAGTGTAAGCTTAATGCCACTATCCATCTACAAGAAATTAGGCATTGGCACCGTTCAAGATACCCGGATGACACTTCAGTTTGCTGATCACTCTGTTAGGCGACCATATGGGATTGTGGAAGACGTTCTTGTAAAAATTGACAAGTTTGTTTTCCCAATTGACTTCGTCATTCTGGAAATGCCCGAAGATGAGGAAATTCCTCTCATATTGGGCAGACCATTCTTGGAGACAGGACATTGCATGATAGACATATAGGAAGGAACAATTACCCTCAAAGTCTATGATGAAGAGCTAAAGATAGATGTGCAGAACACAATGTAATACAAAGATGATATTGGCACAAGCCACTCTGTAGAGATAATAGATCAGGTAATTGCTCAAGAAATTGAAAAGAAAATGCCCCAGTCATCGTTAGAATGTGTTTTTAGTCTATCGATTTTTGAAAGTGATGAAGATGAGGGTGACTCTGAGGTGCTCGCTATGATGGAAAAACAACCTGAATGGATCAGATCTAAACCACACCGGTGGGAAGATTTAAGACCATCATCAAATATCACTAAAGAACCCAAAACAGGGGCAAATCTGAAACAGCTACCAGCAAGTCTGAAGTATGTATTTCTAGATACTGAGAAAAAATGCCCAGCTATTATCGACGCCAGTCTACAAAGTGTCCAAGAAGCAGAACTCATTCAAATGCTAAAAAAATACAAGGGCGTAATCGGATGGGCAATCGAGGATTTGAAAGGTATAAGCCCGACAGTTTGCATGCATAAGATCTTAATGGAAGACGATCACAAGCCAGTGGTGCAACCACAACGAAGACTTAACCCAGCCATGAAAGAAGTGGTACGCAAAGAGGTTGTAAAATTGTTAGATGTGGGATTAATTTACCCTATTTCCGACATCTCATGGGTAAGTCCAGTCCATGTGGTACCAAAAAAAGGGGGCACTACGGTGATTAAAAATGAGAAGAATGAGTTAATTCCAACCAGAACTGTTACAGGTTGGAGAGTGTGCATCGACTACATGAGACTGAACATGGCCACACGAAAAGACCACTTTCCGTTACCATTCATTGATCAAATGCTGGAAAGGTTAGCCGATCATGAATACTATTGTTTCCTCGATGGGTACTCGGGATACAACCAGATTGCGGTTGCCCCTAAAGATCAAGAGAATACTGCCTTCATATGCCCCTATGGTGTTTTCGCTTACAAAAGAATGTCATTTGGGTTACGCACCTGCCACTTTTCAAAGGTGTATGACATCTATCTTTGCTGACATGCTCGAAAAGCATATGGAAGTATTTATGGATGACTTTTTAGTATTCGGTTCTTCATTTGATAAATGTTTAACTAACTTGTCACTTGTGTTAGAAAGATGTCAGCAAACAAATTTGATCATGAATTGGGAAAAGTGCCATTTCATGGTACGTGAAGGGATAATATTGGGACACAAGATTTCTAACCGAGGCATCGAAGTAGACATAGCAAAAGTGGAGGTAATAGCTAATTTACCACCACCGGTGAATGAAAAAGGAATCTGAAGCTTCTTGGGACATGTGGGGTTCTACCAGAGGTTCATAAGAGATTTCTCCAAGATCGCAAAATCACTAACTAGCCTACTGGTGAAAGGCACACCGTTTCTTTTTGACAAAGAGTGCAGGGAAGCCTTCGAGACCCTGAAGAAGGAACTTGTGTCTGCCCCCATAGTTATTGCCCCTGACTGGTCTCTCCCTTTTGAGATCATGTGTGATGCAAGTGATAATGCAGTAGGAGCAGTATTAGGGCAACGAAAGGCGAAACTTTTGCATGTGATCTACTATGAAAGTCACATATTGAACCCCACTCAAATGAACTATAGAACCACCGAGAAAGAGCTCCTTGCTGTTGTATATGCTTTTTATAAGTTCAAATCCTATTTGTTGGGACCAAAGGTAATTGTGTATACTGACCATGCAACTTTAAAATATCTTTTTGCCAAACAGGGATCAAAACCAAGGTTGCTGCGATGGATCCTACTACTACAAGAGTTTGACCTAGAAATTAGAGATAAAAAGGGGAGTGAAAACACTGTTGCTGATCACTTATCTCAGATGACTCTGATACAAGAAATAGAAGAAACACACCCCATCATAGATGAGTTCACCGACGAACGTATCCTAGCCGTTACGAATATGCCCTGGTTCGCAGATTACGTGAATTTTGTGGTAGATGGACTAATACCTGATGATTTTGACTCTAACAAAAGGAAAAAGTTTTTGCATGATTGCAGGTTTTATGTGTGGGACGATACGTTCTTTTACAAAAAGGGAATAGATGGCCTGGTGAGGAGATGTGTCATGAAGGAAGAGCAAAGGGACATCCTCAAAGCTTGTCACAACTCAGAATATGGAGGACACTTTAGCGGAGATAGAACCGCATCAAAAGTCCTCTAGTCTGGACTATACCGGCCTACACTGTTCAGAGATGCACAAGAGATAGTGAAAGAACGCGACATATGTTAGAGAACATGTAACATATCAAAGAGAAATCAGATGCCTCAGAATGCCATGTTGGAGGTAGAACTGTTCGATGTATGGGGAATAGAGTTTATGGGACCCTTCCCACCGTCTTTTGGAAAGCAATACATTCTGGTCGCAGTTTACTATGTGTCAAAATGGGTGGAAGCAGTAGCATTACCCACGAATGATGCTAAAGTGGTGATCAATTTCCTAAAGAATTACATCTTCGCTCAGTTTGGGGTACCAAGAGCTCTAATTAGTGACGAAGGTACCCACTTTCTGAACAAGCTGATGGAGAACCTGTTAAGGAAATACAATGTAAAGCATAAAATCGCCACACCGTACCATACCCAGACAAATCGACAGGTTGAAGTATCAAATCGGAAGATAAAGCAGATTCTGGAAAAGATAGTTAGCGCGTCACAAAAGGATTGGTCGATCAAGCTAGAGGATGCGATACGGGCATACCGAACAACTTTCAAAACCCCCATAGGTATGTCCCCGTCCTAACTAGTCTACAGTGAAACTTGTCATTTGCCGGTCGAACTCAAGCACATGGAATTTTGGGCTACCAAATTTCTCAACTATGATTTGTCCAAAGCGGGGAAATCCAGGATTCTCCAATTACAAGAGCTGGAAGAATTCAGAAATCGAGCATATGAGAATACCAAGATATACAAAGAACAAACCAAAACATGGCACGACTGGCGTATTCAGAAGAAAGAACTTCAGGAAGGGCAACTGGTATTATTATTTAATCCTAGGTTGAAGTTGTTCCCTGGCAAACTAAAGTCGAGATGGTCGGGACCCATTATAATACAGAAAGTATTCCCGCATGGAGCCATTGAACTGAAAACCCCGGCAAACAGGGACACGTTCAAGGTAAATGGGCAAAGAGTCAAAGCGTATCTACAAGACTAGGATGGTGGTATGATAAAAAAAGTTTATCTTACCTGAAAAGAGGAAGGACCGTCGAGTCATGCGACGTTAAACGAAGCGCTTCGTGGGAAGCAACCCACACAATTTTAATTTTAATAAGTGTGTGTATGTTTGTAGGTTTACACAGGAGCTCTATAAAGGAGGGGAAAATCATTTCAATAAATGTATAAGTCATGTCGAACAAAAGAATGCTATCTGAAGTTGAACGAAAGGAAATATCCGAAAAACGGCGTGTCAGTTGACACGACCCATGTTAGGATCTTGGACAGACAGGGAGAAAGAGTAAAAAACAGTGGTCTGACACGGGCCGTGTCAGGAGCACTGAAGGTTGAGCTCTTTTTGGGCGTGGCAGTCGCCTGACACGGCCACCCGTGTCAGGAGCACTGAAGGAAAATTCATTTTTGGGGCGTAGCAGTGGCCTGACATGGGTGGCTGTGTCAGGCAGACGGAATTTGAATTTTTATTGAAAAATGAAAATTTTGTGGTACCCACCCTTTTAATTACCTCTTAACCACACTTCACCCACCTTTTCCCCTTCTCATTAATTAGATTTTAACCACAAAATCCACTTTCTCTCTCACAAACTTCATCTTTCTCACCCTTTCTCTCTAAAACCCTTGCCAAACCTCCATTAAACCTTCTCCCTCAAAGCTTCCATAACCACCACTTCCATTACCTTATCGCCATAACACCCTTCACAACTATTACTCCATTCTTCGCCCTCGTTCTAACCACGGTTTCAGAATCTTCTAACTCCATATATCAGAAATTTTGTTTTTTTGCAGGTCCAAAATGCCCCGGAGGAGAATTTTAACCGAAAAGCAACAACTAGCTGAGATGTCAAGGTCACGAAAGCGACCCAGCCGAAACCCGAATCCGCACAACATTCTATTCGACAATCCATAACAGGAAAAGCGGTATCAAGTCCACCGGAAACGAAAGCTCACACCTACCAGGTATATGTGCGAGCACACTTTGAACGCTTTAGAGCTAAAAATTGAAGTGTACAGGATGTTTCATGTATTAGGGATGTTGGAGTTTATGAGCCTTGAAGCGCCAACATATGAGTGCATCACGCTCGAATTCCTAAGCACGCTGGAATTCCAACTCGAAAAGAGATGAATCAACACCAACATGTACTATTTTGGGACTTTACGTTTCCATCTGTTCAATAATTATCATGAATTATCTGTGGAAGAATTATCAGGGATACTCCGACTCCCACTGTACGGACCGGGAGCGGTCCCAGATGGGTTTTCGCCAAAAGACTTCTGGACTGCCATCACGGGGAGGACGAATTACACCTCTAAGGGTGCTAAATCCTCTGGCATCCAGAACCCGTGTTTCCACTATGTCTAGAAGGGTTTGGCTTACACTTTGTTCGAAGGAGGTGATAGCACAGGTGTAGCCACTCAGCGGGAGTTATTTTTTATGTACTCAATGGCGCAAAATAATGCCATCAACGTAGATGCCTTTGCAGCTGATTATCTTGGTAGGGTTGGCCGAGCAGACTCTAGAGGCATCTCCGATGGCGACATGATCACCCAAATTACTGAACATTTCGAGTATCAGACGGTTTTACTTGAAGACACTTCGATTGCAGGTAAAACTAAAATTGACATGTCAACTCTGATATAGAAAGGTATGATTGATGTTGCTCTGACTTATTATTCTGTTCTTATCCATAAACGGTTTATTATGGCTCTTACGGATCCGAATAGAGTTAGTATTACTGACTGTGCAAACTGGCTATATATAAGTGTTGACCCCGACATTGAGAAAGGCCACGACATTGAGCACTTTGCTACAGGCGAGCAGTTTGTAGGTGACCATGTGGATGCCACTGAAGAAGAAGAGGAGGAACCTCAGGAACAATTTGTACCCCCACCTCCAAAGACTACCCAACAGAATGCATGATCCTTTTCCTGTTCCACCGACCAATGGATCTAGGTACAAACTGAGCTGGGTGACTTAAGGACTGAGAAAACACGGCAAGGTATCGAGCAAGCCCGACAGGGGGCAATGTTGGATGAAATGAGCCTCATGATACGGAAATTGATGTTGCATTTTCCACACCCATCTCCTCAGTAGAGTACTGTGCGTTTCCTCCTTCGCTCTTATTCGCAAACATTGAGGCCAATGTTTGGTTCAAGTGTGGGGGAGAGTTTATGCTATTTTCAGTATTTTGTTACTTTTCTAATAATTTTGTTATTTTACTTTATTACGTTTTTATATTTGGTTTTTCTGTTTTAGGATACATTGTGCTGCAAGTGTTTTAGGTTTATGGTGTTATTGTGAAATTAGTAATGATCATGACTGGGAATGGATGAAATGATCACTCCACTTACCATTGTTTGTTGTGAAGGATCTTCTCAAGAAGTTGACACTGCTGAAGAAGAAAGATCGGACGCAACGTATACAGCTTAACCGACATAAGTGCCCTGTGCATTTCGAAGTAAGGAAGAAGTCGCATCATACTAGAGGTTGTGGATACTCTCAAACTTTACCTAACAGGGTGAGTCATAGAAAGCCAAACATATTGATCATCATGAGCGATATTCAAATATGTCTTTATCACTCTAAATTTGCGTAGATTCTCTGGGACTGTCACTGCATATCTACACACACTAAGGCATGTTGTTTGAATATAACCTTGAGCCTTTCTAGCCATCCCAATAATTCTATCCGCAGAAAACCCCATTTGATCATGTATCCATTGTTTGTTTAACCCCGTAAATGTACCCCACGACTAAAACACTTCCTTACCTTGTTCAGAGTCAAGTTGATATTATTAAGTTGTGTTTAAATTCTAAGTTTGGGGTAAAACCCCATAAGTTCCTAAAGCCAAGGTGAATGTGAAAAAAAGAGAGTGAATCATCGAGAAAAAATAAAAGAGAAAAGAAAATAAACTCGAGGGTACAAAAGAAACACGGGCCAAAGAAGGGCACTCAGTTGCAAAACAAGAATAACAAAGAAAAACCCGAGCTAAAAAAAAGAGAGAGAATTTTAAGAAAGGAAAAGAAGGAAAGTGAACCAACATAGTGAAAATAATAGTAACATTGACTCTAAACCAAAAACCACTTGTTTCCCATTTTGTTTGAATATCCACACCATAACCCAAGCCCCGTTACAACCCGAAAGACCTCAAAAAGTGTGTGTTGTGTGTAGGCGATATGAAAGGAGAAACTATTCAAACTTATGAGTCAATATTGCATATTCTGAATTATGAGTGAAAACACTTAACCCCGAGAGACTTGGTGAGAATGTGATATAAGCTGACAGGTGAAACGGTGCCTCGAATTGGAAGTACGACTGAAAACTCACAAGGAAAAGCAGGAACTATAAAAGGAAGAGTGAAGGTGTTAGCGAATGATCTCAGCAGTGTCAAGAAAAATAAAGAATCTTGAGAAGTGACACGCAGTGTCATCTGAAACATTACTTGAGGACAAGCAATGAGCTAAGTTTGGGGTTATGATCAGTCACCATTTTCATTAAGTTTTCGTTACCGATGCGACAAGAAACCGAGGATTTTGAGACACTGTGCAAGCATTTTGGTACTTTTGAAGTCAATTTTAATTCTCGTATAATATTTGAGCATTTCCATTCATTGTCATGTTTACTTTATATTTTCGTGATTTTATGCATACGATGTCTGTCTTTTTGTCCAACAGGTCCAGGTGGAAGAACCAGGAACTCGGAGCGAGACAGTGGGGAATTCTAGCAAGCGAAGGAATGGAAAATCTTCAGTACATGAGGCATGACACGGCCACCCGTGTCACCTGACACCGGCCGTGTCAGGAAGAAAGAGGATAAAAGGTGAAATAGTAGCCTGACACGGCCCGTGTCAGGCCTTTTCCTCAATCGTGTTGAGCCCCCATGGGCGTGTCAAGCTAAGCAGTGAGCTTACACGGGCCGTGTCAGCCCAAGCCCATAATTTCCCTTTTTTTGGGCTTTGTATCAACGGGCTTGTGAAGATATTTTTGGAGTTGTCCATCCTTTGGCTTAGAATTTTCACTATATAAGGGAACCTTCTACCAAAGAAAAAAGGATCCTGGAACGAGGCAAACACCAGAATTGTCAAGCAATCAAGTATTACAGAGCTCAAGGAATTTAGAGAACAGAAGGTTTTCATGAGCGGAAGCGATTGAAGATCCAAGTCATCCAATTACTTGTAATGTGTAATTTTTATCTTACATTCGCTTTGAATAATATGAGTAGCTAAAACCCCTAATGCTAGGGGGTGTCCCTGATTTAGAATTGTAATGACTTTGAGTTTACATTTGCATTTATAATATTATTCTTAAGGTAACCTTTTGATGTGTTTAATGTTTTCTCTTTCGGACCAGTCAAGATAGTTCTGGTTATCATATAGGTTGGACCGCCATTGATTAGGTTTTCATAAGGTCACTCTACAGTAGATATCACCTAGGACTAGGGATACCCTGTATGAATCAGAGCATTCTTGATATAATAAAGCTTAACTTCACCCTAATTTCCTATGGACATAGAAATTATGGTAGATTGATTAAAGGTTTTCTCACCAAGGACTTGGGAGAAAATACCCTTGAGAACTGGTAGTAATTGATATTTGTTGATGCAATAGTGACTCAGAGTTGTTACAGGGATAAATCATACACATTCCCTGGAATTGTTCCTCTTACATCGCAAACCCTTATTTTTATTATTCTTTGCCTTTGCCTTTATTTTTATAATTTTGAATTAAAAAACCCCAATTATACTTTTTGTTTAATTGAATGATGAATTGAACTCAATATTAACTTGCATTCCTTGAGATCGACATTCGGGGAATTTCCCTCCTTTATTGCTATAATAGGCAAAATAGTACACTTGCTATTTTTCCGATCAACACCTATCCTCCAGAGTGCCCACCACCCAAAACAGTACTAGGACCTCACTGACATGCATTAGTAGAATAAATTTCTCACTGACACACCAAGGTTTAGAATATGACCAACACCTTCCATGGGATAGATATGCAGGAGCCACGTGACTACAACCATAAAGGTGTATGCCATTCAAATTTATCCTGTGCTCGAATGAACTTATCCAAATTAGTTTGACAATACCTTATTCTTGTTCTATATTCCATATCAAATCCTCTTATAGGTTCTAATTCATTCAAGGTTTTTGCCTTTACAGGATCTCGACCAATAATAAAATAACACCATCAAGGAATTTCAAGTCATTAATGAGACACCACTTCCAAGAAACCTTAAGCAGACTAGACTATAACTGTGAGTTTCGATACTACTCACAGAGTCACATAACACTTCTCACCTTTAGGAATAACATTTCACTTCCTATCTAGAACCCTTCATCTCAACGTCCAGATCCATCTTCAATAATCTTAACTCATGCTCTTACTAATATACAACCTGAGTTACATGGTTAACTTCATGAATATCTGTTTCTCGTTCCTCCTCGGAAGTATAACTCATGAATCCTTACAATAAGGTAGAGTATCATCTTACACATACATTACCACTCTTATGGAGTCTACATTTAAGACCACGGATCTGAATGAATTAACCAATGCCATACTATGACCAACCACTTTACACCTTACCAACACATACAATATACCAAACTAATCTCTTCCAGAACACCACTTAGTAAGTCTCTTCCAACTTCACTCCTTATGATTCTCATTATCCGTAATAGTGATACAACCAAGACTTACTCACACCGAGTATGGTTCACTAGGTTGATTTCCAAAATATCTTACTTTTATGATATCTCTATAGATGATCGACTATGAAATTACACTTTCCAAAATTACAATTTCAGAACAATCAATCTGACATGTGGTAACTTATAACTCTATCCTCAATTTGTACATCCACAACGATACACCTATGAGATATAGGATACGCTTAGCTCCATCAAGGTGTGAAGGTTTATACTCCGCGATTAACCAACCAAACACTCCTCAAGAAGATAAATAACAACCAGACTTCCAATAAGCCACTATTACTCTTGCAATTCAAATAAAATGCACTTAAGATGAACCTTAACATTGCCACACACTTATGACTGGGACATCCTTCTAAACCAATACCTACTACACACTTCATCATACTGGGGTTACTTGTCTAGATGAGTTGCCACAAACAATCCTCACTGTCTCCCCATAAGCTCTTACAACATAACATATTTCACATCTTACACTTAGTCCCCATGCTCCAGCTTGGCTTGTATTTCGTTCTCTACCACAACTCCAACTCCTCAAGACACAAAACTCACTACTTAAAATAAAATAAGGAATGTGATCATCCACAACCATCCCAAGGAAGGATGGCCAATTTCACATACATGTGACCATAATGCTACTACAACATACTTCATAATACCAGGGTATAACTTCCTCCACTCCACTTCATACTCTAGAAATCTTCGATGTGAATGATCATCAACTACATGCCCATAACTTAGCCTTAATGAATCTTGATGATCCCATCGTGCCTTTATCTAAAATATGCCTTATTACAACAGTTGTATTGAAACATTCATACTACTTCCACACTATGTGTTCACTTGTCTTCCTATGGTAATTCTCCCAGTTCCAATTACAGAACCATTCTACTAGAATTCCTTAAATCCAATTACTTATTCTTTTCCTCAACACCAAATCTCCTTCAACCAATCCTACTAGAGCTTTTGTTGTTATATAATGCTTATTCTCTCTTCGACACAAATCCCTTTCAACTGATCCTTAGTAACTCAACATTCCATAACAGTTTCTTACCAACACTAAACCTTTGATGAGCTATCCTGAATCCGATCTCCCTTATAATACTGAATATACTTGATTTATCTTCTAACCTACATTTGGTCCATACCTATTTCACTTGAAATAGGCAACCATGTCCTCGAGTCTCTCCTTAGACTTCACCACTACCTTAGGCTCCCAACAAAAATGAATGTCCTTATATCTCAAGTTATCAACCACTTTCAAGGTACCATTCCGAATATACTCAATAAAGTACTCTCGTTCTTCCAAGATACTCTAGTGGCCTTAGAAATTGAAACACTGATGCAATATCTCACTTCTAGACCTTATGACATAAGAGCAACATAACCATACTTTCTCCTTCACCATATGGAATTACTTACAATACTTATTCCATATCAATGGGTATATCTTAATCCACTAGTAAATGCACGTCTCTCTCAAAGCTCTAACAATTTATCCAATAGAAATCCTCAACTTCCTAACTCCATCAACACTACATGATTGCTTGAACCACAAACCACCCTTCAATTCTACATTACCTGAATCACAACTCTTACTAAAACTTCATCTAAGCTATCCAGGTCTCCTTCCTTTCTAACTCTTGATTTGAGCCTACCCTTAAAACATAAGTTACACCCACACTTAGGAGTTCTCGTGGTCGCTCAATCATAATCCTACCTACCACGCACATAGAATTAGGTTGATCAGGCCTAATACTACATACAATGATATTAAGAATCATGTTGGCTAAACACATATATGAGGCAGGAATAGATTTACTTATCATGTTCCATGGCTAGGTCGAGAATCGACCTACTCTGATACCAACTGTAACAACCCGTATAATATATATCTAAAATAATATCATACAAATGTTATTAATTGGTACTGACACAACATAAGGGCCTAATGGCATCATTATATACATGTGTCCAACTAAAAACATCAATGGGTCATGTTATATAATAGTGCCTAAAAATAAAAATCTAAGAACCATGTAAAATATCTTTATTATACATAACTCCACAGCGGAAGATCAGAATAAATGCATCCCTTGAAACATCAGTAGACAACTTCTCTTGAATTCAACCTGCAAGGAATACCTGAAAAATAACAATAATAATGGGATGAGATAATAATATCAATGAGTTCTCCTATCCTATGGGTCCACTCGGTTCTACAGGGTTTCTACTCGATTCTAACTCAAGTATTCACCTTCTGTTACTTGTGCATCACTCGCACCTTGTAACTAGGACTTGCGCAACTAAGGGATAATCGCAATGTATGGAAACATGTCACTTGAGTTCACATAACTCAATAAATCACTATTCGGATTCACGCAACATCGATCCCCAACCGGACCTACGTCTAGGCCAAGGCTTGGTTCATGCATGCCCGTACGATTCGACTTTCACGGTAGATATCGGGTCCTTTATTAGGCTTAATCCCCAGTTCAAGTGACCATCACCCATATGGGACTCTAACCCACTTAGGGTATCTTTCACCGTATGAGACTCCAACCCACTTAGGTGTCCACCTTTCCCCCATGGCCGTTATGGTTGGGACTCAAACCCAATTGAGACACGAATCATTGGTGTCACATCCCCACTTACCGCTTTACCTAAGCCTTCGAAGTGGTATGTGCACAATCACAACTAATTCTGAATATGTGATTAATTCTCAACAACCAATAGGACTTTCGGAGCAACACTCCTCACCAAAATAGGACTTTTGGAACAAAAGTTCCTCACCAAAATATCAAAAGAATTCTCATTATATCATATCAATTCTCCTGGCATCATAACATAATCCATTCTCATTACATAAACCACACATGTTCCATACAAAGTATATTGATTCGTTTATCATGTGAATACTTATCCACGATACACACCTAGGTACCGTTGCGCTCAAGCATCATTGTATACCCATTTCCATAACCTATATTATCTTTCTAAGTTATTAATAAAGTTATTCTCCTAGGTTTCCTCACTCATCTTTGTAAGATTTTTAATCATGTTATTTCACAATCAAACATAACAACAATGTTTAACATTTATCATAATATAATTCATAGCATTTGTAAGGCACATAATATACTATAGCATGGTATAATAATGATAGTCTTTTACATTATCTTTCTAATGCATCCGTCTGTGTCCAAAACAGAGTTATAACACTCAAATAATCTAACAAACTAACTTAATCGAGAATATGGGTTAACACTTGTTCCTTGCACAAATATTAAACAACAAGAGCTTAGCCTAGTGGTAAGGCTTGTTCCATACCAAGGAGGTCACGGGGTTAACCTCCATTGGTGACATATTTTAATTTATAATTTCCAGAAACAATATGTCTCCTAAACACTCTTTCTTCCACTAGTAATCATGCCCACCCATTTTAGAACATAAGTCATGATAAACATATAACCATGATAACCACAACAACATTCAACCATAGCTAGAACACCATAATCATAGAGACCATGGGTGAATCATTCATTCATTAAGCTTTCATGACTAAGATAGAACACATATCATGGATCAATAGAACTCAACTTGAATTAAGAAGATGGTGAAGATGACGAAGAAGATGACGTGATGATGGTGGTGAAGGTGGTGGCTTCCTTCCTCTTCCCTTCTCCTCTTTCTCTCTTTTTTTCTTGTTCTTTCTGATATCTCTCTTTCTCTTCCTTCTTATTCTCATCTCTTACTTTCCTCTTTCTTTCTATACCACACAAACATATAACATATAATTAATATATATTATAATATTAGGTAGTAATATAAAATATCTTAATTGATATTTTATCTTCCAATACCAATTGACCAATTATTAATGTTATCAAAAATATCCTCTCTTGTACTTATTAATATTGGTCTGTCTCTTTTATTAATAATTAATCTCTTCAGAGTTTACTGGTTACTCTATTGGTCCCAACTGATAACACTTAGAGCACATATGAGCTCAAATTGTTATAACTGATAATATATAGAGTACATAGGATCTCAATTGGTCTCAACTGATAACTAATTGAGCATTTAAGAGAATATGAGATATTACATTTACACACTTAAACAAAAAAATTCATAAATACTTTCAGGGACACATTTTCATCACCACAAGATTCACATTTGTAGGTTCTGAATCATGTGTTACCTCTTCAGGTTGACACATAGGCAGCGCATGAAATTCACAAGTCAACGCATGACCTTATACAGGTCGGCCTATGCATCAAACAGGCTGACACATGACTTTCATAGGTTGACCTATGCGACAAATTTTTCCAAAATTTCACAATTTCTTCAAATCTTTTGCATTATCTTTGCCTCCAAACATGCATGCATATAAATACTTCATATATTCATTATTGTCTAGTAAGGTTTCTAGTGAGTAAAACCTATATGAAATCGGGATTTCAAAGCATTCCCATCATCTTCAATTTCTCTTCTATGTGTACGCACAATCAATTGCATCACTATCATTCAATTTTTAATCTTGGGGTTTTTCTCATATGGGTTCTTCTTCACACTAACCTACTGGCACTGAAATTGTAATGAAGCACCACCATTTTCTATTACTTGATAGTTTTTATTCTCTGTATTTCAATATAATGATTCAACCACTTCACTTTTAGTTTAAATTGATTGAATTTCCGAATTGAAATCAATAATTTAATTTGATGAAAAATGAAGTGAGAGTTCAATTTTCGTTAAAAGAAAGAAAATCGCGTTATAATAATTTACAACATCCATATAATTTGACAAGATTACAGTCACATCTCTTCCATCATTAAATTGTAGCTGAAAGTGTTTGGCATTGTTTCTTTGCCTAAAAGTTATGCAAAAATTATAAACTGGAGCACTGAGCATATATTCAAAGCCTGTAATACTGAAATGACAAATGTGATGTGGCTTAGTGGTATGCAATTTCGTTCAGCAATTGAGATGACTTAGGTTTGAATTTGGGCTAAAGGTGAAATTTTAGATTTTTTCTTGGATTTTTTATGAATATAGTGATACATATGTATCACGCCATATGCCACGTCTTTTGTGACAATTAGATGGAAAGGACTTAAATGATTATGTTTGAAGCCATAAGGGATTACATTGGTCCTTTTAAAAATTAAAGGACCGACATGGACCCCGAGGTAAATATAAGGGACTAAAAAGGGTATTTTTTTCCTAAATTCTTATAATTTAATTATTAAAGAAAATGGGTTGGATTTTTGATAAATACAGTGATACATATTTATCACGTCATATGCCACGTCGTTTGTGACAATTAGATGGAAAAGACTTAAATGATTTTGTTTGAAGACATAAGGGATTACATTGGTCCTTTTAAAAATTAAAGGACCGACATGGACCCCGAGGAAAATACAAGGGACTAAAAAGGGTATTTTGCCTAGATTCTTACAATTTAATTATTAAAGAAAATGGGAAAATATGAGACGTGGGAGGTGTTAGCAGGGGATTTCGACCAGATAGTTGAAGTCCTTTGGAAGTGTTACATTTTGGAGAATAAATAAAAGATGGCTATGTCGAAGCTGTTTAAATTCTTTTCATGGGTGAACAATTCTTTGCTGTCGAAGCCTGAGACTTAGAAGATTTTTGATTTCCACAAAGCTCTCTTCGACATAGGCGTTCACAGAGTCGAAGCTCCAAGCGGGAAGCATTTGAAATTTAAACAAAGTCGTTTCGTCAGGTCAACACGTGGAGACATCTGAGACATGCAACGCTTGAGAATGGCGAACGTGGCAGTCATATGTGTAGAGGCCGTTAGGGTCGAATTGCTATAAATAAGAGTTTTAGTTTTAGATTCAGGGGGTGTTCAAACAGATATACAAAAATTCACAAAATACACTCGAAGTACCAGAGCGAGAGAAAAGAGTTTTACGCTGAAAATGTATGTATGAAGAACACCATAAGTTTCGTTCATGTTATCTATTTCATACTGATTATTTAAATTAAAGTTATTCACTGCCTTTCATTCTGTCGAATTGCCCTTAGTTTCAGTAGTTTATCATCACTTTTACTTTTGTATTTACATTTCGCCAAGTCTTCAATTTCAGTACTTTCTCAAAAACTTAAAGCAGTTACTTTGAGTCATTTATCTTTACCTTTCCCAAATATTTTTGTTGTCTTTAAAAAACATTTTACTGCAAAGTTATCGTCATTTACGTCGTTCATAAAGTCATAAGTTTCGTGTAGAATTATTGTCAAAGCACTTTTCGTTGTCCACAAATCAGAAACAAACTTAACCATGAGTCAGATCACCGTAATAATAGTTCTTGAGACACATGTCCTAGGATCAATCTAGTCGATCCTGTGAGTTACCAAAAATATATAAATTTAGAAGACTAGCGGTTGTTTATCAGAAATCACTGGTAAACAAATTGGCACGCCCAGTGGGACAATGTCAAAAGAATTGTTGATTACAATAGTTTGTTTTACAATTCGCAAAATTATTGTTATTCTTTTGGTTTAAAAATTAGTGTTGTATGATCCTTAGAAGTGGTAGGATAGCCAACAATTCACAACCTATAACCAACAGAAAAAACGCAAAAAAGATGGTTAATACAACCAGTCAAGGGGAACAAATCCCTCCCCAGGGAACAGGCACAATCGGAGCAAATTTGATTGATGCATCCACTGAGATCCCTAATGCACAAACCATACCAACGTCTGGATCCATGGCCTTGCATAATTCGACAACAATGCCTATTATGTCAGGCGCGGTAGATACTCCTGCAATTTCAACCCCTAGGCCACTAGGATTCGAGAACTTTATGCCTGTGAGAGATTACCCATATGGAATGCCATCTACCTCCATGGCAGGACTTCAAAACAATTCTTCCATATATACTCAACCACATAATACGGTTATCTCACCAATTCAAAATTCTGGATCTGGCATGAACCATATAGGTCGAAATAACCAATCACAAGGAGTCCCCACCCTATTACCTAACCTTACAACAAATAATCAGGCAGCCTTTAGACAACAAATGGATTCCAGTAACCATGATATGGTAGGAGTTCTGGCCAGAGAAATGAATACCATTTTTTCTCCCTTGATATGGAATATGAATAGGACTAACACTGACAATGCCCAAACATACCAACAACTGTCAGCGCAGATGGGACGCATAGCAGATTTCTTAGGTGCCCCATAATCTGTTGTTCGACGCAGGCCAAACCAGGTTATAATCCAAGGAGAAGAACCAACGATAGAGCAGGTTCGACCACAAAGGCAAGCCCCTGACGAAAGATTCATGGGGGCAAGATTGGAACAACAGCCAATTCGACGGGAAGTCCCTGAAGAACAACCTATGAGAGTGATAATGGTTAATAGAGACCAGGATGCAGACGAAATAATTCATAGGGTCAGGCGGGAAAACATGATGGAAAATGACCTAACCAGTATGATAGAGAGAATTATGGCCCAGAATGGTCTGAACACAGGACTTCGACGGCCAAATTATTCCTCCCCTTTATCAGAATATGACCTGCAAACAGAATTACCAAGGGGTTGTAAAATTTCTAAGTTCACCAAATTCTCAGGTGATACTAGTGAATCCACTATAGAGCACATAGCCAGATACATGTCTGAGGCAGGGGATTTGGCGAACAGTGAGAATTTAAAGATGAAATATTTCCCTAGTTCTTTAACAAAGAACGCCTTCACGTGGTTTACAATGTTGCCACCAAATTCCATAGATGCTTGGCCCTAGTTAGAAAGATTGTTTCATGAACAATTCTACATGGGCCAAACTAAGATAAGTCTTAAAGAGTTAGCCAACATCAAAAGAAAATTCACTGAACCTATAGATGATTATCTGAATAGGTTCCGTTTGTTGAAATCTAGATGCTTTACAATAGTGCCTGAACACGAGTTGGTCGAAATGGCCGATGGGGGTTTAGACTATTCCATCAGGAAAAAGTTAGATACCCAGCATCTAAGAGACATGGCCCAATTAGCAGATAGGGTTCGACAGGTCGAATGCTTAAAATCTGAAAAGGCCAGAGTGAATAAGAATTATAAGAAAGAGAGGGTTGCTTATGTCGAATTCGAAGACGGAGAGTCTGAAATCACTGAAGATCCTTATGGTCTTGAGGAATTCGAAGTAGATTTGGCTGAATTAAAAGAAGCACCACCATATGCCTGCAAATTACTTACACCTTTGAATGGCAGAAACCCTGTCGAAACTTAAAAGAATGATAGATTTCCCAAAAAGACTTACACATTTGATGTTACCAAATGTGACGAGATCTACGATTTATTAGTAAAAGATGGCCAAATGATAGTGCCTCCTAATACCAAACTTCCTCCGTTAGAACAACGAAAGAAAAGAGGCTTCTGTAAATATCACAATTTTTAGGCCATAAAACTTCACAATGCTTTCTTTTCAGGGATCTTATTCAGAATGCAATCAGGGATGGCCGCCTCAAGTTCGCTGACAAAGGGAAAAATCAGATGAAAGTTGATACTGATCCCCTCAACACTGCTGAGACAAACTATGCGGAACCTGTCGAAATCAACATGGTTGACGTAGGGGAAGTGGAAGCGGAGGCTATATGCTGAATGGAAAGTAGGCTACTGATGGCCTAAGTAACGATGTTTCCTTTGGAATCTCTGTCAAAGGTAAACAGGTTGCCAACGTCGAACCAAGGGACACTGAAGGTCTCAAAGGGAAAGCAATCGAGGCTACTGAGGGCCTAAGAAAGAAGTTCGAGGCAATTTTAATCACTGATGGCGCCAGTCTGGGTGTCAACATGGTAGATCTGAAGCAACCCCCCCCCCCCCCCAGAAATGGAGGAATGTTTGAAGATGGAGCAAGAAGGGATGAAGTTTGGCTATCCCAAAGCCAACGAAAGCCTACGTGAGTATATCTGGAGATGCCACAAAAAGAATGCTGACATGCTGTTGTGCCCAAGATGCAGCATCAGGATATCTCGAAGGGTGACTGAGGATTACGAGAGATGGAAACGAACAAAGATCGAGAGAAACTGGAGGAAGGAAAGCCAATTACAGAAGGTGTATCCCACGCCAGGAGAAAACCTTCTTCGTTTCATTGTGCGGTGCTACAAATATGAAACAAAATGCTTGATGTGTCCCAGGTGTGGGGCAGTGTACAACAGAGAATTAGCCGAAGCATTCGAAAGAATCCCATATAACCAAGCTTGGGACGGACATGGAGGTAACCCAAACATGTATAGCTTCGACAAGAGGGGAGCGCCTAGGAGGCCAGATAGCCCTCACCCAAGGGCGAAGAGAATTATGTTTAAACTACCAACAGAGGTCCTTGAGGAAAAATGGACTCAGGCGGGACCAAATAAAGGAAAGTGGAGAAGTTTCGAGGATGGAGGAAGAACCTCTTGGGCGTATAGAAAACAATTTCAGGCGTCCAAGAGAGAGGCTATCAGGCTAGAAAATTACAAAGGAAAAAACCATATGTCAAGATCCCAGTGGAGAAGACATCATGGGATGAGGAAAGCAGAAAGAGAGATGAATCTAAAGGAGACTGGAGAATCCAGCAGCGTCAAGGTTCCCCCAAATATCATGGATTCGACCAAACCACCCGTAGGAAGGAAGTTATTTCTAGATGAAAACATAAGTCAGAAGGTTCAGAAAGAACAAGTAAGAGAGGAGGAAATGCTCACAGACGACTTCGAGTCCGACGGAGTATCTTCTATTAATATGAATTGCAACGTAGTCTCAGTCCTGTCGTACGAGTATAACCGGGAAACAGAGGTCGAAGATAATTAGGAAGAGGACGCTGCGGAGATGGCGAAGCATCAACCGGTGTGTTACTATGTTCTGAATAGTGGCGCTGTCGAAGAGAAGAATGTTATTTTCGAAAGGCCTCGCCAGGGGATGCAGAGTCACCTCAAGCCCATATACATTAGGGCCAAAGTGGGACAAGTGAGAGTGAATAAAGTCTTGGTGGACGGAGGAGCAGCAGTCAATTTGATGCCCCAATTCATGTTGAAAAAGATAGGCATGTTCGACACTGATGTCAAACCTCACAACATGGTACTGCCAAATTATGAAGGTAAGATAGGACATACGTTGGGCATCATACAAGTAGACCTGACGGTTGGATCGATCACAAGACCAATGATGTTTATGTTAATACCTGCAAAAGCAAATTACAACTTACTACTAGGGAGATAATGGATACATGGAATCGGGGCGGTCCCTTCGACCATGCACCGAAGAATATCTATCTGGAGAGAAGATGGCATGGTAGAGAACGTCGAAGCTGACCAAAGTTACTTCATGGCAGAAGTAAACCACGTGGACAAGACAAACTTCAACAGGAATTTGGCACACATAGGGCCATGTTACCCAGCGGAAGAAGGCTACGCCCCAAATAAAAATGCCTTGTACTTCTTGACTCTCCACCCAAATGGCTTCCAGTGGGATAGGGAGATTATGGGAGACCCAGAAGTAGGGGAATCATCTGAAATACGGCCAACAGGCTGGGATGAAAACCTGTATTATGACTGAGTCTTCTTTCCTCGAAAATATTTCGGCCTACATGGCTGAGAACAAAAGACAAGCGGCTCTCGAAGCCGAGATAACAAACATGGCTAACAAAGCCACATATGGTGAAATCTATAATACAGGACCCGAGGAGTACTCTAAACCAAAACCCCCTGACGAACAAGTACTTGTGGAACCAACAGAACAGAGGTTAGATGCCATCTACGACGAAGAGCCTCTGTGATTTGAAAAAGATCCAGTAACGTCAAGTGCAAAGATGTTAGCGCAAGATCCTCTCGAAGAGATTGATCTCGGAAATGGAGGTGCAAAAAGAATTACCTACATCAGCGCTAAACTGGACCCCAAGTTGAAAGTGAGAGTTATTGAGTTGCTAAGAAAAAACAAAGATTGCTTCGCTTGGGATTACGACGAGATGCCTGGTTTGAAGAGGGACTTAGTCGAATTAAAGTTGCCTATCAAGGATGGCAAGAAGCCATTCAAGCAGACTCCAAGAAGATTCGCCCCAGAAGTCCTCTCAAAGATAAAAAAAGAGGTCGAAATACTTCTCCATTGCAACTTCATCAGGACCACAAGGTATGTCATTTGGATTGCTAATATAGTCCCTGTTATCAAGAAAAATGGCTCTTTATGAGTATGTATAGATTTTCGTGATCTAAATGCAGCAACTCCTAAAGATGAGTATCCAAGGCCTGTGTCAGAGATGCTGGTTGACTCAGCCGTAGGCTATGAATATCTCAGCATGCTTGATGGATATTCTGGCTATAACCAGATTTTCATTGCAGAAGAAGATGTTCCTAAAACATCTTTTCGATGTCCAGGGGCAATAGGCACTTATGAGTGGATAGTTATGCCTTTTGGCTTAAAAACGTTGGGGCAACATACCAGCGAGCAATGAATTCTATATTCCATGATTATATAGAGACATTTATGCAAGTGTACATAGATGACATTGTGATAAAATCTACGTCAGATGAAGATCATCTAACCCATCTCAGCCAATCATTCGAAAGAATGAGAAAACATGGCTTAAAAATGAATCCTCTTAAGTGTGCATTCTTTGTGCAGGCTAGAGATTTTCTGGGCTTTGTGGTCCACAAAAAGGGGATAGAAATCAATCAGGACAAGACGAAGGCTATTATGGAGACCAAAGCACCATCAACCAAAAAAGAATTGCAATCATTATTAGGAAAGATAAACTTCCTAAGAAGATTCATTTCAAATTTAAGTGGTCGAACTCAAGCCTTCTCTCCTTTTCTGCGCCTGAAACAAGGGAAGTTCGAATGGAGTGACGAACATCAAAAGGCATTCGACAAGATCAAACATTATCTGACAAACCCTCCCATCTTGACACCGCCATATGGAAAGAAGCCTATGAGACTGTATATATCAACCTCCAACACTACCATAGGTAGCATGTTGGCGCAAGAGAATGAAGATGGCATCGAAAGAGCCATTTATTATCTTAGTAGGATTTTAAATGATGCAGAAACTAGATACACTTCAATAGAAAAGTTGTGTCTTTGTTTGCATTTCTCTTGTACTAAACTCAAGTATTATATAAAACCTATTGATTTATACGTCTCTTCGCATTTTGATGTCATCAAGTATATGTTATCTAAGCCAATAATGCACAGTCGAATTGGCAAATGTGTTGGTGTAAGCCCTAGAGGCCAATACTTTTGGTACTTGTATCGAATTATTTATTAATAATAAAAGGCTTTTTCTTTATTACGTTTGTTTAATAAAGTCCCTAGAATAGCTAGTCTGTTTAATGTACCAAGTATGACTTAATCATGAGATCACATTAAACATAAGGACACTATTCTTAAAGTATCCGTAGTCGAGCTTTAGTGTGAAGTGGGATAACATTAAAGCATTAAGACTATTATGTTTGTAGACTGATGATCACATCTCATGGATCATGGATAAAGAGTTATCAAGTCTTAAACATAGGTATGAATATTAAAAGTAATATATATACCGGATTGATCCGCTATGAGAATATTATATAGAAAGTTATGCAAAGTGTCATAAGTTATTCTCATGGTGATAATGGTGTATACCACTCTTCGACCTGAAACCACTATGGACCCTAGATGTAGAGTCGAGTGCTTTATTGCTGATCCAACGTTGTCCGTAACTGGATAACCATAAAGACAGTTGATGGGTACTCCACGAAGCATGCTAAGGGACATGAGTGACCTAGATGGAATTTGCCCATCCTGCGTAACAGGATAAATGTCTATGGGCCCAATATTGAACTGGACAAGGATGACACAGTCTATGCCTTGTGTTCAATATAGACATAAGGGCAAAAGGGTAATTATACACATAATTATTATCACAGATGGTTTTGTCAGATCACATGACATTTTCGTGTCTTGGGTAGCAGTGATGTGTTGCTAGATACCGCTCACTGTTTATTATATTAAACGCGTGATTTAATATAATTGCCAACGTCGCGAAAACCTACAGGGTCACACACAAAGGACGGATTGATGAGAGATAGAGTAACTAAGGAATACCGTAAGGTACGGTGCCCTTAAGTGAATTATAGAACATCGTAAGGTACGGTGTACTTGAGTAGAATACGAAATATGGTAAGGTACCATGGGCTTAAGTGATTTTGGGCATATTATAAGATATGGGCCAAAATACACTTAAGTGGGCTTTTAGCTTGAAGCCCACACAAGTGGTTCTATAAATAGAACCCTTGTGCAGAAGCATTCATTGCGGTTGCATTATTTTTGTTTTCTCACTCTCTCTCTCTCACTCAAAGCCTTCACTCGTACCAGCTAGCACTGAGATTGAAGGAATCCGTTCGTGTGGACTGAGTAGAGACGTTGTCATCGTTCAACATTCGTGATCGCTTCGTGGATCTGCATCAAAGGTTTTGATCGTCACAAGAGATCTGCACCAAAGGTTTCAACCGTCACAAGAGGTAAATATTCTATCACTGATCATGACCATTTGTAAGGATCTCTAAAGGAGAAAATTTTAATTTCCGCTGCGTTTTGGACCGCAATTCTCCTTCAGTGGTATTAGAGCCACTTACGAAACCATGACTCGGATAGTTGTTTAATTTCTGTATTAATATGATTAAAAGACATAAAGAATCAATTAATTAAACGGGCAATTAAATTTGGCATCATGAGTGTATAAGTTGGATGATTGATGTTGACTATGCTTCGGTACCGACATTAGTATGGTGAAGCAGCGATACATCGATCGTCCATAGGTTACGCAATTGAGACCGATCAACTTATATATGATATAAGTAATCCTAATGCAAAGTACGATATATGTGATATACTGTTTCTGTTTCGTTCATTCAAACACTAAATGGTTGTTTTCATTTGAGCGATCAATGGTCATTTGCTTCGGAATCCGACATAGGTATGGTGAAGCAATGACTTGTTGATCAATCAATATGAATCAACAATCGAGGTGTGTTTGACGGTCTGAAATTGGTGCATTAGGGTTGGTGACGGCGCAAGGGTTGTGCCGTCAAGGAGTTGTGAATTTAGGGCTTTTGGAAGAGGTCTGTAGACTGTTTCAAAGTTCTGTTATTTTGGCCGCGTGAAGCTCGTGTGACGAGCGTAACAAGTGTAACAAGATGGATGTGCGACGGTCGTAACGTGCCCTGTGACGGTCGTCACACTCACATGGCCTATGACGGTCGTAACGTGCTTTGTGACGGTCGTCACACTCACATGGCCTGTGACAGTCGTAACATGCCTGTAACGGTCGTCACACTCACAGAGTCAAAATTTTGGGGTTTTTGTTTTGTGACTACGCAAGGGTTGTTTTGATGCAAAATAATGTCCATTTCAAATGAATTGTTCGCCGAAATTTAATTTTGTTTTAATGAATCCGACATAATGTCCATTTCAAATGAATTTTGTTTTGTGACTACGCAAGGGTTGTTTTGATGCAAAATAATGTCCATTTCAAATGAATTGTACGCGGAACCCCCGGCTAACTCTGCGTAGTGTGATCGGTCACCGAAATTTAATTTTGTTTTAATTAATTAAAGGAATTAAAAATTAATAATAATAATGTGTTTGTTATTATTGCCTTGTTGTGATCAGTTATGGCCTTAGTCTTCCTTCATTTTGTTTTGGGTTTTAAATACGACCTGCGTGTCGTGCCTCTCCTTTTGATCTCTTAATGTAACTTCTTTTCTCATCTCAAACCCTCGTATGTAAAACGAGTTTCTTCTGGAATGTAATGTTATGAATAAAGAGAAGAAGACAATGTTATGAAGAAAGAGAAGATTTCAATATCAAAGGAGGACAGTCTTGAAGATCTTGCTTGGAGAAGCTTAGAGAAGAATTCAATATTAAAGGAGGACAACCTTGAAGATCTTGCTTGGAGAAGCTTAGAACGTTGTAGGTTAGCTTAGGTTCTCTCATTGGCTTGGGAGAACAATTGCGCTAGGGGCCATAACTGTTTCATTTTGTTTGTATGTATGTTGATGCATGTGAATATATGTTGATGCATGTGAGAGACGATTTATATGATAAATAAGCCGGTGAGATCAGAACAATTGCAATTCCCTCAAACTAAAATATTAAGTTTATGCTTTCCAAGTCTTAGCACTCATCAAGACTAGTATCGGATAATGTAGGTTTCGCCAACGCGAGGTGCATGTTCTATATTAGTAAGGTGCGATGGGATAATAGTAATATCCAATTGCTAAAACAATGGGTCAAACTTAACTAAATAAATATATAATAAGATTATATATGTTTAGAAGCAAGAGTTGGGAATGATCCATATGATGGATTGGAATAAGGAGTTATTCACCCAACTGAAATTTTCGAGAGTTGTATGAGATACAATTGGAAGGAGTTCCTACCTAAATAACCTAGTTTTGTGTAATCCGCCTACGCGGACTTAGAACGAAGTGAAATATGGATCTCGACCCACTAGAAAATCTTCCAACGGGATTTTCCGAATCAAATGATGAGGGTCATTTGTTTTGAGTAAAATAGTGGGAGCATATTTGATTAAAGGCCTAATTAAATATGTCAATGATACTTATATTTCCATTAATTCTTATGTAGATTACCATGACAACAAACACCTCTAACAACATCTTGCGATCAATCCTTGACAAGGAAAAATTGTCTGGGACAAATTTCCTGGATTGGCACCGAAACCTGAGGATTGTCCTTAAACATGATAAAAAGTTGTATGTCTTGGAGACTCCTGTTCCTGAAGAGGAACCTCCTAGTTCTGCACCTAAGGCAGAAAGAGATGCTTATAAGAAGCATGTCGATGATGCCAATGAAACTGCTTGTCTCATGCTAGCTACCATGAACTCAGAATTGCAAAAGCAACATGAGAACATGCCAGCGTTCGATATGATCGAACACCTGAAGTTGCTCTATCAAGAGCAAGCAAGGCATGAGAGGTTTGAGGTTTCAAAAGCCCTTTTTCAAAGCAAGTTAGCTGAGGGAGCCCCTGTAAGTCCCCATGTGCTCAAGATGATTGGGTATGTGGAAAACCTTGAAAGGTTGGGTTTTCCCCTCGGAAAGGAACTTGCGACTGATTTGATCTTGCAATCGTTGCCAGAAAGATTCAGTCAATTTGTCCTAAATTTCAACATGAATGATATGGATAAATCTCTTCCTGAACTGCTAGGCATGTTGAGAACAGCTGAGCAGAATCTGAAGACAAAAGGGAAGTCCATTCTGATGATCGGAAATGGAAAGAGACAGAACAAAAGGCCTACCAAGCAGGGTGATAAAGGGAAAGGCAAGGAAGTTGCCAAACCCAGACCCACTGTTGCTGCTTTGAAGCCTAGAGGAGGCATAGCAAAGGCAGGCACCTGCTTCCATTGCGGTAAGACCGGACACTGGAAGAGAAACTGCCCAAAGTACCTGGAAGATAGGAAGAATGAAGTAGAGACTTCAACTTCAGGTATTTTTGTTATTGAAATAAATTTATCTACTTGTGCATCATGGGTATTAGATACTGGATGTGGTTCTCACATTTGTACAAATGTGCAGGGGCTAAAAAGAAGTAGAGATTTGGCAAAAGGTGAAGTTGACCTACGAGTTGGCAATGGAGCAAAGGTTGCTGCTTTAGCCGTAGGAACTTATGTATTAACTTTACCTAGTGGTTTAATAATTCAGTTAGAGAACTGATATTCTGCAATTAGCAGGAATATTATTTTCATTTCTTGTTTGGACAAGTTTGGTTTTTCATTTATAATAAAGAACAATTGTTGCTCAATTTATTTGAATGATATATTCTATGCTACTGCACAAATGAGCAATGGACTATATGTCCCTGATCTCGAAATGCCTATATATAACATTAATACTAAAAGGATGAAACCTAATGAGTTAAATCCAACTTACCTTTGGCATTGTCGATTAGGCCACATAAATGAGAAACACATTTCCAAACTCCATAAAGATGGACTCTTGGACTCTTTTGATTATGAATCATATGAGACATGCAGATCTTGTTTAATTGGAAAGATGACAAAGTCTCCATTCACAGGAAAAGGTGAAAGAGCGAATGATCTTTTGGGCCTAATACATACTGATGTATGTGGACCACTGAACATACCAGCCAGAGGAGGTTTTCAGTACTTCATCACATTCACTGATGATTTCAGTAGATATGGTTATGTGTATTTAATGAAACACAAATCAGAGTCCTTTGAAAAGTTCAAGGAGTTCAAGAATGAAGTACAAAACCAACTAGGTAAGAATATTAAAACTCTTCGATCAGATCGAGGTGGTGAGTATTTAAGCCTAGAGTTTGATGACCATCTGAAAGAGTGTGGGATCCTATCCCAACTTACTCCTCCTGGAACACCCCAATGGAATGGTGTATCTGAGAGAAGAAATCGAACCCTGTTAGACATGGTCCGATCCATGATGAGTCACGCCGATCTTCAAAACTCCTTTTGGGGACATGCACTATTGACAGCAGCTTACACACTTAACCGTGTTCCATCCAAAAGGTTGAGAAGACACCATATGAGATATGGAGTGGTAAGAAACCACATATGTCTTACATGAAGATTTGGGGTTGTGAGGTTTATGTGAAACGACAAATTTCAACTAAGCTTGAGCCCAAATCTGACAAATGCTTATTTGTGGGGTATCCTAAAGAAACAAAAGGGTATTACTTCTACAATCCTTCTGAGGGAAAAGTGTTTGTCGCTCGAACTGGAGTTTTCCTAGAAAAGGATTTTATTTCCAAAGGAACCAGTGGGAGGAAAGTAGAGCTTGAAGAAATTCAAGAATCACAAAGCATAGATACACCTATGGAGGAATTAGAGCAGGAAACACAAGAAGTTGTGGAAGAGCAACCTGCTCAAGTAGAACAAAACCAGCGTAGGTCAAGCAGGATACGTCAACTACCTGAGAGATATGGATATCTCATAACTGATCAAGGTGATGTATTACTCATGGATCAAGATGAGCCTGTGACCTACCAAGAGGCCATAACTGGTCCCGAGTCTGAGAAGTGGCTAGAAGCCATGAAATCTGAAATGGATTCCATGTACACAAACCAAGTTTGGACCTTGGTAGAGCCTCCTGTAGGAGTTAACCCTATAGGATGCAAGTGGGTCTTTAAAAAGAAGACTGACATGGATGGTAAGGTACATACCTATAAGGCAAGACTGGTTGCAAAAGGATATAAACAAATTCATGGGATTGACTATGATGAAACCTTTTCACCAGTTGCAATGCTTAAATCTGTTCGGATTTTACTTGCTATCGCTGCATATCATGATTATGAAATATGGCAAATGGATGTCAAAACTGCTTTCCTTAATGGAAATCTTCTTGAGGATGTGTACATGACACAGCCTGAAGGATTTGACATACCAGAGGAAGCCCAAAAGATATGTAAGTTACAAAGATCAATCTATGGATTGAAGCAAGCTTCCAGAAGCTGGAATCTTCGTTTTGATGAAACAGTAAAACAATATGGATTCATCAAGAACGAAGATGAGCCTTGTGTCTACAAGAAGGTTAGTGGGAGCATGATCGTTTTCCTGGTATTATATGTAGATGACATATTACTCATTGGAAACGATATCCCTACCCTACAACAAGTAAAGTCTTGGTTGGGGAAATGCTTTTCTATGAAGGACCTAGGTGAAGCAGCCTATATATTAGGAATCAGAATCTATAGAGATAGATCACAAAAACTGCTTGGCCTAAGTCAGAGTACATACATAAACAAAGTGTTGAGACGCTTTAATATGCATGATTCCAAGAAAGGATTCATACCTATGCAACATGGCCTGTGTCTATCAAAAACACAATCCCCTTTAACTAAGGAAGAAAGGGATCGCATGAATAAGATTCCATATGCATCTACAATAGGATCTATCATGTATGCCATGTTATGTACTCGACCAGATGTCTCGTATGCTTTAAGTGCAACGAGTAGGTACCAATCTGATCCTGGTGATGCTCACTGGGTAGTTGTCAAGAATACCCTTAAGTATTTAAGAAGGACTAAGGACTCATTCTTGATATATGGAGGTCAGGAAGAGTTGGCTGTAATTAGATACACCGATGCTAGCTTCCAGACAGATAAGGATGACTTTAGATCGCAATCTGGTTATATGTTTTGCTTAAACGGTGGCGATGTGAGCTGGAAAAGTTCAAAGCAAGATACAGTTGCTGATTCTACAACCGAGGCCGAGTATATTGCGGCCTCAAGTGCAGCAAAGGAAGCTGTTTGGATCAAAAAGTTCATTAGTGAACTTGGCATAGTTCCTAGCATTGTGGATCCCATTGGTCTCTACTGTGATAACAATGGTGCTATCGCACAAGCCAAGGAGCCTAGATCTCACCAACGATCCAAACACATACTTAGGCGTTATCATCTCATTCGAGAGATAATAGATAGAGGAGATGTGAAAATATCCAGAGTACCTACACTTGACAATATTGCTGACCCACTGACAAAGCCTCTTGCGCAGCAGAAGCATGATGGCCATACTAGATCTATGGGTATTAAGGGTATGCTTGATTGGCTCTAGTGCTAGTGGGAGATTGTTGGTGTAAGCCCTAGAGGCCAATACTTTTGGTACTTGTATCGAATTATTTATTATTAATAAAAGGCTTTTTCTTTATTACGTTTGTTTAATAAAGTCCCTAGAATAGCTAGTCTGTTTAATGTACCAAGTATGACTTAATCATGAGATCACATTAAACATAAGGACACTATTCTTAAAGTATCCGTAGTCGAGCTTTAGTGTGAAGTGGGATAACATTAAAGCATTAAGACTATTATGTTTATAGACTGATGATCACATCTCATGGATCATGGATAAAGAGTTATCAAGTCTTAAACATAGGTATGAATATTAAGAGTAATATTTATACCGGATTGACCCGCTATGAGAATACTATATAGAAAGTTATGCAAAGTGTCATAAGTTATTCTCATGGTGATAATGGTGTATACCACTCTTCGACCTGAAACCACTATGGACCCTAGATGTATAGTCGAGTGCTTTATTGTTGATCCAACGTTGTCCGTAACTGGATAACCATAAAGACAGTTGATGGGTACTCCACGAAGCATGCTAAGGGACATGAGTGACCTAGATGGAATTTGCCCATCCTGCGTAACAGGATAAATGTCTATGGGCCCAATATTGAACTGGACAAGGATGACACGGTTTATGCCTTATGTTCAATATAGACATAAGGGAAAAAGGGTAATTATACACATAATTATTATCACAGATGGTTTTGTCAGATCACATGACATTTTCGTGTCTTGGGTAGCAGTGATGTGTTGCTAGATACCGCTCACTGTTTATTATATTAAACGCGTGATTTAATATAATTGCCAATGTTGCGAAAACCTACAGGGTCACACACAAAGGACGGATTGATGAGAGATAGAGTAACTAAGGAATACCGTAAGGTACGGTGCCCTTAAGTGAATTATAGAACATCGTAAGGTACGGTGTACTTGAGTAGAATACGAAATATGGTAAGGTACCATGGGCTTAAGTGATTTTGGGCATATTATAAGATATGGGCCAAAATACACTTAAGTGGGCTTTTAGCTTGAAGCCCACACAAGTGGTTCTATAAATAGAACCCTTGTGCAAAAGCATTCATTGCGGTTGCATTATTTTTGTTTTCTCACTCTCTCTCTCTCTCACTCAAAGTCTTCACTCGTACCAGCTAGCACTGAGATTGAAGGAATCCGTTCGTGTGGACTGAGTAGAGATGTTGTCATCGTTCAACGTTCGTGATCGCTTCGTGGATCTGCATCAAAGGTTTTGATCGTCACAAGAGATCTGCACCAAAGGTTTCAACCGTCACAAGAGGTAAATATTCTATCACTGATCATGACCATTCGTAAGGATCTCTAAAGGAGAAAATTTTAATTTCCGTTGCGTTTTGGACCGCAATTCTCCTTCAAAATGGGCTTTAGCACTCACTGAATACTCTTTAACCTTTATGCCTTTAAGGGAAATGAAGGGACAAAGAGTATCAGACTTTATTATAGACCATGTAGTGGTCGAAAACCCTTAACTTCTAGTAGAGTTGAAACCTTGGAAATTATTCTTCGACGGTTCCACTCATAAGGATGGAAGTGGGGTTGGGATAATGTTAATTTCTCCTGAAAAAATTCCAATAAAACTCAAATATAGAATTGAAGGTCCCCTTTGTTCTAACAACGAAGCAGAATATGAAGCCCTTATTGCAGGACTTAAGGCTTTGTCGGAATTGGGGGCAACTAGGGTCGAAATTAAAGGAGACTCAGAATTAGTAATCAAGAAACTGACGAAGGAGTACAAATGTATAAAAGAAAATTTGATTATGTACTTCGTCATTGCAAATAGGTTACTCAAAAAATTCGAGTACATCGACATAAAACATGTCCCTAAAACAAAAAACCAAGAGGCTAACGACTTAGCACAAATAGCTTTAGGGTATAGAATTTCAAAAGAAAAGCTAGAAGAGCTTGTCGAAGTAAGAGGAAAGGCAATGGCTGCCAAATTGTCTCCGACAGATTTGGAAAGCACCCAGTTAAGATATGCTAACAAAGAAGAGTTTGAAGTATTGGCCATTGATACCTTAATAGATATAGATTAGAGGAATCCAATTATTAATCATCTCAAGGACCCTTCAACAAATACAGAAAGAAAAACCAAGTACAGGGCTTTATCTTATGTGTTGATAGGGAATGAGTTATTCAAGAAAACCCCTGAAGGGATCTTATTGAAATGCTTAGGAGAAAGCGAAGCTTACTTGGCATTATCTAGTGTACATAGTGGAGCTTGTGGAGCACACCAGGCAGGCCATAAGATGAAATGGTTGTTTTTCAGATATGGAATGTATTGGCCCACCATGTTAAAAGATTATATAGAATTTGCTAAGGGTTGCCAAGAATGTCAAATACATGCAGGAATTCAACATGCTCCTGCAAGTGAGCTTCATACAATTATTAAGCCTTGGCCTTTCAGAGGGTGGGCATTAGATCTAATTGGGGAAATTAGACCCAACTCATCCAAGGGTCAAAGATACATACTTGTAGGAATTGACTATTTCACTAAATGGGTTGAAGTAGTACATTTAGTAAATATGGATCAAGAAACTGTTATCGAATTCATTCAAAGACAAATTTTATACAGATTTGGAATCCCAGAAAGTATAACAACAGATCAAGGATCAGTTTTTACTGGTCGAAAGATGCAAGAGTTTTCAAAGGAAATGGGTTTCAAACCGTTAACATCCACACCCTATTATGCTCAAGCCAATGGGCAAGTCGAAGCAGCCAATAAAGTAATAATTGGTTTAATCAAAAAGCATGTAGGAAAAAAGCCAAAAAAATTGGCACAAAACTTTAGACCAAGCACTCTGGGCTTGCCGAACCTCCCCTAAAGAAGCCACTAACACTACACCTTTCCAACTTACATTTGGACATGATGCAGTACTACCTGTCGAAGTCTACTTGCAATCAGTGAGAATCCAAAGACAAGGAGAAATTCCATCTGACTTATACTGGGAAATGATGATAAATGAGCTGGTGGATTTGGACGAAGAAAGGTTGCATGCGTTAGAAGTATTAAGAAGATAGAAGGAGAGGGTAGCAAGGGCATACAATAAGAGGGTCAAAGGTAAAACCTTCACTATGAATGATTTAGTTTGGAAAGTCATATTACCTATGGATTGAAAAAATAAGGCATTAGGAAAATGGTCTCCACATTGGGAAGGACCTTTTCAAATTTTAAAAGCCTTTTCAAACAATGCATATGAAATACAAGAACTAACAGAGGAACGAAGAATCCTAAAAGTAAATGGAAAATACTTAAAGAAGTATAAACCATTTATGCACAAAGTTAGAATCATAACAACATAGTAAGTAAAGAACCATCATGGCCAAAATGGTGAAGATATTTAAACTCCAAATATGTGCCAAAATGGCTTGCGTTTTAATCAAGTTACAAGTAAACAAGAGTCGAATAAAGCAACTACAGGAGGAAATCAAAAAGGAATAGTGGCCCTCATTCCATCATATTTTTTCTTCGCCAAGCCAATCTTATACTGAACATCCGCTTGAACTCCTCTGAGGCGTGCAATATCTTCGTTCATAGCCGTAGCCTTTTCGACATGATCTACACTTTGCTTCGCCAGATCATCAGCTTCGGTACTATCCAAGCCTCGGATAGCAGCCTGCTTCGCCTTAGCGTCAAATATCTTCTTATGCAATTATGCAATATGAGATTCCCAGAGACGTATTGAAGCAGTGTAAGTGTCGAACTCTGCTTGGGCTGATTTTCTGGAAGCGGCTAATTCCTCAGAAGCTTGTGAAGTTCGAAGGGCATTGTTAAACTCAATGACTTGAGCTTTTTCAGTCGATAAAAGCTTAGCTTTAGCGTCCACATCCCTATGATATTCAGCACACACTTGGTCAATGAGGTTCTGAATATCAATGAGGGCTTCACCTACATCAGTGGGGCAAGCAGTGATGTTTATCTTGCTTATCAGCTTCTTTATGCCAAAGCTCACCCCCACATTATTCCTTAATTCGTCAAAGAGATTTACATCAAAAATTGCCTTCTTCACCTGTTGAAGGAGTTCGTCATGTGATGCTTCGTTTGCGCTAGCACCAGACTGGGTCGAAGCTCCAGAAATACTTTGCTCTGAAGAAGACTCTCTTTGAGCCATCATTAACCTCACATACTTGAGGGGATCATTTTGTTTTAAAGCTTTTTTCTCCTCCTCAGTAAGTGGGATAGGTGAAGTCTGGGTGTTGGATGGTCGAACTTTAGTTGAAGTTGGGACCGTGTCGACACTAGCATTACCAGTTCCAGTTTTGATTTCCCTCAGTATCAGCCTCTCCCACATTCATATCTTCATCTTCCCGAAAATACCCCTCAATCTCATCTGAATCCTGATCATCCTCATCAGCATCATCTAAAGGGAACGCAACTCTGGCAGGAGAATTACTAGGAGTATCCTCACCATGCAAATCTCTTTTACCATCAGTATCCTCAACATGCTTCGAATCTCTTTTACCATCTTCACTAGGAGAAGAGGTTTCTTCTTCATTTTGAGCATTGTCTGCTTCAAGATTTCGAGCTCTAGTCGAAGAGCCTTTGTTTTGGATAGCACCGCTGATTGTCGGAGGAGGAAATGGATTCATGCCGCTCGAAGGGTCACTTTGGTTGGCAGTAGAGATGAGGGGAGTGGTGGTTTTGTCCTGAAAGTAAAGTGTTAGAATAAGCTATGAGTTTGTCGGAAGATAAAACACTTAAGGTCAAAGTATACCTGTTGAGCCTCAGGATCTAAGGCATTGCTCCCAATGTGCTCCAGCGCTGCACCACCAGAAGGCTGGGATAGAGTTTTCTTTGGAAGAGGAGGAAGAATGGTGGTTTCGACATCTTGTTGTTTATTTGGTTGGAAAGGGGCAACTGTTGCCTTATTTTTCTTCTATTTTTTCTTGAATGGAGTGGAGGGAGTATCCTCTTCATCATCTTCGACAAGAATTATATTAGCAGGAGAGGTTTTCCTTTTCTTGGGTGTCAAAGGAGGCTTGCCACTACCCTGAAAAAGAAAATTATAAATAATTAAAAGAAAAATGCGAAAGAGACAAAGAAGTTATTTGATGTAATACCTTTGAACTCTTCTTCGGTTTTTCTGGAGCACCACCAGAAGGCATTCCCTGGCTTGAAGAGGTAGTTGGCCTGGAAGCAATAGTCGAACTAGCCTTCACCACAGGTTTTTCTTTCTTCGCCACCTTCCTTTCGACAGCTAAAGAAGAATGTGAGTTAGTCGAAACATGCAAATGTTTAAAAGATTGGCAAAAAGACGAAAGGGAGTTGTAAAACCAAGAAATCCAAACATTCCACACCTTCACATGTCAGAGAAATAATTTTCACTGCAGCTAAATTGAAGTGAAGAAAGCCTTTGAAACTGTCTAAGGTATGTTTGGTTGCAACTACTCATTTTGCAGGTTTTTGTTGGTCATTTTTTAGTATGTTAAAAATGTTCCCACACGTGAACCAGTAAGGGTAAGGGGGAAAAAATGACAAAGCAAAGTCTGCACTGGGTAACTTTGGAAATTTGGGTGGTTCGCACTCAAAGGCCAAATCATATTTCAATTCAGGTTTTACAGCTTTGAGAGATTTTCTTTTGGCAATCTGCTTTTCAAATTTTTCTTTTAAAATTGGTGCTGCATAACAAACGGTTCCAACAAGGTTCGTTGGGTCATAGACAATTTCAAAGTACTTTTGGAATGCTTGGATTTCTTCAGAGTGAGTAAACTTACCCTTGGGGACATTTTCTTGCAAAGATGAGAAAGCCTTCGTTAGACGTTCTTTAATTTCAGCAGTCGAAAACATATTCTTGGAATAGAAATCTGTCCACCAAGTGGCAAAACCATTAGTGGAATAGAACGACGGTTGGAAGGCTATTAATTGGAATTCAGCAAAATTGGCATGGAATTCTTTGTGGATGGCGATGTCTCGAGCGCTCCATTCAGTCCCTGCACAGTAAATCTCGCGCTTTCGTTTGAATAAAGAAAAAGGGATAAGTTGAGACAACCCAAATTGTCGAGAGACAAAATTAGGCTGATAAACCAACAAACATACATGGCTCTTTATTGGCAGAATCCTAGAAACAAGCAGCCTTGGGAGGAGAAAGGCACGCCATATGTCTTCGATCTCTGTGTTGGCGTCTTTCACAGCGTCTTCGAGCGAAGCAGTAAACCAGGAAGGACCATGGGTTCGACTGGCAAAAGGAGCCATCGAAGGGAGGAAATGGTGACGCTTCGAGAACATTAAGGTGTATTTGGTAAGGGAAGTTTGTAAGTTGTCAACATCACCAGCTGGAGCCAGTCGAAGGAGTCTGGTGCCCTCAATGCTTCGATTTAGTATCTCTGGGGCATTTTCTTCGACGTTTCCTCGTGTTGGCAAAAAGGATTCGAAAGTGGCATTAAGCCATAATTGAAGAAGCCAATAAAGCCCAGATAGTAATAAATTGGTACCAGCTTCGTATTCCTTTAGCTTAGCACTAGCCGATCCTAGACTTTCATAGCCAATAAGAGTTCACTCAAACACACTCTTCGACCAACATGCAATTGGTTAGCGAGCGTTAAAAATCTCTTAGCAATTTGTAAAGATTTGTAGCAAAAGAAGAACTTGGACAACCATAGACCTAAGAATGCTATATGTTCTATATTAGAGACCTCTTCCCCATCAGCGTGGTATAGATTAATGTAAGTACTAAACGAAGTGTTCTTAACGATGAAGTCAATCAAGTTTTCACAGTCTTGGTAGGGGTTGAAGGTTTCTCTTGTCGGAGGAAGTCCAACAATGGCAGCTACGTCGAAAAGTGTGGGAGTCATCATTCCACAAGGAAGATGAAAGGTGTTATATGTGATATCCCAGAAATATAGGCTGGATAATAATAAAGGCTGACAATAATTGAATCCTAGCTTCGACATCTGGATTAGGTCAAAGATACCCAATTCTTTCCAAAATGAAGCTTTCTTCCTTTCAACTTTTGTTAACCAAGCTAGATAGGATTTGTCTAGAGTTGGACAAGACCGAAAGGCTCTGAAACTATCAGTGATAAAATCCAGTTGAAAAGCTTCTCTCTGGTTTAGATCCTCATTATCTCTAGAGGAAACAGTTTTATTGGCTATAGGTTTAGTAGTATGATGACAAGGAAAAAACTGAGCACATTTCTCTAAATGTTCTTCAGATACTAATGGGCCTAAAAACCCTAAAGCATTTCCAGAAAGTAGGGAAGGAACCATTACCTGAGAAGCAAAAATTGCTTTTTGTTCTTTCAAAAGTTTTGGAGCAGTGATGGTTGTGCTGGTTGGAATGTTCTGGGAAGTAGAACTTTTTGAGGATCCAGCACCTTTGATGTTCTTTGATTGCTTTTGTTGTTTATCGGAAGACATTGTAATGGGTTTTGGAGATTTTGAAGAATTCGGGTTTTAGGGAAGAAGAAGCGTTTCAGAGAAGTTGGAGAAGATGAATTTAGATGGAAAATGGAGGTTTTTCGTGAAAAGAAAGAGAAAATGACAAGTGAGCTTTTTATAGTGTTAAACCCACGAAGCTGACTGGTTACGCTTTACTAGGGTAGTGGGCCACATATTGGTTTTTTCCTGAAAAAGGGTACAGAGAATACTATTTATTTTCTTGGAAGTTGAAGTTCATGATGACAAATAACTGCGCACATGTTCTGATGAGACGCTTTTGAAAAAGTTAATCATGATTAACTGACAAATTTGGATTTTTTAAATCTATGAAAGGTCTCTGGTCGAAGTCTGGTGAATATAAAAAACGTCCATTTCTACAGTAATTCGAAATAGACATTTCTTGGGGGCAATTTGTTAGCTGGGGATTTCGACCAGATAGCTGAAGTCCTTTGGAAGTGTTACATTTTGGAGAATAAATAAAAGATGGCTATGTCAAAGCTGTTTAAATTCTTTTCATGGGTGAATAATTCTTTGCTGTCGAAGCCTGAGACTTAGAAGATTTTTGATTTCCACAAAGCTCTCTTCGACATAGGCGTTCACAGAGTCGAAGCTCCAAGCGAGAAGCATTTGAAATTTAAACAAAGTCGTTTCGTTAGGTCAACACGTGGAGACATCTGAGACATGCAACGCTTGAGAATGGCAAACGTGACAGTCATATGTGTAGAGGCCGTTAGGGTCGAATTGCTATAAATAGGGGTTTTAGTTTTAGATTCAGGGGGTGTTCAAACAGATATACAGAAATTCACAAAATACACTCGAAGTACCAGAGCGAGAGAAAAGAGTTTTACGCTGAAAATGTATGTATGAAGAACACCATAAGTTTCGTTCATGTTATCTATTTCATACCGATTATTTAAATTAAAGTTATTCACTGCCTTTCATTCTGTCGAATTGCCCTTAGTTTCAGTAGTTTATCATCACTTTTACTTTTGTATTTACATTTCGCCAAGTCTTCAATTTCAGTACTTTCTCAAAAAATTAAAGCAGTTACTTTGAGTCATTTATCTTTACCTTTCCCAAGTATTTTTGTTGTCTTTAAGAAACCTTTTACTGCAAAGTTATCGTCATTTACGTCGTTCATAAAGTCATAAGTTTCGTGTAGAATTATTGTCAAAGCACTTTTCGTTGTCCACAAATCAGAAATAAACTTAACCATGAGTCAAATCACCGTAATAATAGTTCTTGAGACACATGTCCTAGGATCAATCTAGTCGATCCTGTGAGTTACCAAAAATATATAAATTTGAAAGACTAACGGTTGTTTATCAGAAATCACTGGTAAACATGAGGAAAATAGTATTTTCATGAAATTGGTTGGGCAAGGAGAGAATTAACCAAAGTTGAGGGGAGTTGTGGTGATAACTAAATTTAATAGAAATATTAGGTTTTTATTAAATATAAATAGAAAAAGTTTGGAGAAGAAGGAAAAAGAACAAGCAGTACGTGAAAAGAGGCCAAAGAGTGGAAAAGCCCTAAGAGAGCAAAGGTTGGAGAACTCCATAGACAAAGCTTGGACTTTGCTAAAAAATGAGGTAATGGGGGATTACTCATATTTAGGTGTAATATGCATGAAGGGTAGAGAGAGAGAGAGAGAGAGAGAGAGAGAGATCATCACCCTCTTCTTTATTTTCTATTATGTTTCCTCCATTGTTGAGTTTAGTGTGTTTGGAGAAGGTTTGTGTAATACCTGTCTTAATTGGTGTGATGAATATAAATTAGTGCCTTGATTTTACTACTGAAATTCGTGTAAAAATTGTATGAAAAATCTAGATGTTAGTTTTTATATTGATATGTGTTAATATGATGAATATGGTGTGGATTTTGTGATAAATTGAGGAAATCATGATTAATTTGTGGGTAATTGATGTAATAAACATTGCATAATTATGGGTAATAATTTTTTGTGCATTTTGGAATCAAAATTGGAGCTTTGGAAGAGCTTCAATGGTTAAAATCGCTGTTTCTATTTTCTGTACAGCGGTGACGGTCGTCACCTCCGTGACGAGCCAACCGTCACTGCACTGGGTGAGCTGATGGGTGTCAGCATGGTGACGGGGTGACCCTTATAGCCCCCGAGATGGGCTTCATACCCGATCGTCAACTGGGTGACGTGTGTGGGGGAAAGAGGGTGACTGTCACATCATGACGACCTTCATGACGAGAGGGTTTCCTGTCATGACCACATTGATTGTTCTGGGTCGCCGGTTCGATTTCTGAGTTATTTTTTAGTGAGGCTATTGTTTGTTGGTGTTTGGTGAGTTCAATGATGTTAAGTTGATATGTGAAAGTTATATGAATAAATGAGTAATGTGAAGTTTTTGTATAATTATATATTGTTGAGTTATAATTATATGCATATGCTGAAAAGTGTAGTTTTGATAAAAAAAAACTACTATGGTGGCCTTATTAGGCGATGGTTACAGTTTGAAGAGGAACCAATAGTGATTATTGCACTTGTATGTTGGTGTTGCATATCATGTATCATGTGTGTCAGTGATATATATACGAACTTCGGTCCAATGATCTGTCACTGGTTCGGAAGGGGGGATCAATGACGAGTCGATGTTCGAAGGGGAATCCAGTTCGAAGGGGAACCATTGGTGAATGGATATCAATAATATAACTCCGATGTCCAAGATTGGTACTACATACATTAGAGTTGAGGAATTGATTGCATTACATACATAACTACATTTTGAATCAATTATTGTTGTTATGAATGATTCATATGTTTGGTGAATGTTATGTATGATATTATCCTTGTTGTCTTTTATACCGCTAACATTTATGAGCGTATTCTCACTGTTGTTTGTTTTGTTTTATGGTGTTTTTTACGCTCATGGTACAAATACTCATGTAGAGGAGACCTAGCTGTTGTGGGTTAGAGGATGGCGTAGAAGCCTATTCGTTATTTACTATTTTTCGCATTATTTAGTTTCTTTGATGCCCTAATTTGTAACACTGGGACGAGATGTTAATTATTTTTTTGTGTTCTGAGTTTGAGTTATATCATTTTATGAAGTACTTTATTTTATTGAGACAATTAAAGTATGACTAATATTTGAGTTCCACTACTATCTCTTATTATTACATGATAAAGATGTATGTTGAGCATGTGTAACACCGATATTTGAGAAATTATCTGTTTATCTTTTATAAATAAAGAGTCGGGATTTTAAGGTGTTACATAGTTGATATGGAAGACGGACGTCATAGAAGTAATTGCAAAAGAATCCTCAAAGGATAAAAAAGACAAATAACAAACAAAAGGTGTGCATGCCTAAAGCATAAAATGCTACAACACTTGATGTACTCACCTTTAAAGCAAAACTTAAAGGACGCACCCTCTATAGAAAAGCTTGAGGGACTCCGCTATGAATAAGGGCCCAAAAGTTGGACAAGCTTGCCTTTACAGAGTCTCATCTTAGAGACTCGACGATCTTAATCTCGCTCACAAGTAAATTGCCTTCTTCATGAGATTAAATTACTTTGCCCTCTCCAAGTCGTGCTTGAGGAAATGTGTATTGAGATAATCTCGTTATGCCTAAGAGAATGTAATCCAAAGAGAATCAAGGCAAGTCAAGCATACTAGCGTTGGGAGAACACAAGGGTAACGTCACATGCCGCCTAAAGTTGCGTACCTGAATGCCTACTATTCACAATAACTCGCCTATATTGTTCTTGAGTCAATTTGTCTCTCACTTGCTTATTAAAATGTGGGGAGTGACATGTCTTTGCGTACTAACGGGACAAAAAAGTCAGTTAACGAGGGAAACTATGTTCTCCATGATTATAGGAGAAAAACGACTCTCACATATCCCAGCCTTAGGGTTGAGACGGGGATATAATCATTTACTCAAAAAAACTCACATACATAAGTTCTCAATGTTAAGTTATCAATTCGGGAATCAACATGAGTGAGCATTTTTTACGCTGGGATCTTTCCTTATTGACAACACACCTTGTGAGAGACACACCACATACTCACTCAAATCTTAAAGGTGATATGTGTGTATGTGCTCTCACTTATAAAGTGTTCAATCTCCATTTTTCTAATCAATGTGAGACTTTCTCACACTTTTTCTAAATACTTTCAACTCACACTTATTTTTCTCAACACCCATCTTAAGTGTGAATCTATCAACAACGCTCCCCCTCAAGCGAAAACAAATTCATCCACATACACTTGTATCGTTGTTGACACTTTTTCAACAGGAAATGTCTTATAGTCACCACCACGTGAGGAAGACCTTTGATACAAGTGAGTTAGTCCTTCACTCGAACCAACGACTCGTTGGATCATTAATTCAGGGGCTCAATATGAGAGCATTTTTATATTGAGGTATTTTTTTATGAGCAACACACCTTATGAGAGACACACCACATACTCATCCAAAATTTTAAATTGATATGTGTATGAGTTTTCTAACTTATAAAGTTTTCAATCTCCATTTTTTTAATCAATATAAAATTCTCGATATTTATTTTTCAACACTTTCAACTCACATTTATTTTTCTCAATCCTCATCGTGAACTAATTCTAAACTTAATCAACACATTTATTTCAATTACAGGACTATCATAATTGTACAAATTTATTTAACAAGTATAATAATGAAGTTATTATAGATAATTTCATCTCCTTATTGAGAAAAATATTTTAAAAAGTATTTATTTAATAATTTAATATAAAATAAAATTATTAGATGGTGCAGTGATGACACACAATGAGAACGTGCACGTGTTATGTATCGAATGGAAGATCCATAACATACTGCAGTACTTATTTGTTATGGAGCGAACTGACTCATAGATACGTGGATCACATGTAGATTTATCCCGAAATCAGACCCATCATTATTCAATTTCAGATTGATACGAAACTATCAACCCGATACAACTGGTTACACGTTTCTGATTTTGGACGAATAAATAGGCACTTATAGGATCATTTCTCTTTTTAGTTTTCGACTCTCACTCACCTTATAACTATAATTCAGTGTGGTAAGGGTTTTTCTTTACAAACACTTCGTCTGCAACACCATGATGAACCTTTTTCTTACCAGAGCCGCTAGGGTTTCTTCTCTTACCAAACACAATGCTGTTGCTGCTTTCAATTCGTCTCGGTATTTTATTATCTTTTCTTTTATCTATTATTTTAGTAATCTTCATTTAACAGAGATCTGAATTTGTTCAATTTATGCTGAATATTTTATAATACTGCGATCTGAATTTACATGAAATAGTCACCGGTTTTGTCAGTTAATAAACAATTGTATTTTGATCCGTTGAAATTGTCAACTTGGTTTGATGGTCTACTTAGGCGTCTTTCATCAAACAACATAGAGAAATAGAATGCATCTTCGGAATCATAACTTGTTTGATGAATCATGATGGCAGTGATTTTGTTGAAGCTCAAACAAAAAAAATCACTCGGTCATGTTTTATAATGCGCAGTCGAAACAGGTTTTTTATGATAAATAATAATTTACGCTACGACAACCGCGGTCAGTGTGTTAATCGACCGAAATCACGAAAGTCTTTATGCGACCGTGGACGTGGTGGTCACATTGTGATTATGTCAATTTCACTACCAATTCGAACATGCACTTAATATGCCTATGATGAGGTCGATGATCTATTGATCTTTTATGTCATAGTTGCTTTTTGTAATTCTAACCTGGTTTATATTAATTTATTTCATTAGTGTATTTTTTTAGAGTTTAAAGGCAGTGAGATCCTAATACTTTGCCATGCCAGCTCATTCTTGTAATTGTGTCTTATAATTAATGATATGAAGTAGCAAAACAGTGGTCTCACATTGGATGGTCGGGTTTTTCATGTCTCTTAAACAAGTCTTAATGTGGTTTTTGACTGCTAAGTGCTTTTTTTTTTATATTAACTTGCAGGTGTGTCCATTCATTACCACTTGCGGCCACAGTAGAAGCAGAAGAGATATCTGGTGCAAAGCCTGCTGAAGTTTTGAACTTGGGTAGGCACTGTTACCGTTGTTGTTTTTGTTCGTCACAAGTTTTCTTGTGAATTTCATAATACATTGAATGTTTTTGATGAGTAAAGATTGAGAAGGGTGAACATCAATAAATTTACTTGTTTCATTTATGTTTTTCTGTGATTCTGTCTTCAAGGTGTCAAACCAGTAGTTTGCTCAATTTTATGTTTATCAGAAGACAATGTTATATAAAGGAAAAGGATAAATTCTTTCCATAATATCATTGCTCTTTTTATTCATCAAAATCTGGATGGCACTGAGTGTTATTGTAAATTTCTGTATGATTTAGTTTTTTTTTAAATTAGCTTCAATCAAACTTGTTGTGCAATGCTATGACAGCCATCACTCTGAATGTATTTGTTGTCTTCTCTCTCAGTGCAGGGTAAATGGATTGGATCATCAAACTGGAATACAATTCTGGATCCTTTAAATGGAGAGCCATTTATTAAAGTTGCTGAAGTTGAGGAATCAGGCATTCAGGTCCACTTCCTTGAACTATAGTTCTTTTGTTGTGCTAAAAAAAAAACTACTGTTCAGTGAAACTTAACATGATATATTCAAGGATTTATCTTTTTATTACTTCATTACTCTTCAAACTATGAGATACTCACTGCTTGAGGCATTGCCTTATCAGTCACCACTCATCACCTATTACTTAAGAGGTTCAAGTTTAAAGCTTAAACCTCTGTATGTGAGACAGGTTTCTCAGTATTTTATGAAAAAATAAAGAGAACAAACACAAATTTTAATTTGAAGGCAATTGATAAGTTGGTTGGAATTCATTAGTTGATTTGAGAGAGAGATGTTGACTAAAGTTTTCTATTTGTTTGACTTATCAGCCCTTTGTAGAAAGCTTGTCCAGCTGTCCCAAACATGGTCTACACAATCCCTTTAAGGCACCAGAGAGGTATGTGCAAATTATCCTTCTATGTCTTATGTTGTCTATTATATGAGACTGTTGTCTAAACAGGTTTTTTTTCGGAGCATTCATGGGTGAATATATAGACTATCCCCAAAGTTTTTTTTTGTATTTTTTGGACAGAAAACAGTACAGCATTTATTTTTATACTATTTTGAAATGGAAATGTGAGTAGATCTTCGGATGGTTGGTTTGCAAAGTGTCATTGGAGTGCTAATCCTTTTCTGATGTTTTTCCATATTTCCCGATTAAACAAGTGAGATTACAGTATGAACTTCTAGACTAGTTAGTTTTAGACTTCTGCTAAGATGAGTAACTAAAATACCTGGGACCATGTATTCTTAAGCTTCCGAAGATAAAAATAAGAATAAAGAAACTTTAAACTGTCACAAATGTCATTTTGCAGAATGCAACCAATTCAGGCACTTATAGTAACATGTATTATATTATTTAGAGTATAATATAAAATGAATTCTCACATTCTTATTTTGCCCATCTTTTTGAAGTCTAAGTTTTTTTAAAACAAATTATGTGCAGATATCTTATGTATGGAGACATAACTACTAAGGCAGCTCACATGCTATCACTTCCTAAGGTATTTCTAACCAAATATATATTGTTTGTGTGATAGTTTATTGAGTTTTATAAGATATATTATGAAGTCTATTTACTACAGGACAGTAGGAGCTATTTATTATCCATGTTTTTCTCTTTTTTAACTGGAACTGTTCATAATTTATGCTGCATGATCCTCAGGTTACAGATTTCTTTGCAAGGCTAATACAAAGAGTTTCTCCAAAGAGTTATCAGCAGGCATTTTCTGAAGTTTATGTGACGCAAAAATTTCTGGAGAATTTCTGCGGAGATCAGGTACATCAAAACTAGACTTGCCATTGTTAAATGAGTAAAATCCTAATTACAAATCTATCATTCTCTGATACAGAATGATGGAAGAACCTAAATTGGTAGTATTTATTTAATTGGTAGTTACCTCTCCAGTAGATATTGATAAATTTCCTTCCAAGTTCTTTCATTGAAGCTTTAATTCTTCTGCAGTGGAGGAATTTAACCTTATCAGACACACACACACACATACAGTAGGGACGGGGAGAGAGAGAGATAAAATTATCTCACATGGTTTCCCCGTGAAGTTATTAAGTTCATATCATTCCTCCTTTGTCATTTATTCATTTCAACATATCTTTGGCAGGTTCGCTTCCTGGCTAGGTCTTTTTCAGTACCTGGAAATCATCTTGGACAGCAAAGTCATGGCTTTCGTTGGCCATATGGTCCGGTAAGGATTGTGTTTTACTTTATTTTAAATTGCTATAACCTGTTCTGTGAACTAGTAGTCTCTGTTATTATCTCACCACTGATACCTTTGCTCCAAAATTATCAACTACCTTGAGGTTAGTTTATAGAAGTGATTGATTTGAGCTATTTTTTTGTTTTTTTATATATTTAATTTGAGCTCACTGTAAGAGATGGAAAAAATGAAAAACTAAATTTAAGAGCAAGGTTTTCAAAATAAGACCTTTTAACATATAATAAATCTGTGGCTCTGATTCAGTATTGAGGTGGGCATAATACAACTGTTTGATATACCAATTCAGTTCCATATGTATATCAAGACAATATATTAATGACCTTGGTCAGAGTATCTAATTTCTTTGTGATTATTAAATAAAGATTGTACCCTAAAAAATAAAAAATAAAGAAATAATTCCAGAGGTTTCAGATGATGGAAAGGTCAAACCGCATGTTGATTTAGATGTTTTTGCATACAAGAGCTCAGTCTTTATAACAGAAATGCTTTCTTTGATGTTGTATTGAGAGAAATGTGTGTGTGTGTGTGAGCAGGGGGTGGTGTTAAATTATTTCTGATGTGGTTTAGATTAGTGGTGCCATATGGATTCTTTATGTAGTTATTCAATGAGTGTCTCTGTGTCTGGTTTATGAAGTGAATCTTTAGATATTTTCACACACTATTGCCATATTGACCTTTCCGTCCTTGTGTATTGTAATCTCATAGGTGAAAGTTTGTTTTGCAGGTGGCAATTATTACTCCTTTTAATTTCCCCCTAGAGATTCCAGTCCTTCAATTAATGGGTGCACTTTATATGGGCAACAAGCCAGTCCTTAAAGTCGATAGCAAGGTAACTTTTGGCTCTGATTTGAGGACTTTTACGACATTGTAATATAAAATTGATACAAGAGGGTTGGTTACCTTCTAGACTACATGATATGTTGATTGCTAATACCATGGTGAAAGTAATTTTGATGCAATGGTTTATCTTCTTTGGGATGAGGAAGATTTTGCATTTTTCCCTGCCATACAAGACTACCTGATTTGGTAGATTTTTTTATTCGGTTTTAAAATCCATTGTGTCTATTGCAATTAGGCATTCTTATTTTGCTTTGCTTCTGTTGGATTTTGAAAAGAATAATACTACTTACCTTTAAAATATTAAAATCTTTCTGTAGTATAGTTTTGAACCATTGACTCAAATTGTTGTAGGTGAGCATTGTTATGGAACAAATGCTGCGCCTTCTTCATTCCTGTGGCTTACCTGTAGAGGATGTAGACTTCATAAATTGTGATGGAAAGACAATGAACAAGCTGCTGCTAGAGGTTGGCTGTTTGATACCTTTTTTCTCATTCAAACGTTGATTCTGAGAAGCTGATATTATTGCTGAAAGATTACCAATTCACTTTATGATTTTATTTCATAAAAATCTCAATTTTCAACTCATGCTGTAATTTTATTGGGTCTTATTGTCTTTTGAGCTCCTTTATTTTGTAATTAACATATATTCTATACCTGTATGTGGCTACATGTTCCTTTTATAATGATGTTTGATCATGAAGTGATATTATATTTACAGGCAAATCCAAGAATGACCCTTTTCACGGGTAGTTCAAGAGTGGCAGAGAAGTTGGCTGATGACTTGAAGGGCCGTGTTAAATTAGAAGATGCTGGGTTTGACTGGAAAATATTGGGCCCTGATGTTCATCAGGTTTCTTACAATATTTTGTGGATTCCAGAATTACACTGACTCGGTTTTCAGTTGTATAATATTTTCTCTATTGTTTCTTGATTGCAGGAAGATTACGTTGCATGGGTATGTGACCAGGATGCATATGCATGCAGCGGTCAAAAGTGCTCGGCACAATCATTGTTAATTATGCACGAGGTTAGTCACCTTTGTTTTTCTTTTTGTTATTTATTCATAGTTGAATGTTCTCAAGAACTGGAGTAAAGTTGTAACTTTGACATGCCTTATGTACTGTGTTGTTACTAACTCTAGCGTCTCAATCTCCCTTGTTCAGAACTGGTCTAAGACTTCCTTGGTATCTAAGTTGAAAGAACTTGCTGAGAGAAGAAAGCTAGCAGACTTGACAATTGGCCCAGTCCTTACTGTAAGTATTAATGCAGGATTTTAGTATTTTACATTTAAACTAAGTTTATGGAACTCTTCTCTTTAAAGTACTGAAAGCCACGACAACTAATATCTTTTAAACTTTATTATATGAACTAATTCTAGTGTAATTGTGATAAGTTAGATAAATTAGTTTACATGATATATCTTTTTATATTATTTGATTGGTGAAGAGTCAAATTTAAATTTGTCTTAGTTGATATAGATTTGTGCATTATGTTTTTGACATTCTCAGTGACAAACCCTTTACATCTAAAAATGGAGTAATTTTTTTTATAAACCATTTCTTCCTGTTTCAAATTTGGCAGAATATTTATCTGCTTTATTTTATGCAACTATACTTCATTTAAAATTCTTATGTGTGTTTTCTCAATTGTTGCAGTTTACAACTGATGCGTTGCTAGAACACACAAAAAATTTACTTGAGATACCAGGATCAAAGTTGCTCTTTGGTGGTCAGCCTTTGGAGGATCATACAATTCCACAAATTTATGGTGCTATTAAACCAACTGCAGTTTATGTTCCTCTTGAGGAAATTATGAAGGATAATAAGAATTATGAGCTTGTGACAAAAGAAATATTTGGACCTTTTCAGGTGCGGAAACGTAGATTTAGAACATGAAAAAATAAAGCTATTCTGAAGCCTTTATTATCAAAATACAATGTCAGTGTTTCCTCACAAGATTAATCCTTTTTTTATTTTTTTTCCAGGTTGTTACTGACTACAAAGACCATCAACTCCCAATTGTGTTGGAGGCTTTGGAAAAAATGCATGCACACTTAACTGCCGCCGTAGTTTCAAACGATCCTTTATTTTTACAAGTAAGATCTTTATTACACAAATTTATTTTGGTATGCGATTTGTCTCGATGTTAGTAGGACTCCTGTCATATCTGACATGATTATTCATGGATAAATTTTGTTTTGCAGGAAGTGATTGGGAAATCAGTAAATGGCACTACTTACGCAGGTCTAAGAGCAAGAACAACTGGAGCTCCACAAAACCACTGGTAAGTGGATATCTTTAAAGTGATTTATTTGTTGTTTAGAACCAAAAACATATACTGATGTGTTGTCAATTTGTGAAAAAACAACGAATGTATTTATGCAGGTTTGGACCTGCTGGTGACCCCAGAGGTGCAGGAATTGGAACACCTGAGGCTATAAAACTTGTATGGTCTTGCCATAGAGAAGTAATTTATGATTATGGACCAGTATCAAAGGATTGGGAAATTCCTCCTTCAACCTGAAGAGTCCTATGAAAGAGACTACGAAGTTAGATGGTGAGATTAGGATTTAGAATAAATTTTAGGGAATCTGGCTTTCATTAGTAGTAGAGAATGAAGTGATATTTCCCATCACAGTTTTATATTTATATATTTTAGAATAAACTTAAGTAGATTGAATGTTTATTTAGCTCTGATTATGTTATCCTTGCATTTACACGTCTAGCTATTATGATAAAAGTAAGTTTTTTTTCACAAGAAAATTATATTAATATAAAACAGATTAACGATAAAATAAGTAAGAAACTAAGGAGATGTTTGAAACACTTCTTAAAAACTCTTTTTAGTTTTTAAAAATTAAAAAGTTAAAAACTTGTTTTTTTATTATAAAGGCAGGTATATTAAAAAAAAATGATACACAAACGAATGGGGGTTAGGTAAAAAACAACTCTTATATTGAATATAAAAAAAAAACGCTTATATATGAAAAAAAATATATTGAAACCAAGTGAGAATTGACATTAGCAAAAGTCTTGACAGCTAAACAAGAGTCTCATTCTCTCCAAACTCTAGCTAAAATGAATTGTAATTCTTATCAATTTGAGGAATTATTCTTTGAAATTACACGCAGAGAATATTTTATTTATAAATAAATTTCACCACTCCTAAAAAACTAAAAAAAAAATTATGCATTTTAATGTTAGTATCTAATTATCAATTGATGACTTCAATTCACCACTCCTAAAAACTAAAAAAATAAATAAATACTAAATTGATCTCATTAGAGTTTTAACATTCATCAAACTCATTTAAATTTTTCACATGAATCTCACTTAATTTTTTTTTGTATTTTTACAATCCTCAATAATATGAACTACTCTTCTATATTTTATAAATATTAATACAATTCATTGAAATGTTTAATACATCTCACAAAGAAACTATATACATTTTTCTATTTTATTGACAAGAAAAATACGGTTCTTTTATTGTAACCACTTTAAAAAATAAGGAGGATAAACACTCGATAATAACATAAATTCATGCTGTTAATAAATTTAGATATTTATATTTTAAAAATAATATATCTATTAAATCATCATTATGTCAATTATAAAATATTAAATTATGAAAGTACTACCATTGTTTAACAATTTGAAAGTATGATTGGTTTTTCTAATTGATATAAATTATATTTTATTTAAAGGGTAATGTTAAATTGTATTGAGCACTTGTTAAAAACCTAAATTCATTTATTATAAATTTATATTAAATTTAACACATGATTTCCAATAAATTTTTATTATAATTATCTTTTGCCCCAAAAACATAAATTAACATTAGTCTTCTTTAAAATAACAGAGAATAAATAAACTTACATAAAATTAAAACTAATTGATTTGGGCATTTATTATGAAGTTTTGTTTTTTATTTATTTATTTATTTATTGTGCAATGTAAAAGAAATACAATTTTCTTTTATCTCCTTATAACAATGAAATAATCTTAACAAATATAAAGTGTTCATAATAAATATCATCTACTAGATAGATATACAATGTCATATTAGGTGTTACCGGGGAAGAAAATGTCAAAGGTGGATTTTTTTTTATCATTAGATTGTTTTATGCCTAAGTGAGTGGGTAAATATACTTTGGTGAGTTTAATAACTAGGAGTTATTGAGTATTTTTCTATGGGCAATACAAAATTTATTTTCGTTTGCAAACTTTCTTAAATAACATTCAAAATTATGATAAAACTTTCTCAAAGTAATGTTACTTTTGAACATAGAATCAAACTTTCTTAAATAAAATTATGATGAAAAAATCCATCAAAGTAGAATCAAATTATAGATTCACTATATTCAATAACATTAAAAATTAAGTGTTAATGATTTATAAAATAATGTGAAACATGAATGAAATAACACTTAAAAGAAAAGTGATATAATTGAATGATTTGAATCAATTTATAAGTTCTTTACATGATTATAAATTATCTTTAAATTAGATATTGGATTTTTCCCAAGTGATTTGAATCATGTTCATCATCCTTCAATAATTCATATATCTAAACCATGTGAATAAAATGTTAAGGAATTTGTTCAAATCAAATGAGTCAATTCATCCATGATATGATTCGATTCAAATAAGTTATTGAAAAAGTCCCTTAAAAATTTTGTGTGATTCAAATAATGTTAAAGGTGTTTCAAATCCAATAGTGAGAATGGGTAAGTAAGTTTACTTGAATCAAATCATAATTCGATTTAAATATCACATGATTGAATTCTATTAAATCAAACTTCATTTGAATAAAATAAATTAAAATATAAGTCGATTCAAACAATGCAAATATGAGAGAAATTAATTTTTCGTGCATGCAATAATTTTCCAATGAGATAATGTACTTGTAATGAATACAACAGGAGAGACCATGCATGCGATATGTAAAACCAAATGTTTCCTTAGGGTTAGTGATCTATGAATAAATGATGATCCTAATGTGATTCTTCTCACAATGTTTTTATAACTATTTTGGCTTTAATAGGGCCTTAACACATATGATTGTTATGTTATACTTTTATGACTGATTACTATTTTGTCTAGGATTCAAATGCGTGACTCTTGTACAAATCTATTATAACTTGAGATTGAGTCAACTTCCTGCCTAAAGTTGAGTTGATCTCATTACACAATATCCTCACCCAAATGGCAAACACATGATAGTTATGTTATATGTCTCCTTCCACCCTTCGTGCTTCCCACATGGTTATTTATAAAGTGGATCAACTTTCTTTTACGCAATATGGATGTGGGACATCATGTTTATAACGATACAAATGCAAAGTGTAAGAAACTTTAAGCGAGGATATTTACAACAAAATTACCTAGAAACCTATCGACATCATTCAAAACATAAACTAAGACCCAAGTTTAGGGAAAAAACATGCACCCATCGACCACTCAAGCGAGAAAACCCTAATTCCATAGGGACATTCCCCAATTTTCCACAAAAGAACATATTAGAAAGGTCTAGCCTCATGAGCTGAAAACTCCAATGGTAAATATAAGCCCACTATTCTTTTCATAATGTGGTATTTCAACCAAAATGTAGAATCATGGAATGCCATCAACAAACACATCCCTACCATTATCAACCAACATATGTTTGTCCTCCATAACAACCCTCTTTTCATTCATCAACGTCATTCTCGTAGATGGTATCCATGGAATGATCAAGTATTATTTTTACTTAAGCTATAAAGACACTCCACAAATCCTTCAAAGGTTTTTCATGCTTGCTTAAAAGAAACACTGCTATATCAACTAACGAGATTCTCTAGCCTTAAATAGTTGAATATATGAAAGAAACAAAGGAATGCGAACACTCAAATTTAAAATACTTGATTACCACCTTCTCGAATTCCATGAAGGGCATTTGGAAACCCATCTCTTTGAAAAATGTTATGAACATCGATATGACAATTATACAATACTTGCTACAAATATGCATGTTCTTTAAGATAATGCCCGCATCCCAGTCTTGTGAACCCTCACCCTCCACTCTGACAATCGACTCCTTGGGGATGAGAGTACACCAAGAACATCGAGATCACTCTCAATGATTCCTCACTGATCCAAGCGTATTTGTCCTTGTTTGGAAGGATAAGTAAATTGTGTGAGCTTTTCTTGCCCATCTCGACGTGAAAAAATGAATAAAGAAAATGATTTCGATATTTTGTCAAATCCACCCTTCCACTATCATTCAAGTGAAAGGTCACAAAAAACCCTCATAATAGACATAAGCCACCGTGCTAGAGCGTTCCTTAGACAACTTAGCGATGTGTAGCCCGAACAACCACTACATTAGTATAAAAGTTTGGTCAAACCAAACCCCCATAAAATTAAAACCAAGAACTAAAGTTTAATCTTCAAAATCAAAAAGCACCACTTGTGGAAGTGAAAAACACTTTTCGTGGCTGAGAACACCAAAGATACATTGGAAAACAGGAGAAAAAAAAACCTAAAACGCACTAGAAATCATTCAAAAAAGATGAGAAAAATGATGCAGGCGACCAAAAGTTCCCTCAAACTTGTTTTGAGAACCCCCTCAAAGTAATAGACACAAGAAAAAACAAGGATGAAAAGAAACTTGTCAGGCTAACGACTCACAGTCTCCTTGAAACCACACACAATAGATCCAGAGGCATATGCACTTGATTGCCTCTACAATGCTTGACGAAAATCCAAACATTTGAAACTCCAAAGATCATATCACTGTTTTGGAAAAAAGTTGGAGTTGACAAACCTCTCCGTCATAAACTAGGTGTAAACATGTTACAAAACTACTCCATCTTTAGAATAGTTCCCTATTAAAAACCTCTTAGAATCATCATAAATAATTAAATTTGTCCTAAAAAAAAAATCACACCAAAACCTCCTAAAAAGCCCTCCGAAGAAAATCTTTCACAATCATCGCAAGACATAATATATATATATATATATATATATATATATAATATATATTATAATACTAATATATAATAATATAATATATATATATATATATATATATATATATAATATATATATATATATATATATATTATATATATTATATAATATATATATATAATATAATATATATATATATATAAATTTAAAAAAATTATTTTAATGCTAATGACATGATATTAATTAAGTGTGAGTGAAAGATATGATAATGATATTATACTAGGAGTGTATTGTATCACTATCAATTTTTTAGTGTTTAATGAAAACTATGTTTATCCTTGTTGAATCAGAGAGAGCATCTTGATCCGAGTGCGTAGATACAGCACGCACAGAACGCGCTTTTTCTCCGGCTGATTATTATTCCAAGTCACTTCAGTAGGGTTCCAACTTCCAACTTCCAACTCGATCTCTCAACATTCTCCTCAATGGATCGTCAATGGCGTCCCAATCCCAGACCAATCCAATACCAAAACAATCTCTGCCCTAATTGCTTTATCCAACACTTCCCTTTTTGCCCTTCCCCCTCCCCTAATTGGCCACCACCACCTAACCCTACCGTCCCTTACGACGCCGATTTCGATAGAACCTTCAAAAAACCTAGAATCCATGATGACGAACGAAGATTGAAGCTCATTCGCGATCACGGTTTCAATCCACCTCCATTTCAACATCCTCATCACGCTTACGTCGCACCCTCTCCGCCGCCACCACCACCACCACCACCACCGCAACATCACTGTGACGCATTTCCACCACCGCCGCCGCCACATCTTCACAACGCTTCTACTCCGAGTTATCATCCTCAACAACACCACAGCGAGATCAACGCCCCTTACCACGATCACAATTTCCACTTTCAAGCTCAACAAGCGAATCATCATCATAATAATAGTAATCATAACTTGAACGCAAGAGAATTGCACAATCCTTATCCATATCCATATCAAAATCATCACCCTAATGGCAATAGCAACAGTTTTTCTGAGAATACCGGTCAAATGGAAGCTTCTAGATTCTTCAGGAACATGCCTCCTCTTCCTACTTCTCCGCCGCCACCTCTTCCATTGGATCCACCCAATAATCAGCTCAAAACATACTTTTCTCCACCTAAGAAACCGCATTCTCTTTTTCCTGTTACTTCTTCCGTTGCTCATGAACCTCATCCGTTTCCCCAACCTTATTTTCACAGTAATAAACCCCACCATCCAGAATTTTCCACTGGCTTTCCTATAGAGGTATACTAATGCTCATGCTTGCTGTCATTGTTTGATGCTGCTGCTGCTAGCCTTTTGTTACTATTGTTTGCTTTCATTTTCTGTCAGGAACCCTCAAAACAGTACCTGGGAGATGCTCAACCTTTTCCACTGAATCGATTGTCTGATGAGAAGCCTAAGTTTGTTGATGCTTCCCAGTTATTCCGGAAGCCACTTCGAACTTCACGTCCTGACCATTTTGTGATCATACTTCGTGGGTTACCAGGTGCACTTTTCATTGCTGTGTTATTAATTGCTATTGTTGGGCCAGAGTCCTGTTGTTGGTGAATTGTTATTGTTATGCAAGTTGACTTTGTTTGATGAGATAAAGGGGATAAGTATAATCAGTGGCAAAGCTTTGGTAAGACTATATATTTATTACCAAATCATTAATAAGTTATGTGGTGGTATGTCAATTTGAATTCAACCTATACCATTTATCCACACTCTAAAATGCAAAAATATAGTCTATTGAGGAATCAATCTTGGGTCCTCCGAGTAGCAAATAAAGGTCTTACCACTACACTATCAGATTAATGCTGATTCTATTTGGAACAATAGTATATATAATTATTATACTAATCTTATATATGTATATAAAATGATAAATATTTGAAGCGGCCATGGCCTCATCCGCCACTGGGTGTAGTGTGGAGAAAATTCATCAATAATATGAATGTGAATAGGGAATTTTACACTTCTTGGGTTTTGCTGACGATGACAAATGTTTGTAATTTCCTTCTTGTCTGAGTTGCAAATCTAGAGGAAGCTCCTGTTTGTGATTTCTTGGTCTTGGATTGTGATGTGGGAAGGCTTTTATGTTTATGTTGCATCAGTGGCAGTATTTTCTTGCCCATTTTACATGCTGCGGTTTTTGATTATTTTCTTCTGTTGAGATCTTTTCTACATGTTTGTGTCCTTTTCAGGCAGTGGTAAGAGTTACTTGGCAAAGATGTTGCGTGATCTAGAAGTCGAAAATGGTGGTGATGCTCCACGAATTCATTCTATGGATGACTATTTTATGACTGAGGTTGAAAAGGTTGTTGAATATTCATACCGACTTTATATTTTTGACAAAGCATTCTTATCTTGTCATATATGAGGTTTTGATTGATTATGTGGTAAGTTCTGGTGGATGTGGTGTTAATATTTGTATTTTTGGTTGAAAAGGTTGATGATAATGATGGATCAAAATCTTCAAGTTCAGGAAGAAACAAGAGGCCTGTAACAAAAAAGGTCATGGAGTATTGTTATGAACCTGAAATGGAGGAGGTAATTGCTATTTGCATTGTGATGTGTAGTTTTCCCATATTTTTTTTGTTCAATTTATATTTTAAATGCCTGCTCTCATTTGTTTCGATAGTAGTATGAGATTTATAATGTCCTTGTAATTTCCCTGCTGCGGAGGAGGTTGGAGAGGAGAGAAAAGGGGGGGGGGTGCGATTATTGCATTGAATGTACGAAGTTTATTGCTTATCTTAAAACTTCTTCTGTTAAGACTTTAGAGATTTGAGTGAGGGAAGAGTTCATGTTAACACACTAACACAGTCTATACAGTTTTGAGGCTACTGTGCATCCAGAGATTTTCTCCGATTGCTTTTCAAACAAAAGTACCAGGAATTTGTAAATATTACTATGATATAAGGAAGCTAGGGAGTGGAACCTAATATTTGCAATGCAGAGTATTTGGGAGCTTGTTTTCAAGTTGTGATTTACATGGCCGTTAATTGTGAAATTGGTTGTTGGATCCTGTTTGTAATATTGCAGGAAATTTGTATATTATTTCCTTCATTTATTTATTTTGGATATGTCTTCTATAAACAAGTTTTTTTATAAGACATACTGGAAAATTTCAACATTCTAACCTCTAATATGTTATACGCACTGAATCAATGCATTTTTTTTGCATTCCTGCCATTGCAGGCTTATCGGTCAAGCATGTTGAAAGCATTCAAGAAAACTGTTGACGAGGGAGCCTTTACCTTTATTATAGGTATGCATCACGAAATGTGTTGGCTAAATTATTCTTATAACTTAAGACAGACGAATTCCACTATTTTGGATATTTGACATAGTTTGAGGTTGCAGTTTTGCTCTGGATGAAAAATCATGCATTTTGTCATGAGTTCCCTACCCACTAGTGTGGCACTGTTTTTTTGATTTATTGGTAATAGAAACACACTTAGTACTCAGTCATAGGCTTAATATCCTCTGACAGATGTGATCATGTGAAATTAGTTATAGTTAATTCAGATACTGAAAAGTGAAAATTTTGTTTCTTAGGTTAATTAAAAGAACTTAAGCGTAAAGGTAATAAAGAGTGATTGGAAGGCTATGAACTGACTTGTTATGAAATATGATAAATTCAAATGTGTAGTTTCCTATTAGATTAAGTGGTGATGCAGCGCCCATGCACCACCTATATGTTCACTAACTACAGATGCAGTTTTGTTCGGCAATTGACCCTTTTCTTGGTGGTATTTGTTCCTCGTCTTAGTGGATGACCGCAATCTGCGGGTAGCTGATTTTGCTCAATTTTGGGCAACTGCAAAGGTATACCATTAATTCTTTTTTTGATAGCAACCTCTGCCATGTATGCTCAAGACGACTCACTATATCTTTGTAATACTCTCTCCATTCACCCTAGACATATGTTTCACTTGCCTTCTATTAGTTTTGTTTTGTAAAAGTATGCACTTCTGTTTCTTATCATGACTACATAGAAATGTAGAAAAGAGGGTAGAAAATCATTGGTAATAAATATTTGAAGTTAATAATTGCTAATAACTGAGCTGATAATGAACCACTGAAGATTATCTATATTTTTTATGCTTCCTAGCTACCTGTCTTGTTGAGTTTTGGGTCAGTCTTGTTGAATTTAGGACTTGCTATAATAACCCAACTGAATATCATAGTGTTATTTTAAGTGATACGGTTGCTACTTCCTGTTCCATTGCTTTATGTGAAACGAGCTGCCTCCTACTGAAGTTCCAGTTTTCATATGTTTGAATTTAAAGATGTTTTCATTTGAAGTTGATGCACGAATGCCAGTGGCATCTGTACATTATAATCATCAATATTTGTGTCATAGTTAAATATACCTAGGAATTGAAGAGTAGTAACACGAGATATATCTATTCAATGCTTCCTTTGCTGACGAATATTCTTCTTTCATTCAGAGATCGGGTTACGAAGTTTACATTTTAGAAGCTACTTACAAGGATCCAGTGGTATGTTTATTGATTTCCACCGAGCAACATGGAGCCTCATTTTTGTTTTTCTTTTAGTCTAACACCCAGTTAATTATCGTTATTGGTTGGTGCAAAAGTAAATAATCTTTCTTAAGTCACAATCTAAAATATTCAATTGCATGATGATAGAGAATTTTTACATATTGCTTTATTGTTTGCCTTATTGGATTAGATGTTTGATTTTTCGATTGTAAGCATTTGCTTGTTTTGGTCACGATCAATGACTAAGTTCTCTTATATTATTAAATGATTTTCAGTATTATGATTTAATTATTTTTCTTTATTCAGGGTTGTGCTGCTAGGAATGTCCATGGATTTACACAGCAAGACATAGAGAAAATGGCTGAGCAATGGGAAGACTCTCCATCCTTGTATCTGCAGCTTGATGTGAAGGTTTGCTGTAAATTTGGTATTACTTGTGTGAAAATGGCAATTTTCAGGCTGTAAAAATTGTATAGTAATGGCTTTGTATATATATTTTCACCGTGTCTCTTTTACTGAAATTACAGTCACTATTTCATGGAGATGATTTAAAAGAAAACAGAATACAGGAGGTAATTGTAACTTTTGAATATCTCTTTTCATTTGAGCCTTTGTGTGCAATTTGAGTATTAGGGACCAACTTTTAAATACTCCTCTGGTTTTGGGGTTAAAGATGAAATTTATTAGTGAGAAATAGAACATAAACAAAAAGTAGTTAAAATAAAATAAAAGTGTAAATCGTGGTATCATAACATGAATCGCAAGTTACAGCTAAATCATCTATCAATGTATACAAAATAACATAAATAAGAGAAATGATACTCTCCAAGGACTTCGGGCCGAAGTGAAAGAATAAGACTTTTTTGATTTCTTCAAAGTACAAGAAGTTTACGTCATTTAGCTCTATGCCTCCACTAGCTAAAAACTAAAAAGAGTTTTTTTTTTTACAATCGGGCCAACAGCCCAATGTTCCTTTCTCTCCACTTTCCCACCCTAGTAGCCCCTTTGACCAAAACAAACCCTAGTTGCCACACTCTCACACAACAAGGAGAAGAGGCGGAACTTGTATAGGAAGTTCACGGAGGAGGCAGAACAAGAGAAAAAGTTGCTTCATAGTCACATGGTTCACAACTTGCTCTGGTACATGGTATGGGTTCGGGTACGCCATACATGATTCTTGAAATATTGGGTACGTGGCGGTATACATAGTTGGTACGTTATTTAGGTTCGTGGTACATTCTAGTATTTTAATCGGTATGCTACCAATAATTTTTATTTAGGCTGGAAGTGGATGGAAGAAGGCTTAGTCTGAAACACCTAATCTCTCAAATTGAAGATTTCACTATTTTGTGATTTTCCCCAGCGGATTGCTCTGATTCAACTCAAAAATCAATTTCGCATTAGTATTGCACATGCCAAAATAAATCCTCCAAATCACAAATTACCTTTGGGCATGACTTAGGGAGTGCAATATGCAAAAATCCAACAAAGAAAAAGTTAGAGTGCCAACCAGTTGCAAAATGCGAAGTTGTCCAACCATTCTGTACATAGAAAAATTAACCGCCTTTGAAGGTGCCTCGATTAGAATACAAAACAGAAGCAATATAAACAATCCTATGTAGATGCTGTTTGTGGATGTGGGCATTATGCTCTAACCAAATATGATAAATAACATCTTAAACTTCTTTCAGCTACCCAAATTTAATTTCTTTCTTCTGGCAAAAGCCTTTATGTTATTTCTATAGAAACTTTATCAAATTGTGACTAAATAAAATGTCATGAATATTTCCAAAAAAGGAAGTGTATAATTCAGTAACTATTGATATTTGCAGGCATTCTAGTGACCATTTTAAAATTAGCAACTGCGTTATATTTCTTGTACTTGTTTTAAATTATTTATAACAACTTCAACATTTAACCCCCAAAGGTGTTTGAAATTTGAATGAGATGGCACAAGTCTTGTATTTGAATCCAAGGCTGGGTATGCCAAACATTTAAACTCTTAGGTAGAGCTTACATTTGTGCATGGTGATACCCGGTTTATACCTAAAAAGCTTAGCATATTTAAAGGTAAAACGTAACATATTTGGAATAGTTTTAGTAAAATGTAATAGATATAATATAAAAAGCTTAACATATTTAAAGGTATAAAACATAGCATATTTATATTAGTTTTAGTAAATTATAACATGAGGCTAGGATACCCTGTTTATACCAAAAAAAAGAACATATTTAAAGGTGTACAGCATGAAGCTATTATTTAGGTTTCATTGGTTTTTTTTTGTATTTATTCGGATGGTCATATAGCTGCAATAACTAGTTTTAATTTGAAGCTACCTATGGCTGTGGACTTGACTGGTTTCATATGGTATGTTTTCCAGGTTGACATGGATATGGAGGATGATCTTGATGATGCTTTACTTGCAGCGCAAGGCAGAGAAGCTGACAAAGCTGTTGACCCTTCTATCAGGGATGAAGGTAATGTGCTCTAACCAAATAGTGTTTGTATGGCTGTATCTATCCTGTTAATGTCATTTTTTTGGCTACATCTGATCAGTGTTGTTAAATAGAGGCTATAGCGAAGCAGAGTTTTAGTAAATCGCCATTGTTCTGCGATACGTTATGTAAATACAAAATATGGTAAAATAACAGCTATAGCAGTGATATAGCACTATTGTGTAGCGGATTTTGAATTAACTGCTATTCTTTTTGATCCACAATTGACAACACTGCATCATATCAGTGATGCCCAACTGCAAGAACTAGTGCATCTTATTTTTCTTTATAATATTGGATGAGGTCAGATTGACATAGGTTAATAAGTTTATAACCAATGAGATGCTTGACCTGGCCAAACAGAGAAAAATAAGTATCCAATCTAATATTGGAGTGTGGGTTTATCTTGAAATGTTATTTCATTTCATCCCTTCCCCTCTTCCCTCATGTTATTCCTTTTTCAACCCTTTCTCTGGTCGGAAAAAGGTAAAAAATTAGGGCATAGTACATGGTTAGAAGCAATGTTGGTAAGTTTGCGAGTATACCCGTGGGATTGCACGATCCTGCAATCCGAACATTCTTATTTGTCCATTCTGCGTATTACACATAGGATCGATTGGTTGAATATCACCGTAAAATCGCAAAAATCTCGTCAACTTGTGGGATCAATCATTTGGCGGAGGCGGTTTTTTGTGATGGGTTGGGTTTTTCGCAGACAATCCAAGTCCACTGGCAACTGCATATTTGACGCCTCGTCCAACAGTTACACAGTATCATCTCTGGATAATAATCTGGTTGAAGTTTTTAGATTGGTTTTATTTCTGTCTTTCATCTCTTCACTGTGGTTAGTCATTTGCAATCAATATAGGCTCCATAAAGGATGGGAAGAGATGGGATGCTGAAGAGGAACATCCAACAGAAGTCAGAGAACTGGGTAAAAGCAAATGGTCAGAAGATTTTGGTGAAGATGAACACTACCAAACTGAAGGTATGAAGGGCAATAATAATGCTCTGTCTGGGTTAATTCATCAATATGGCAAGGAAAGAAAATCTGTACATTGGGGTGATCAGGTATGACATGTATTTGATGCTATTGTCTGAAAGCTTAGAGAGTAAATATTTGAAGTCTGTTTCAACCGTATTAATATTGGTAGCAAATATTTGCTTTCTTGCTTAAATTCTTTTGGGTCACATGGGAGATGTAGAAAGGGGGTAAGGAAAAGGGTATGATGTAGGCATTGAACAATGGCATCAAGCATATACCACGGTAAAGTTGTTCAGGGCCATGTGTGCTATCAATTATACGGTTTCTGTTTTTTGTTTTTATTTCAGATTTTCTTAAATGTGTGTAGGTGTATTTGTTATCTTTTTCTACTTTTTTTTTACTTCTAGCTGTGTGTTCTGCTCTTTTGATTGTTAAGGTAATGAGGGCACTTAATATATAAAAAAGGAAATGACTTTAACCATTATATTTAAGAGTTTTTCTTATGTTTGGTGGTGTGTATTAAAACATTGCCACAACAGAAATACCGGTACAACCTGTTTTTGTTGCTTATATTATAGATTAAAATCATCTGTCCCTTCAATTAGATAATGATACATCTCTAAATTTCTCTCTTTTAAATAGTGTAGCATTTTCTCATCTAGTTTTTTGCTAGGCATTATTTTAATTAAATGGACTAGAAAAAAGGACATACAAAGGGGACAGTTGATTTGATTCCTTTCATTATAGGCATTTTCTTAATGTCAGCACCCCTTGCCCTCGTTCTTTGCAACCATCCTTTCAGGTTGGCAAAACAGGATTTTCAATTGGGACTGCAAGGAAGGTAACCGCATTGTCTTTAGTGATTGGTCCTGGTGCTGGATACAACCTGGTTAGTTATTTTGACTTGATCACTTCATATTGCTTAAATTTTAGGAACAACATTTACTACTATTTAGTTGCCCTTTTTGGGTGGTAATTTGATAATGTCTTATCTGATATTTAGGGCTGGTTTGTAAAATTAAGCATAGTTAAAAATCTAACTTATATAGATGATATCTGATAGTTGAATAGTTAGTTGATCGAAATTGAAGTGTTTTTGATAAAATCAGCTTTTAAAGTGATTACTATCTCCGGTCCTATTTATAAGAGAAAATTAACCTTTTAGATTATTTGAATAATGAATGTATCTCGTCTATTATACATTCAAAATACATTAATTATTCAATGAATTTAAAAATGATTTTTTTCTTATAAATATGACCGGAGATAGTAGTAAATTATTAAATGACACAAAAGTACAACAATCAAACCTTATTCTAGTGAGGTATAGATCAAACTAAGCCATAATGTTTACTCTTTACACATTATATTTATTAACTTTTTTACTTGCTATATTTATTTTTATTATTTTAAGTTATTTCAAAATATTTTCATTTTTTTGATGGCCAGTATTTTTCATTGTAATATGATGGAACAAGTTTGTAAGCTAATTCAATAAACTGTAAGGTAGCTTATTGACATTAGCAAACAAAGCCGAAGGTTTTATACACTTGTTTTCTATTTTCTTTTGTGGAACCTAATATGTTGTACTTTGTATGTTTTCTGGATTTTAAAGGGTGTAAAGTTCAGTCTACGATTTTAATTGGAAGACACTTTTATGAAACCATTGTATCACGTATTTTTTATTTGCAGAAGTCAAATCCTTTATCTGAAGAGGAAAGTCCAACCCAAAACATCGCAGAACCAAAGAAGCACAGCACATTTCAGGAACGAATCCGGGCTGAACGTGAATCATTCAAAGCTGTCTTTGATGGGAGACGTCCACGGATTTGACTTGTAGAGAACTGAATCAGAAATTTGGTTTACTGTGTCTGTGAGTCATGTATTAGACTAGTTAAGTAAAGAAAGTTGGTTGAGTTGTTTAGTTGGCTGGAAATGAGTAACACATGTCCCCAGCTGAGTTTTGTGAAATCATGTAAAATTTTATCAAAAGGTTTAATGCAAAATTTATATTCCTGATTTCGAAGGCCAAGTTGGTGTCTGTATTTGTGCATTTGTATCGTAGTAGACTAACACTCTTATGTTGATTTTTGACACAATTGGATTGATGATTTCAAGTTGGTGTCAGTGTGGGATATAGAGATTTCTGTTTGTGGGGACTATATTTCTACTGTTGTATATTTCATTTTCAAACAATTTAATTTATTTTAAGTGAATTGATTTTGTAAAATTGATTATATTTACAAATGAGTTGAAAGAATAACTATATATGTTCAAATGCATTTATTTAAAAGTGACTTAGCAATAAATTTTAGTGTAAAAAATTATGTTATAATTAAAAAAAATTATAAAATTTAATTCCAAGTTAGAATTAATTCTGCACACAAAATCAATTCTATTTGAGATCAATCAAACATGTGTAATTAATTTTATATCTAGAATCAATTCTATTTGAAATCAGTCAAACATGTCTGATTAATTTTATATCTAGAATCAATTATGTATGTTTCAATTTTACAACCAAATATACAATTATAAGAAGATGACAATCATGCATCTCAAATAAGGGGACAAGAAAAATATATAATAGTAGTGCATGAAAGAAATTTTTATTTTCATGTCTTGCATCCACCTGGCCATAGTAGAATATGCTTGTTCTTTTACTTTATATTTACATATATCTACCTACATCTGAGTTACTACTCTAGTCTTTTGTCCATTGATTTTTCAAATATGATCAAAGGGTATAAGGAGGGGAAATTAAAAGAAAAAGACAAACACAATATAATTACAATAGCTAGCTAGGGTTTTGAGTCTGATGCTTGGTTTACTACTGCTACAGTCTAGATTAGACTCAGTTTGAGTGTCTAATAAATTGTATCTGGTCATCAACATGGCTTGTTTACTTCACATTTTATAGAACCTGAATATTTAGTAAGTTCTGCTGCAAAACTCCCAGGCTTTGGCAAAATGCCATCTTTGCCCATAGTTGCAACCTTTTTTCCAGACTGTATAAAAAACGCTCCATTCATCATCAAGTCATTCTCTGATATCCAATTCCAATTCTTCCACACACTTTCAGGCGAATAATCCCTCTTTGTCACCTAATAAATCAATCAACCATTTTAACAACTTGACAAACCAGTCCTATAAATTCACAACATTTTATACATTCATATACATAGGCATAATATACCTCTTTTGCATTTGGGTTCGGAGGAGCAATAAACCTGTTACCCTGGCTGAGTATAGTAGGATGTGTGCTACCACCAATCGCATACATAAGCCAATGAGTGTAATCATTGTTAACAATATGAAAGAAACCCCATCTGCACCTTGGCATTCTCTGTATCAATCCTTTCCCAAAATGGTTGAAAGCTACTGTTATTTGCGATATTTGATCTCCTGAGAACCCATCACTTGCTCCAAATAACATAACCTAAACCAAAACAAACAAACAAAAAACATCATCTACATGCATGCATGCAAACAAAAAAAAACTTGATGCGGTGTTAATTAGTTACATGGTCTTGATGTGTCATATGACAGTTGGAAATGGTTATAGCAGTTGATCCCGCTACGACGTCAATCAAACCATCATAACAATTCCACATTGAAATGTGATCTATCCAAATATGACTAGCTCCAAACACTGAAATTCCATCACCATCACTCATCGAACGTTGTCCAAAGTGACTCATCGAGTCTCTCATGAGTCCACCACTACCTTGTTTAATATCATGTACATGTAACCCATGAATGATGATGTTTCTCACATATTGCATTGTTATTTGAGCACCTCCACTAATATGAACATTTGCACCACGTGCATCTATGGTCTTGTGATCCGTTAGTAGAAGCTCCGCTTTCAATACGATGTTCATGCTATGTTTAAAAATGATCCATAATGGCTCTTTTTGAATGGCTGCGTATCGCAACGTCCCTGGTTTCGGGTTAACAAGATCGTTGTCGGACGGATCAGAGACAACATAGATTTTACCATCTTTGCCTCCTGTCGTGCCTTGGCCAAAACCAAGAGCACAATCTGCTAGCTTCTTGCGATTCTTTTCCCAGTTAGGATCACATCTCCAGCAACTATCGATGGGATTTGTCGCTTTGCATGGACCTTTGTTTTGGGATTTTCTGCCTAAACTCCTCCTTGTACCATTGAAACCACTGAAAAGCCTGCCACATACATGAAATTTCCTTTTTATAAGGCTATTCACCAGTGAATATAAAAGCAAAGAAAATATAAACAAAAAATGATATACCTGTGGACATGGTTATTGAAAGTAGCAGCAACACCCTGAGGGTTTAACTGGTGAGCCTTATGTGCAGCTTTTTTGGCTTCATGTGACCGTCTTTGCCAGTGTTGGTCGAAGTGAACTATGTTAGCTTCAAAGGTAGGGAATATAGCAAGATAAAATACATACAAAAAAAGCAATCTAAGCTTTAAAGTTTCCATTCCATCGATGTTTGTTGAATCCTTATCAAGTTTTTGTTTGTGTTCTTGTTTCTTTTATTATGTTTGAAATCCTTTTTCCTGATTTTGTGATAGGCCCTACGTACACGGTATTATTAGATCCTTTTAGTGCTATATTTGTATGGAAAAATAGTAAAATATCAACGAGATGCATGCTTTGATTCTGCTTCATATGCTATATATTTGGTGGTGTGATTGTGAGCCTTTATAGACCATAAATTTGTTCACTTTTGTAAAAATGAAATACTATAATATGGGAAAGAGTATATGCATGAGGCATCAGCCGTAAATCTCAATGAATGAACATAGGCAAAACCTTTGTTTGGATGGTTTATATTTAGTGTATTTGCTTAATATGTTTCTCCAATTTGGACTACATTGCATGTCAATTATTTGTATGAGTTGATTATATGTGTATTGTCATTAATGCCATACAAGAGTGAGTAGCTTGAAGTAATGAGAAATAATATGTGAAAATAATATTTAAACCTACTTGGTATTGTTTCCACATTGCACATCACCGTTAAATTGTGGAACCATACATATACATATATTTAGCTATAAAATGGATAGGGGAAATGAGAAACATCATAATAATGTGTTTTCAATGTTATTTTAGCGAAAATTTATGAGTTTTAGTTTATATTGATTCAGATAAAGCGTATTATAGAATGTTAAAGGGAAATTATAGAATGTTAAAGGGAAATTTTATGGAAAGTCTTACATACGATACATAAAAAAGAAGTTAGGATTACTTATATTCGAACATTCTAAGATATATTAGAGGATGTATTGGTTAAGAAATTCACCGGTGTGAATGATTTTGATTTGTGGCGCTTGAAGATGCAAGCCCTATTGATTCAATAGGGTTTGTTAGAAACATTGAAAGGATCAGAGAATATGGTTGTTTCTGAAGGAGAAGAGCGATCCAAAACGCAACGGAATTTAAAAAAATTCCTCCTTTAGTGATCCTTACGAATGGGCATGATCAGTGATAGAATCGTTACCTCTTGTGGCGATTGAAACCTTTGATGCAGATCTACGGAGCGATCACGAAAGTTGAATGGTGACAACGCCTCTACTCAGTCCACACGAACGGATTCCTTCAATCTCAGTGCTAGCTACTACGAATGAAGGTTTTGAGTGAGAGAGAGAGAGAAACGAAATTACAACTCTACAAATGCTGCTGCACAAGGGTTTTATTTATAGAACCACTTGTGTGGACGACAAGCTAAAAAGTCCACTTAAGTGTATGTGACCCATATCTTATAATATGCCAAAACCACTTAAGCGCGTGGTACCTTACCATATTTCGTATTCTACTTAAGTACACCGTACCTTACGATGTTCTACAATTCGCTTAAGTGCACCGTACCTTACGATGTTCCTTAGTTACTCTATCTCTCATCAATCTGTCCTTTTGTGTGTGACCCTGTAGGTTTTCGCGGCATTGACAATTGTATTAAGTCACGTATTTAACATAATAAATAGTGAGCGGTATCTAGTAACACATCACTGCTACCCAAGACACGAAAATGTCATGTGATCTGACAAATCCTTTTGTGATAATATTTATGTGTACAATTATCCTTTTGCCCTTATGTCTATATTGAACACAAGGCATAGACCGTGTCATCCTTGTCCAGTTCAATATTGGGCCCATAGACATTTATCCTGTTACGCAGGATAGAAAAATTCCATCTAGGTCACTCATGTCCCTCAGCATGTTTCATGGAGTATCCATCAAATGTCTTTATGGTCATCCAGTTACAGACAATGTTTGATCAACAATAAGGCACTCAACTCTACATCTAGGGTCCATAGTGGTTTCAGGTCGAAGGGTGGTATACACCATTATCACCATGAGAATAACTTATGACACTTTGCATAACATTCTATATAGTATTCTCATAGTGGGTCAATCCAGTATAAATATTACTCTTAATATTCATACCTATGTTTAAGACTTGATAACTCCTTATCCATGATCCATGAGATATGATCATCCGTCTATATACATAATAGTCTTTATGCTTTAATGTTATCCCATTTCACAATAAAGCTCGACTACAAATACTTTAAAAATAGTGTCCTTATGTTTAATGTGATCTCATGATTAAGTCACACTTGATACATTAAACGGACTAGCTATTCTAGGGATTTTATTAAACAAACATAATAAAGAAAAAGCCTTTTATTATTAATAAATAATTTGATACAAGTACCAAAAGTATTGACCTCTAGGGCTTACACCAACAATCTCCCACTAGCACTAAAGCCAATCATGCATATCCCTAATGCCCATAGATCTAGTATGACCATCATGCTTCTGCTGCGCAAGAGGCTTTGTCAGTGGGTCAGCAATATTGTCAAGTGTAGATACTCTGCATATTTTCACATCTCCTCTATCTATTATCTCTCGAATGAGGTGATAACGCCTAAGTATGTGTTTGGATCGTTGGTGAGATCTAGACTCCTTAGCTTGTGCGATAGCACCATTGTTATCACAATAGAGACCAATGGGATCCACAATGCTAGGAACTATGCCAAGTTCACTAATGAACTTTTTGATCCAAACAACTTCCTTTGCTGCACTTGAGGCAAAAATATACTCGGCCTCAGTTGTAGAATCAGCAACTGTATCTTGCTTTGAACTTTTCCAGCTCATAACGCCACCGTTTAAGCAAAAAACATAATCAGATTGCGATCTAAAGTCATCCTTATCTGTCTGGAAGCTAGCATCGGTGTATCCAATTACAGCAAGCTCTTCCTGACCTCCATATATCAAGAAGGAGTCCTTAGTCCTTCTAAAATACTTAAGGATATTCTTGACAGCTAACCAATGAACATCACCAGGATCAGATTGGTACCTACTTGTTGCAGTTAAAGCATATGAGACATCTGGTCGAGTACATAACATGGCATACATGATAGATCCTATTGCAGATGCATATGGAATCTTATTCATGCGATCCCTTTCTTCCTTAGTTGAAGGGGATTGTGTTTTTGATAGACACAAGCCATGTTGCATATGTATGAATTCTTTCTTGGAATCATGCATATTAAAGCGTCTCAGCACTTTGTCTATGTATGTACTCTGACTTAGGCCAAGCAGTTTTTGTGATCTATCTCTATAGATCCTGATTCCTAATATATAGGCTGCTTCACCTAGGTCTTTCATAGAAAAACATTTCCCCAACCAAGACTTTACTTGTTGCAGGGTAGGGACATCGTTTCCAATGAGTAATATGTCATCTACATATAATACCAGGAAAACGATCACGCTCCCACTAACCTTCTTGTAGACACAAGGCTCATCTTTGTTCTTGATGAATCCATATTGTTTTACTGTTTCATCAAAACGAAGATTCCAACTTCTGGAAGCTTGCTTCAATCCATAGATTAATCTTTGTAATTTACATATCTTTTGGGCTTCTTCTGGTATGTCAAATCCTTCAGGCCGTGTCATGTACACATCCTCAAGAAGATTCCTATTAAGGAAAGAAGTTTTGACATCCATCTTCCATATTTCATAATCATGATATACAGCGATAGCAAGTAAAATTTGAACAGATTTAAGCATTGCAACTAGTGAGAAGGTTTCATCATAGTCAACCCCATGAATTTGTTTATATCCTTTTGCAACCAGTCTTGCCTTATAGGTATGTACCTTACCATCCATGCCAGTCTTCTTTTTAAAGACCCACTTGCATCCTATAGGGTTAACTCCTATAGGAGGCTCTACCAAGGTCCAAACTTGGTTTGTGTACATGGAATCCATTTCAGATTTCATGGCTTCTAGCCACTTCTCAGACTCGGGACCAGTTATGGCCTCTTGGTAGGTCACAGGCTCATCTTGATCCATGAGTAGTACATCACCTTGATCAGTTATGAGATATCCATATCTCTCAGGTAGGTGACGTATCCTGCTTAACCTACGCTGGTCTTGTTCTACTTGAGCATGTTGCTCTTTCACAACTACTTGTGTTTCCCGCTCTAATTCCTCCATAGGTGTATCAATGCTTTGTGATTCTTGAATTTCTTCAAGCTCTAATTTCCTCCCCCTGATTCCTTTGGAAATAAAATCCTTTTCTAGGAAAACTCTAGTTCGAGCGACAAACACTTTGCCCTCAGAAGGATTGTAGAAGTAATACCCTCTTGTTTCTTTAGGATACCCCATAAATAAGCATTTGTCAGATTTGGGCTCAAGCTTAGTTGAAATTTTTCGTTTCACATAAACTTTGCAACTCCAAATCTTCATGTAAGACATATGTGGTTTCTTACCACTCCATATCTCATATGGTGTCTTCTCAACCTTTTTGGATGGAACACAGTTAAGTGTGTAAGTTGCTGTCAATAGTGCATGTTCCCAAAAGGATTTTGGAAGATCGGCGTGACTTATCATGGATCGGACCATGTCTAACAAGGATCGATTTCTTCTCTCAGATACACCGTTCCATTATGGTGTTATAGGAGGAATAAGTTGGGATAGGATCCCACACTCTTTCAGATGGTCATCAAACTCTAGGCTTAAATACTCACCACCTCGATCTGATCGAAGAGTTTTAATATTCTTACCTAGATGGTTTTGTACTTCATTCTTGAATTCCTTGAACTTTTCAAAGGACTCTGATTTGTGTTTCATTAAATACACATAACTATATCTACTGAAATCATCAGTAAATGTGATGAAGTACTGAAAACCTCCTCTGACTGATATGTTTAGTGATCCACATACATCAGTATGTATGAGGGCCAAAAGATCATTAGCTCTTTCACCTTTTCCTGTGAATGGAGACTTTGTCATCTTTCCAATTAAACAAGATTTTCATGTCTCATATGATTCATAATCAAAAGAGTCCAAGAGTCCATCTTTATGGAGTTTGGAAATGCGTTTCTCATTTATGTGGCCTAATCGACAATGCCAAAGGTAAGTTGGATTTAACTCATTAGGTTTCATCCTTTTAGTATTAATGTTATAAATAAGCAATTCAAGATCAAGGACATATAGTCCATTGTTCATTTGTGTAGTAGCATAGAATATATCATTCAAATAAATGGAGCAACAATTGTTCTTTATTATAAATGAAAAACCAAACTTGTCTAAACAAGAAAAGAAAATAATATTCCTGCTAATTGCAGGTACATAATAACAGTTCTCTAACTGAATTATTAAACCACTAGGTAAAGTCAATACATAGGTTCCTACGACTAAAGCAACAACCTTTTCTCCATTGCCAACTCGTAGGTCAACTTCACCTTTTGCCAAATCTCTACTCCTTTTTATCCCATGCACATTGGTACAAATGTGAGAACCACATCCAGTATCTAATACCCATGATGCAGAAGTAGATAAATTAATTTCAATAACAAAAATACCTGAAGTTGAAGTCTCTACTCCATTCTTCTTATCTTCCAAGTACTTTGGGAAGTTTCTCTTCCAGTGTCCGGTCTTACCGCAATGGAAGCATGTGCCTTCCTTTGCTATGCCTCTACTAGGCTTCAAAGCAGGAGCAGTGGGTTTGGGTTTGGCAACTTCCCTGCCTTTCCCTTTATCACCCTGCTTGGTGGGTCTTTTGTTCTGTCTCTTTCCATTTCCGATCATCAGAATGGACTTCCCTTTTAACTTCAGATTCTGCTCAGCAGTTTTTAACATGGCTAGCATTTCAGGAAGAGATTTATCCATATCATTCATATTGAAATTAAGGATAAATTGACTGAATCTATCTGGCAACGATTGCAAGATCAAATCAGTCGCAAGTTCCTTTCCGAGGGGAAAACCCAACCTCTCAAGGTTCTCCACATACCCAATCATCTTGAGCACATGGGGACCTACAAGGGCTCCCTCAGCTAACTTTCCTTGAAAAAGGGCTTTTGAAACTTCAAACCTTTCATGCCTTTCTTGCTCTTGATAGAGCATCTTCAGGTGTTCGATCATATCGAACGCTGCCATGTTCTCATGTTGCTTTTGCAACTCCGAGTTCATGGTAGCTAGCATGAGGCAAGCAATTTCATCGACATCATCAACATGCTTCCTATAAGCATCTCTTTCTGCCTTAGATGCAGAACTATGAGGTTCCTCTTCAGGAACAGATTTCTCCAAGACATACAACTTTCTATCATGTTTGAGGACAATCCTCAGATTTCGGTGCCAATCCAGAAAATTTGCCCCAGACAATTTTTCCTTGTCAAGGATTGATCACAAAATGTTGTTAGAGGTGTTTGTTGTCATGGTAATCTACATGAAAATAATGAAAATATAAGTATCAATAACATATTTAATTAGGCCTTTAATTAAATATGCTCCCACTATTTTACTCAAAACAAATGACACTCACCATTTGATTCGAAAAATCCCGTTGGAAGATTTTCTAGTGGGTCGAGATCCACATTTCACTTTGTTTTAAGTTCGTGTAGGCGGATTACACAAAACTAGGTTATTTATGTAGGAACTCCTTCCAATTGTATCTAATACGACTCTCGAATATTTTAGTTGGGTGAATAACTCCTTATTCCAATCCATCACATGGATCATTTCCAACTCTTGCTTCTAAACATATATAATCTTATTATAATTTGTTTAGTTAAGTTTGGTCTGTTGTTTTAGCAATTGGATATTACAATTATCCCATCGTACCTTTCTAATATAGAATATGCACCTCGCGTAGGCGAAACCTACATTATTCGATACTATTCTTGATGAGTGCTAAAACTTGGAAAGCATAAACTTAATATTTAATTTGAGGGAATTTGCAATTATTCTGATCTCACCGGCTTATTTATCATATAAATCGTCTCTCACATACATCAACATACATAATGAAACAATTATGGCCCCTAGCGCAATTGTTCTCCCAAGCCAATGAGAGAACCTAAGCTAACCTAATAACGATATAAGCTTCTCCAAGAAAGATCTTCAAGGTTGTCCTTCTTTGATATTGTATTCTTCTCTTTCTTCATAACATTATATTACATAAAAGAAACTCATTTTACATACGAGGGAGTGAGATGAGAAAAGAAGTTACGTTAAGAGATTAAAAGGGAGAGACGATACGCATGTCGTATTTTAAAATCCCAAAACAAAATAAAGGAAAACTAAGGCCATAACCGATCACCACAAGACAATAATAATAAACACATTATTATTATTAATTTAAATTCTGTTAATTAATTAAAACCAAATTAAATTTCGGCGACCAATCACACTACGCAGAGTTAGCCGGGGGTCAAGGGGGCAGCAGACCGACGCAAAATTTTAATGAACAATTCATTTGAAATCGACGTCGATTTTCACATCAACACTGGATACTTTAAAGCACAACTCTTGCATAGTCACAACCCTAATTGCATAACTCTTTGACAGCATAACCCTTGTGCCGCCATGAACTCTAATGTACCAATTTCAGACCGTCAAACACACCTCGATTGTTAATTCAATATGATTGATCAACACGTCATTGCTTCACCATACTAATGTCGGATAAAGAAGCAAATGACCATTGATCGCTCAAAGGAAAACAATCATTAAGTGTTTGAATGAACGAAACAGAAACAATATATCATATATACCGTATTTTGCATCAGGATTACTTATATCATATATATAACTTGATCGATCTCAATTGTGTAACCTATGGATGATCGATGTATCGCTGCTTCACCATACTAACGTCGGATTCTGAAGTATAGTCAACATCAATCATCCAAATCGTACACACATGATGCCAAATTTAATTACTCATTTATTCTTTGATTCATTCTATCTTTTAAACGTATTAATACATAAAATAAACAGCTATCAGATGCATGGTTTCGTAAGAGGCTCTGATACCACTGAAGGAGAAGAGCGATCCAAAATGCAGCGGAATTTAAAAAAAATCTCCTTTAGTGATCCTTACGAATGGATGTGATCAGTGATAGAATCGTTACCTCTTGTGGCGATTGAAACCTTTGATGCAGATCTACGGAGCGATCACGAACGTTGAATGGTGACAACGCCTCTTCTCAGTCCACACGAATGGATTCCTTCAATCTCAGGGCTAGCTGCTACGAATGAAGGCTTTGAGTGAGTGAGTGAGAGGAGAGAGAGAGGAGAGAGAGAGAGAGAGAGAGAGGAGAGAGAGAGAGAGAGAAGAGAGAGAAGAGAGAGAGAGAGAGAGAGAGAAATGAAATTACAACTCTACAAATGCTTCTGCACGAGGGTTCTATTTATAGAACCACTTGTGTGGGCTGCAAGCTAAAAAGCCCACTTAAGTGTATGTGACCCATATCTTATAATATGCCAAAATCACTTAAGCGCATGATACCTTACCATATTTCATATTCTACTCAAGTACACTGTACCTTACGATGTTCTACAATTCACTTAAGTGCACCGTATCTTACGGTGTTCCTTAGTTACTCTATCTCTCATCAATCCGTCCTTTTGTGTGTGACCCTGTAGGTTTTCACGATATTGGAAATTATATTAAATCACATATTTAACATAATAAACAGTGAGCGGTATCTAGCAACACATCACTGCTACCCAAGACACGAAAATTTCATGTGATCTGACAAATCCTTTTGTGATAATACTTATGTGTACAATTACCCTTTTTCCCTTATGTCTATATTGGACACAAGGCATAAATCGTGTCATCCTTGTCCAGTTCAATATTGGACCCGTAGATATTTATTCTGTTACGCAGGATGGGCAAATTCTATCTAGGTCACTCATGTCCCTCAACATGCTTCGTGGAGTACCCATTAACTATCTTTATGGTCATCCAGTTACAGACAATGTTTGATCAACAATAAGGCACTCGACTCTACATCTAGGGTCCATAGTGGTTTCAGGTTGAAGGGTGGTATACACCACTATCACCATGAGAATAACTTATGATATTTTGCATAACATTCTATATAGTATTCTCATAGTGGGTCAATCCAGTATAAATATTACTCTTAATATTCATACCTATGTTTAAGACTTGATAACTCGTTATCCATGATCCATGAGATATGATCATTAGTCTATATACATAATAGTCTTAATGCTTTAATGTTATCCCATTTCACAATAAAGCTAGACTACAGATACTTTAAGAATAGTGTCCTTATATTTAATGGGATCTCATGATTAAGTCACACTTGATACATTAAACGAACTAGCTATTCTAGGGACTTTATTAAACAAGCATAATAGAGAAAAATCCTTTTATTATTAATAAATAATTTGATACAAGTACCAAAAGTATTGCCCTCTAGGGCTTACACCAACAGTTTCCCTAACGGAGAATGAGAAAACGATGATGATCGAGAATGCCTACATTGCCATCAAATTGAGTCTTGGTGATAAGGTTCTCCGACAAGTCTCAAAGGAGAAGACAAGAGCGGGTGTGCAGAGAAAACTCGAGGGATTGTATATGACCAAATCCATGGTCAATCGTATCTACCTGAAGCAAACTTTGTATTTACTTAAGATGAGTGAAGATAAAATCTTGGCTGAGCAACTGGATATGTTCAACAAGTTGATTCTTGATCTTGAGAATATCGAGGTCAAGATTGCTGATGAAGATCAAGCATTGCTAATGTTGTGTGCTTTACCTAAGTCTCATGCTCATTTCAAAGAAACTCTCTTGCATGGAAAATATTTGTTAACCTTTGAAAAAGTTTAATCAGCCATGTACTCTAAGGATTTGAACGAACGAAAGGAGTACAAGTCATCGTCTGTTGGTGAAGGATTGTCCGTAAAAGGAAAATTCACGAAGAAAAATAGTAGATTTGAGAAGAAGAATGGAAAAGTTTTATAAAATTCTTATGATGATAATTCTCCTGCTATTAGGTGTTACTACTGCAAGAAGGAGGGTGTCAGCCCCCAATTTTGTCCGGGCATATTTAAATTTTCATAGAATTAATTTCATTTTTTTTATTTTTGCATCATATGCATAACAAATCATACATTCCAAGTTCATAACATTTCCAAGTTCATACCAAATTCCTTCATTTACAAAGATCTCATTCAACTGACGATTAGATTACATTCCATTGCCGTCATATGAAAGGGTGCAAAATTTGGAAATTTTTGATAAACGGTTGATTTTTGTCAACCGTTGACTTTTGGTCAAACAGTGGACCAAAGTCAACCATGTGGCTAAAAAAAAAACCCATTCCTATTCTTTTCCTAATCACTTTAAACCGTACATTTTCATTATGTTGGACCTTGATCAATAAATCATTAATCCACTGATCTAGCTTACACTTCCATACACAAGTTAATATAAACCATGTTCATTTCAAAGGCCAAAATTACATTACAGGAACCTTTGTGAACCAATACACAAATCTTGTTCATACTATATCTACAAAGCCAACTCAGGAGTGTTTACCCACAATGAACATCATGTTTACTGCTAAAATTCAAGCATATAGGAATGCACAAATTTGAAGAATAATACATACACGTCCATACGTTTATGTGTTACAAATATGAGTTACAACTGTTTGCAAATTGCCAAAGGGGAAGTCCTAGCCTATGATCCAAATACATAACTTCATGTCAAGCCGGAAACAGCGGGTATATTGACTGCAATAAACTCCTTGTGCTATTTTCTCCCAAAGGTTCACGAGCCATAGCAATTCAGCCACCATGCCGTACTTTGCTTTGTCCAGCAGGCAGAAACCTGCACAATCAAGAGATCACATCGCGCGAACCATAGTGAGAAATGTTAGAACCAGCGCAGAAGTGTGTTGTCCGTACTCCTTTACCTAATCAAGCAAGAATTGGTATTGAGGAACCTTATAGTAAGTGCTACAATGGTTGACCAAACAAAGCCAAGACTCGAAATCAAGTGCATTTACCATCAAAAGGTTCATGTACCTGCACTCATTATCACAGGTGTTTACAAGGTTATAAAGAACATTAACTTTTTCTTCTTTTCGGTAGACAGATACTTACTGAGCAGCGAATCTTCAAAAATTGTTGTAAAGATGCAGTAGGTGAGAGTGAGAATGAAGAGGAGTGTTTTCTATTTGGATGCATTTTCAGCAGGAAAAAGATACAATGCTGCTGAGATTAGTTGGCAACTTTGGATAAATGTGATACCTGTTAGGAATTAGCCACCGGAGGCATGCAACATGGAGGACATTGCTTGAAATCATTGTAACAGACCCACTATAGTTTCAATCCAAGTACATACCAACATAATGATGTACATGACATGAGTCCAATGATGCAATCACTGCAGATTGGCCAAGAAAATACTCAATTATCCAAACATCCTGAAACATTAAAAACCCGGAGGAGTTCAGTTTACTTATCACTCAAGCCATAAGCTAAATTCAAACACAACAAGCGCTATCACCGAACATTAAAGTAATGTCGCCTTTCTCAGTAGGATTCAACCTAACAGAATAACTCAATTCATGCTTGTTAAGTGATGCCCCTGGTCCATAACCAATCATACCGCCATAATTCATGTTAACCGTGGACCTGCATAACCCAAACCATAGCAATCCAAAGCTGTGATCAAAACCGAAACCGCCTTTGAATCTTCAATATTTTTTCACTGCAGTAACACAGAGCAATTAGCAAGGCAAACATTTCAAGCTGCAACAGGACATGAACTTACAACAAGTATACACAAAGTTTGCGATGGATAACTGGAAACACGAGGGAACCTTCATCAAATTCTCAGCTTCTTCAATGTGTCCACTTGTAACCAATTTCACTGCAGTAAAACGCAATTAATTACCAAAGCGTTAAAATTTCAAGAATTCCCAAATCGGCATTAAGACAAAACAAAGGAAGAAAGCATAAGTTCATATTACCGTTTCTGATTTAGCATCGAATAGGGCAATCCAAAACTGAGGATCCCTAAAGGGATTTTGCAGAAACCCCTTTTGAACTCCACCATACCAAATCAAAAACCCTAATCTGAAAAATATAAAAGGAGAGGGAGCGAATCAGTGTGAGAGGACGGAAAACCTTGGAGGCGAAAAAAAACCCTAGGAATTGTGAGGACGAAAAATTGAGAGGCGGAACAAAAACACCACAAGAAAACCCTAATCCCGGAATAAAAAACAAACCTGTTTTGAAGAGGCGAAGGAGGGAGGTTTGAGCTTCATCGTTGCCGTCTTCACCGCCGGAGGTGAGCTCTTTTTTTGTTTCAGCCATGGATTCTTGCATGATTGAGTGAGATGTGAGCGATTGGGAACGAGATTGAGAGAGACGCGATTGAGAGAGGGGTTTGGTGTGAGTGAGATTGTGAGAGAAACGTGAAGTTGAGAGCGAGAGAGAGATTTGATGAGAATGAGGAAACAGGAGAGAGTCTTCGTGAATGGACTTTGAGTGTTTCAAAGAATGTTTCTGTTCCCAAATTTCTTTTATTTACTTTTAATAAAATAGCATTTAAAATATTATTAAAGACCATTTACCTTTGGTATTCCTTGGTATTAATTTTAATTATTGGTAATGTTGTTTAGTGCACCTTTTAATTTCTCTTTGGAAACCCAACAGCCAGGCGGCTGGGTTTTTCTTGGTAATCCAACAGACCTTTATTATTATTATTTTAGTTTTTTTTTTTCCAATCTAGTATGGTTTATATATTTAAGTTGTTATTTAAATGATAACTAATCATAATTGGTCTAGTGGAGAGGGGGTAGTTTCATGGTCTTTAGTGGAGTTGGTTCAATACCTATATATAACATTTTATTTCTTTAGTATTCATTTTTTTTATGTTTATGTTTTATTATAATTTCTCCTATACTCGTAGTTGCATTATTGTTTAATAACACAGATTTGTTTTCTTTTAATTTCATCATCCATTCAAACCGCTTTAAATTTTTTAAAACCACACTTTTCTCGATTCAATATCGAGCCCATTTTCATACCCTTGTAAGTCGATTGCTTTTAAGCATCGCCATCAACCTCACATAGCTTACTCTTGGGCTTTCTTACAATGAGCCGGTTCTTTTGCACTTACACTCATACTTTGCATTATTTGTTGTTTGGGCCCGATTTAATTGTTTCATGATCTTGAATCCCCATTTGACAAAATGTACTCCACTTCCCCGATGTGTAATAATTTTGTACTGTTTTATTTCTTTATCTGTTTGACTGTCTAGTTAGATACTAACACAAGAATAAAATCAACCATTTCCAAAAATGCAAAAATAATGACTCGATCCAACGTCGAGTACTTTCTCAATAAACAAAATCAATTCATTTCTCCCTCCCATTCTATTCCATTTCTTTCAAACTTTCATCAAACGCTTGATTCAACGTCAAGCCATTTTTCTAATAAAAACTCAAAAAATTATATTCATAGTTAAGACCTTTTCAATAAGATGGAAGTGGAACGTGGTGTATACCGCGCACTCCTAAGACTAGGATTCGAGATGTATATCTCGCCAATCCTAGCTCTCGCCATCATCCAAATTTATCCACTTTGTTTTCTCTCAAACACCCATTCAAATTTCTCTTAAAACGTCCATCAATACTTGATCTAGGGTCAAGTCATTTTTACAACAAAACTCCAAAATGCCTAATTCTTATTTAACACTTTTTTTTATAAGGTGGAAATGGAACATGGTGTATACCATGCACTCCTGAGATTAAGATTCGAGACGTATGCCTCGCCAATCTTAACTCTCGCCATCGTCTAAAACTGTCAATGCGGTTTCTTCAAACCCTTTCTCAATCAAATTCCAAAAAATACTTAATTCCTATCTTAACCTCTTTCAATAAAGATGGAAATGGAACATGGTGTATACCGTGCACTCCTGAGGCTAGGATTTGAGATGTATATCTCGCTCATCCAAGTTCTCGCCATCACTCAAAATACACCCAACCGATCAAACTCTTTTCTCGCCGCCGTGCGATTAATCAAAAACCTTTTTCATAAACGAAAGGTATCTTGTCTTAAGTGATACAAAACAATGTTTCGGCCACGATTGTTGAGTCGAGATAAGTGACGCTGTTCCGAATGTAGATTTATAAATCCATTCGATGTGCGGTGTGCGTCCACTCCTCATCTGTTTTGGGTAAAACAATGTTTTCGTCGATTAATACAGTATAGCTTTCGCTAAAATCGACCAACAAACAAACATTTTTCTACCCAGAACTACGTAAGCCTTGATTTCCCTTTCGAGATACGTAGGAGCAGGATTTTTAAATCTTGTCAGGCCCACTAATAAAAAGCTTAGGTTTAGTCCTTCGTTAAAAAATCCAAAAACATTTCTCCTCTCTTCTATTCTTTCTTTCCTACCTAATAAATTGAAAAGCCTAACATTTCGAACTAACACTAACGCACACAACTGACCTAATGGTTCCCGTTGAGTACAACGGACGTGAGGGGTGCTAATACCTTCCCCTTGCGTAATTGACTCCCGAACCCTGATATTGGTTGCGATGACCATATCTTATCCTTTCTTTTGTCTTGGGTTTTATCGATATTTCCCCTTTCCTTTTTAGGAATAAATAAAGTTCGGCGGCGACTCTGTTCAGTCCATCATTGCGAGCGTGCGATCGCGCTTCGCTTTGAAGTCGTATCCCCTCATTTTTCGAGGTGCGACAGATGGTGACTCTGCTGGGGACTACCCAATCCCTAAGTGAGTCAAGCATAGTTAGGACGTTTGTGTGCCTTTGTTTGTTTAATTATGTGACTTTTCCATTATTTATTGCTTTTTAATATCTTTATTGTTATATTGATATTTGTTGTATATTGGTTCCACCGTGTTAGGTACTTGGATCTTGATTGCAAACCATGTGGGAAAGACTCTACACCCGAGTCTAGAGTGAAAAAAAAACATAAGATAGGACGATGGTTGAGTAGTACGGACTCCCGAGGTGAATACCTCGTAAGAGTCGGTACGAGAACCTCACTTAGAGTAGATTCTTTTGCAAATATTGTCGCCTGAGGTGTATACCTCGTAAGCTTCGATGTTTCAAAGGGGTCCATGACTCTAAGAACCTTTTAGAACATTGAACCTTTGGCCAACTAGAAATGATGGTTGCGTAGTATGGATTCCCGAGGTGGATACTTCGTAAGGATCGATACGAGAACCTCGCTCAGAATAGATTCCCTAGATGGAGTTGATGACCGGAAAGTATTTTCCGTAAGCGTCAAACAGTCTTTTGAATCCATGACTCTGAGTACCCTGTCTAGAACCCAGTCGATGGTTGCGTAGTACGGACTCCCGAGGTGAATACTTCGTAAGAGTCGGTGCGAGAACCTCACCCAGAATAGATTCCCTTGATGGAGTTGACGATCGGAAAGTATTTCCCGTAAGCGTCAAACATTCTTGTGAATCAATGACTCTGGGGATCCTTTGTAACAAAGCCCTAGATCATACCCGGTGAGAACCTATTCTTGGAAAGCAATCAAATTTATCCATACCTCGGACCTTTGAACTTGTACCAAAAAAACATTGCATCCATCCATTCATTGCATACGCATAAAAAGCAAAACTCTTAGTTTGTTTCGCATTATTTTAGGAATCCAAGACTTGTTAGCAAGATGAATCCTGAGAGAAGGGGCACTTTTCAGTTCAAATACAAGAACGTGGACCTTACCAGCCTACAGAAGTTGAGTGCTAAAATAACACCAATCAAACTCAACAGCTTTGTACAAAACTATGGAAGAATTCTGGACATCCTGAATGAGAAGATGGACATGATGACCGCAGTGACTATTGCTCAGTTCTATGATCCACCTCTACGTTGTTTCACGTTTTCTGACTTCCAGTTGGCTCCTACCTTGGAGGAGTTTGAGAGGATCATAGGCCGGAATTTGAAGGATCATAATCCATTTCCTAAGCTCGATGAAGATATTCCCCCCAAGAGGATAGCTTCAGCTTTAAGTCTGAAGGTTTCTGAAGTCGTGGACAATTGGGATGTGAAAGGACCTTTCAGTGGTTTTTCTAGGAAGTTCTTGGAAGATCAGGCCAAAAAGATGGAAAAAGAAGGGAATTGGGAAGCCTTTTATGCTGTGTTAGCCGTGTTGGTATATGGGATAGTTCTCTTCCCAAATATTGACCATTTTGTGGACCACCTGGCGGTGAGAATTTTCCTCTCTGGTAACCCTGTACCGTTCCTCTTGGTAGATATCTACTACACTCTCCATGATCGTCATGAGAAGAAGGGAGGAATCGTCTTGTGTTGTGCGCAATTGCTGCATGCCTGGTTTAGATCCCATATGCCCGAAGAAGGTCCTTTTGTCTCAAAGGAACTCAAGCCCTTCCAGAAGTTAGCTTCCCTCACCTCCAGTCATGTTAAGTGGTATATCAGGGATTGGGAAACCGAGAATGTGATTGTCAGCATTGGAAACTTCCCCAATGTGCCGTTGATAGGAACCAAGGGTTGCATCAACTATAACCCCATGTTATCTATAAGGCAGCATGGGTACCCTATGAATGGCCCTCCAAAAGCTGAAGCTCTAGAGCCTTTCATCTTGCATGGTGTTGAAGCGGATCATCCCATGGTGAAAAAGATCAAGAGGTCTTGGCAAGCAGTTATCAGGAAAGGTAAGGAGTTGGGTAAGAGAAATGTCATTGCCCAAGAGCCTTACACTTGTTGGGTTAGAGAGAGGGTTCAGATGATTAAACTCCCTTATCCATTTGATCCTTCTATCTATCCATTGGTTCCTGAGCCAGAACCCATATTACCTGAAGATGTAGAGAAGCTCAATGCCCGTATCAAGGAGTTGGAGTTGGAAAATGCTGATTTGAGAATCAAGCTTGGCCGAGTCTCGATAGAGAATGGGAACTTGAAAGACGATCAACAAAAGAAGGACAAAGAGCTTGAAGTCTCCAACAAAAGAGCTAGAGAGTCTGAAGCAAGGAGAGAAAAGTTTGGACAAGCGCTCTATAGCACTAAATCTGTGTTCAAATCAAAGGAAGAGGAGTTGGATAGAGCTTTACTCCGGATCCAAAAACTCAACAAGACTCTGGAGCTGACCCTTGAAATGAAAAGGGAAGCACGACTGATTTCCGAGATTCGTACTCGTGAACTGGAGAATACCATTCAAAAATACAAGGATACTCTGGAACGCGAGAAGCTGAAGACTGAAGAGTCAGAAAGAGTTTGCACACGGCTGAAATATCATTTGGATCGAGCCGATGCTAGAATCCAGGCACTTGAAGGTGGGGATCAGGATGCTGCCTATATGGTGTTGCTAGGTGAATGCAGATATTGGAGAAACCTCTATAGGGACATAGAGGTGACCAAGGCTGAAGATGTGCGCATTATCCAAGATCTCCAAGGGCTTTACACTGAGTGGAAGGGCAAATTTCTGAAGCTGTCTGGATTTGCGAGTTCCATCATGCAAGAGCTACCTGAGAAGCTGCAAGAAGCTGATTGGTGCATGTGTCCAGAGAACACCCCGCATCAAGTCTTTAATTTCATTAAGTTTTGTAAGGCAATGTTAGAAGGGTTAACTACCGACCTTGCTACGATTCGGAAAGCCCATAAGCCATGAGCACGTTGTTTGTATTTGAACTTTGATATGAGATTAATGAAAAATCGCTTTTGAGATTCATTTTATTGTGTTTCATTTCCTTATTATTTTAAATATTTGCGAACAAGTGTTGTGACATTTTTGAAATGAATGATTGAAACTAACCAAGAGTTTTGCAAACAAAATGCATCCATACATGCATTCATGCATTTTCAAAACAGAGTCTCATTCTGTCCTTTCTTCCTCCAGTTTCACGCTGAATTTTCAACACCAGTATAATACTCGTGCCAGAGCTCGTCAAAGGATGGCAGATCAAGAGCATGAATTGGAGCGAGTGAGCTCAGAGCTCGAAGACCTACATGGAAACATGGGTCAGGTCATGGAGATATTACAGGTCATTAGGGCAAAGTTAGACACCCAAACGACGGTTGTTTCAGAAATCGCCGGTCCAACGATTGAACCCCAACCTGCAAGGGCAGTACCAACAACCTGGCCAACCTATGGTTTACCTCCCGGTTTCACGCCTACAATTGAAGGTGCCCCTGGTTTTGCACCATCCGCTCAGCAGACTGCTCCTCTACCGACCATCAATGAAAATCATCCAGTGGTTCACACGTTCGCACCTCCTCTCGTTCGTGCACATGTGCAACCCTACTTTGAGGATCAACAACATGCTCCAGACTTTTCAGACGAAGATGAGGAAAGGCAGGAAGACATAAGAGGGATGAAGGAGAATTACCAGATGCTTGAGAAAAGATTGAGGGCTATGGAAGGTGACCAAGTTTTTGTTGCTACTGCTAAAGAGATGTGCTTAGTATCAGGTCTTGTGATTCCTGCGAAGTTCAAGACCCCAGATTTCGATAGGTATGAGGGCCACTCGTGTCCTAAGAGTCACCTTATTATGTACTATCGAAAAATGGCTGCGCATGTAGAGGATGACAAACTCATGATACATTGCTTCCAAGACAGCTTGAGGGACGCTCCCTCTAAATGGTACTTAAGCCTTGATCAGAGTAGGATTCGTTGTTTCCAGTACTTATCTGATGCTTTTATCCAACATTACAAGTATAATATGGATGTGGCCCCAGATAGGAGGCAATTGCTCAGCATGTCCCAGAAAGATAAGGAGTCTTTTAAGGAATACGCGCAACGATGGAGGAAAGTGGCCTCGCAAGTCGAACCACCTCTGGCTGAGAAGGAGTTAGCGGATTGGTTCATGGATACATTCAAACCCGTGTTCTATGAAAGAATGGTGAGTAGCGTATCTGCAAGCTTCTCTGACCTGGTCGCCCTGGGCATAAAGGTCGAGTTGGGATTGAAGAATGGAAAGATGATGACTACCTCTGAAACATCTGGTAGTAATGCCAAAAAGTTTCCTGGAGGATTTCAAAGAAAGAAGGAGGGTGATACAAATGCAGTGTCAACCAGTCAAAGGAGGAGTCATTCATGGAAGAAACAACACCAATTTGCTCAACAACAACCGATATATCCAGTACAATATGTTCAACAACCGTATGTGGCAGCAGTCACACCAAATTTCAACCAGTCACAAGCTCCTGTCTATCAACCTGCTCAACAAGCGCCAATATACCAGCAAGCGCCGGCGCCACCTGCTTATCAACAGCCAAGGGCACAGGCTCCTCGTCCATAAAATCCTCCAAATCAAAATAGGGTACAGAGAGGTAGACTTCCGTTTGCTTCAATCCCTATGACATACACTGAATTGTACCCATCATTACTACAGAAAGGGTTGATGACTCCCAGATCTTTGGGTCCTCTACCAAATCCTTTACCTCCGTGGTACAATCCAGATGCCCATTGTCCTTTCCATGGGGGTGCCCCTGGACATGATTTAGAAGGATGTTATGCTTTAAAGCATATTGTGCGAGACCTGGTTGAGAAGAAGATTCTGTCGTTTCGAGACGTCGGACCCAATGTCAAAAGTAACCCTTTGCCGGCGCATGGTGATGTTAATGCCGTCGAGGATGCATCTGATGTGTGTATAATCAAAAATGTGGAAGATGTTAAAACTCCATTGCTAGCGCTTCATGCAGGATTGGTGGGGGCTAGATTGATTAATACATGTCACGACGACTGTGAGGAATGTGTCGTTCATCCAAGAGGATGTAAAGTGTTACGAAATGACATTCATAACTTGGTGGATCAAGGTGTTTTACAAATTTGTGGTCCAACAACAAACGAGGAAGTTTCAGTCATTGAACCCGTTTTTAATATACCAGAACCGTTTGAGGTAACTTATCACAGAAGAGACGTTGTTCATCCATCACCGTGGTAGTTTGCATGCCTACCCCATTTCCTTTCGAAAGCACCAAGGTGGTACCCTGGAAGTACGACATAACAGTGGTAGATGGAAAGCCCAAAGCTGCTGAAAGTGAAAGAGGCTTGAAGAATGTTGACGCCGACATCACTAACATCGCAGGGACAAGCAGGATGACCCGCAGTGGTCGGATTTATACTCCCAACTTTAATGTGAACCCTCAAGAGCCAATAAGGGTAGCTACAAATGTAATTCCTACCCCAGAACATGGAGGGGAACAGCCGGCTGTGCAAACAGATGAAGCAAGTGAGTTCCTAAGGATAATAAAGAAATCTGACTACAAGATAGTTGATCAGTTGCATCAAACGCCATCAAAAATATCTATCTTGTCTTTGCTTCTGAATTTCGAAGCTCATAGGGAGGCTCTGCTGAAAGTGCTTGCTCAGGCTCATGTTACCCAAGATATAACGGTCGGCCAATTCGATGGAGTGGTCGCCAATATCACAGCCTGCAACACTCTAAGCTTCAGCAATGAAGAGCTACCCAAGGAGGGGAAGAATCACAATCGCGCTTTACATGTATCCATAAAGTGCCAAGAAGATGCTTTGGCCAGAGTCTTAGTTGACACTGGATCATCCCTCAATGTTCTGCCAAAGAGGGCACTTGCTAAATTGTCTTACCAAGGTTCGGAGTTGAAACCTAGTGCGCTTGTGGTGAAAGCATTTGATGGTTCGCGAAGGACAGTAGTTGGGGAGGTAGAGTTACCAATACAGATCGGACCGCATGTATTCCCCATCAATTTCCAAGTTATAGACATAAATCCAGCTTATAGCTGCCTTTTGGGACGCCCATGGATACATGCTGCTGGGGCAGTAACTTCTACTCTGCATCAAAAGATGAAGTTCGTTGTCGATAACAAGCTCGTCGTTGTCTCAGGTGAAGAAGATTTTATCATCAGTCAACTCTCCTCTTTCCGTTATATTGAGGCTGATGAGGATGCTTTGGAAACCTCTTTTCAAGCCCTTGAAATATCCAATGCCACACTTGAAGAGGTTAAGGATCCTATTGAGAAAACCAGTTTGTCATTCACCTCTTTGAAGAGCAGAAAATCAGCAGTTGAAGGTGGAGGCCCTGCAGGTTGGGGGCAAGTCGTCAACGTCAATGAGAAAAATGACCGTTTTGGTTTGGGGTACAAGCCTTCTGCTAATGGAGGAGCCCTGGTCCCTGCAAAGGACCGTGTGCGGAGCATACAAGAAGTTTTCCTGAGCAAAGGATTTATCCATGGAGATCAAGTTGGTGCAGTGGAAGATGACACTGAAGATGGAGAAACATCAAACCTGATATACCGATGTGAAGCAACCCTAACAAATTGGGAAGCGGTTGAGATTCTAGAAGTTTTTCCCGTGTCGAAGTAATTGTGTTTTCCTTTGTGATTTTTTTGAAAATCCTTAGCTCTGCCCAAGGCTAATGGATCATTTGTAGGGCCCCTTTAAAATTTCAAAAATCATTATGACAAATAAAGAGCATTTTGTTCAAATTCTTGTCGTTCATTTACTTTGTTTTTCTTTCCTTAAAATGGCAATCTTTTCAAAAACTACAAAAATATTTTTTACTTCTTTTGCATTTTATTTCCATTTTTCTAAAAAAAAACCATCATTAAAAAACATGCAGAATAATCAATAAACCAGTTGAATTCGATGACTCCGCTACTTCCTATAATTTTGAACTCCCCATCTACCAAGCGGAAGAGGAGAGTGAGGAAGATTGTGATTTCCCTGAAGAATTGGAAAGGATGCTCGAGCATGAGTCAAAGGCCCTTCAGCCGCATCAAGAACCAGTGGAACCAATCAACCTTGGCACTGAAGAGGACAAGAAAGAGGTCAAAGTTGGGACTACACTTGAGGCAAGCATCAAGGAAAGATTGATCAAGTTGCTACATGAATATGTAGATGTATTTGCTTGGTCGTATCAGGATATGCCAGGTTTAGATACTGATATTGTGGTCCACAAGCTACCACTACAGCCAGATTGTCCGCCAGTGAAGCAGAAGCTCCGAAGAGCAAGACCCGACATGGCTCTGAAGATTTGTGACGAGGTGAAACATCAATTTGATGCCGGTTTTCTAGCAGTTGCAAAGTACCCTCAATGGGTAGCTAACATAGTACCAGTACCCAAAAAGGATGGCAAGGTCAGGATGTGTGTTGATTATAGGGATTTAAACAAAGCTAGTCCGAAGGACGACTTCCCCCTGCCACATATTGACACTCTGGTAGACAACACTGCTAAGTTCGCAGTCTTCTCCTTTATGGACGGATTCTCGGGTTATAATCAAATCAAGATGGATCCAGAAGACATGGAAAAGACCACATTCATCACCCCTTGGGGAACATTTTGCTACAAGGTGATGCCATTCGGTCTCAAAAATGCTGGGGCAACTTACCAAAGAACAATGGTCACCCTTTTCCATGATATGATGCATAAGGAAATTGAGGTTTATGTGGATGTTATGATTGCAAAATCTCAAAGTGAAGAGGATCATATAGACCATTTACAAAAGCTATTCGAGCGTCTTCGGAAATTTCGACTACGACTGAATCCTGCTAAATGCACCTTTGGTGTCCGATCTGGAAAGTTGCTTGGTTTCATTGTTAGTCAACGAGGAATTGAGTTAGATCCAGACAAGGTTAGGGCAATACAAGAAATGCCTGCTCCACGTACAAAGAAAGAAGTTAGAGGATTCCTGGGACGTTTGAACTACATCTCTAGGTTTATATCTCACATGACTGCTACGTGTGAACCTATATTCAAGTTGCTCAGAAAAGATCAAGCAATTGAGTGGAATTCTGACTGCCAAGTGGCTTTTGAGAAGATCAGGAAATACCTGCAAGAGCCCCCTATTCTAATTCCACCTGTTCAGGGGAAACCACTCTTTATGTACTTAATTGTGCTTGAAAAGTCAATGGGATGTGTGCTGGGACAACATGACGAAACCGGTCGAAAGGAACATGCCATCTATTATCTGAGTAAGAGATTTACCGATTGTGAATCCCGATACTCACTCTTGGAGAAAACTTGTTGTGCTTTAGCATGGGCCGCTCGTCGTCTAAGACAATACATGATTTGCCACACTACTTTGTTGATATCAAAAATGGATCCAATAAAGTACATCTTTGAAAAGCCTGCTTTAACTGGAAGACTCGCCCGTTGGCAGATGTTATTATCTGAGTATGACATCCAATATGTATCTCAGAAAGCCATTAAAGGAAGTGTGTTGTCTGATTACCTGGCAAGCCAGCCCGTTGAAGAATACCAGTCGTTGAAGTTTGACTTCCCTGATGAAGACATTATGGTAGTGAAAGACTGTGAAATCCCGGGAGTTGATGAAGGACCTGAACCCGGATCTCGGTAGAAGCTCATGTTCGATGGTTCCTCCAATTACATGGGGCATGGCGTAGGAGCTGTCCTGTTGAATCCGAATGGTGGATACACTCCTTTCACAACAAGGTTGTGTTTTGATTGCACGAACAATATAGCAGAATATGAGGCGTGCATCCTAGGCATTGAAGCAGCAATTGATCTCCGAATCAAAATCCTCGAAGTATGTGGAGACTCAGCCTTGGTGATATACCAAGTCAAAGGCGAATGGGAAACCCGTGATACCAAGTTGATCCCATATCGTGCCTATGTCATGGAATTAATAAAATACTTTGACGAAATCACTTTCCGTCATATCCCGAGAACTGAGAATCAAATTGCTGATGCTTTTGCTATGTTGGCTTCAATGTACCAAGTTAGATTCCATAATGAAGCACCTCTCATTCAGATCGAGCGGAAAGTTGAGCCTGCCTACTGTCAGTCAGTTGAAGAAGAAGCCGATGGTAAACCCTGGTTTCACGACATCAAATGCTTTTTGCAAAATCAAGAATATCCAACAGATGTTACAACCCTTGACAAGAAAACATTGAGGAAGTTAGCATCCAAATTCTTCTTAAGCAATGGTGTGTTGTACAAGAGAAATCACGACATGATTCTGCTCAGATACGTGGATAGACGTGAAGCGGACTTGTTGATCAAGGAGATTCATGAAGGATCCTTTGGAACTCATGCTAATGGGCATGCCATGGCCAAGAAGATTTTGAGAGCTGGTTATTACTGGTTGACCATGGAATCCGACTGCTTCAATTATGCTAGAAAATGTCATAAATGCCAAATATATGCCGACAAGGTACGTGCCTCCGACTCTGCTAAATGTTTTGACGTCACCTTGGCCTTTCTCAATGTGGGGCATCGACATGATTGGCGCCATCGAGCCTAAAGCTTCCAATGGTCACCGCTTCATCCTGGTTGCCATTGATTACTTTACCAAGTGGGTAGAAGCCGCCTCTTATGCTAATGTGACAAAGCAAGTGGTTGCACGATTTCTCAAGAAAGAAATCATTTGCCGTTATGGGATTCCAAGCCGGATCATCACAGATAATGGGACGAATCTGGACAATAAGACCATGAAAGAATTATGCGAGAGCTTCAAGATTGAGCACCATAACTCTTCACCATATCGTCCAAAGATGAATGGCGCCGTTGAAGCCGCTAATAAAAACACCAAGAAAATCCTGCAAAAAATGGTGAAAACCTATAAGGATTGGCACGAAATGCTACCTGTCATACCCAAAAATTTGCCCGTTAATCTTGCAAGACATTTTTCAAGACATTGATCTTAAGGGAACAAAGACCCAGCACACAGGTGGCCAAATCCAGAAAATGACTTAAAATGGCTTGCTCGCTAGGCGAGCAAAATCATTCGCCTAGCGAATCCTTCGCTACACCACTCGCCTAGCGAAGCTTGCGAATACTAGAAATTTTGGGCTTCATTCTGAGCCCATCAGGTCGCAAAAATTATTATAAATAGCAGAGCTTCATTCACAAAGGGGGGGACAGAAGGAGACGGACAGAAACCCTAGCAAGGAGACAGACAACAAACCCTGGGGGGCTAACCAAGAGAATTCAGAGCAACCCTAAAGGAAACCCTGAAGGAAACTCATCTGCACAAAGGTTACCTCCACCCAACTCAATCCGGCACCAACCCTAAGAGTGATCTGCCAATTCAACGTTGCAATTCAATTGCCAACAGGTTTGCACTACCACTACCGATTTATGCTTCCAATTTACATGTGGTATTATGATTGAATTTATAAATATATCTTAGGTTTTGCATGTGGATTTAAATATGTATGGATATCTTGAATGTTTAACCATAAAATTTCTGTAATGGATGCCATAGGGTGTAGAGCTTGCTGAAATCGTATTGTTCTTAAATTCAAAACCCGCAGCCGTTCGCTAGCACATCGCTAAGCGAACATGTAGCGAGGGTTCGCCAGGCGAGGCAGCAGCGAACATGACAGTCGCTGATTTTTTTTGTTCTGATTTTTGCTAATCTGACATGTTTTATTGTAACCATGCATGGTTTACCTGACATTATTACTGTTGTGATTCCTTTTGGTTTGGTGCAACTCCCGATTGCACCCTGATTTGGTATTCTGACCTGTTTGCTGAATATTGTAAGGGCTCACATACTCCTGGAAAAGGTAGCTTGCTAGGTATTCCACTTTATTTGTGGGATACCCCTGTGAAGAGTCATCCTAATTACCTAATTGATTATAATGTGGAGATTCATCCTAATTACCTAATTGATTATAATGTGGAGATTCATCCTAATTACCTAATGGATTATAAAATATTGCCTTTGAATATGTGATCCTGGACCTCTCTTTGTTGCCTTACGGTATTACGGTATTACGGTCATGTCCCGCGAATGTGGGGATGCACTTAGCAAAGACCCTTTGGTTAAATCATCATGTCCCTATAAGATGAATCATAGTCCCTCGGATGTTGCCTGCGAATATATGATTTTTGTCCCTCGATGACCCGTCGTTATAGCCTACGGTTAAATGATGATCGTCCCTTTGAATGCTAAGGTATCCTTACAAATGTTGCCTTCAATGACCAATCGATGACCCTACGATGTCCCTTTTACATCCAAAGGATAAAACTACTTACTTCTCAATAGTAAGGACAGTTTTACCCTCATAAGGATAGGAAATGCCCATAAAGACCTTGGGTAGGTATAACTCTTAAATGCTGACTCACGACCTAAAACATTTTTCATACGTCACCCTTTGCAAAACATCTACTAGAAAATCACCACTTGGTATACATTCATACTAGAATCATTGCCAAGTTATATTTTTCTAAACAACTTTCAAAATTAAACGAGATAAATACTTTGTATACATTCATACAAGAATCATTACAAAGCTAAACTCTCTTTTCAAAACATTTTCTAAGCAGTTTACAAACACTTTTTTCAGACAAGAAAAACATGAGTGATCCAGCAATTAAGAGCCCATGGATAACCATGGATACAAAGGGTGCTAACACCTTCCCTTTGTATAATGTACCTCCCGAACCCAAAATATAATTAAGGTCTTTCCTGTTCTTTTCCACCTTTCCTTATTGGATAAAGGAAAAGTCGGTGGCGACTCTTGCTATCCGCGACATTTGCTTTCCAAAGCAAAAACACACCAAGGTCAGTTCACCGTATGACACTACCCTTTGCACTGCATGGATACCGGACTTCCGTCCGCACTTCAACAGGGGCAACCCCGTTCTCTTTGGTATATGGGATGGAAGCAGTTCTCCCAATTGAAGTAGAGATACCTTCAATGAGAATCCTGATGGAGACCAAGCTAGAAGAAGCTGAGTGGATTCAAAATAGATTTGATCAGTTAAACCTCATAGACGAGAAGCGAATGACTTCTTTGTGCCATGGACAATTATACCAGAAACGACTCAAAAGGGCTTTTGACAAGAAAGTGCGTGTTCGGGAATTCAGAGAAGGAGACCTTGTGCTTAAGAAGATCTTGCCAATACACAAGGACTCACGTGGGAAGTGGACTCCCAATTATAAAGGCCCATATGTTGTGAAGAAAGCTTTCTCCGGAGGTGCCTTGATTCTCGCAACTATGGATGATGAAGAGCTCTCACACCCCGTGAACTCTGATGCAGTTAAAAAATACCATGCCTAATAAAAACCCACTAAATCGAAAACCTGAAAGGGCGATTTAGGCAAAAAATGGTATCCCGGTGGATTGAAAACCCGAAAGGGTGATCCAGGCAAAAGTTAGGGGCAAAAGGCATAAACTGCATCAGTTGTTACTGATTAACACCGAAGAATTTGAGGTGGAAGATTAATCCAGTCACTCCCCTTAGGAGCAAGGTTTTGGGGTAATCGTATCTATTAAGGATGTTAGTGGTCACTGAATTCAATGTAAACCTTTCCTTATTGCCATTTTCCAAAAAATTTGTAACACTTTATAGGGCTACGCCATTTGTATGCTACCATTCTTGAATAAAATACAAGTTTTCCCAATCATTGTTAGTTGTGTTTATCTACGCTTTTCTTTGTTATGCAAAATGTCATTTATTTGTTAATAATGAAGTTTTGAAACTTGAAAAAGAATTTGAAATTTAAAACAAAATTACTTTGATATATGTGAAAATCAAAGGAAAATCAGTTGTTTCCCCGAAAGCCTCAAGATTGCATAAATATTCCTGTTGCATAAATATTCCTGGAGCACCAACAAAAGTCCCCATGGAATATAACTCATTAATCCTCTAGAAGGATGGACCTTTGGTTATTTATAACTGTCAATCAGGATAGATCCTCCTCTGGATGCGCCTGTTAATTGTACGGGTATGAGTTATTGGTGTTGAGGAATCAGAATCTCTGTAAACAGCCTCTACAACTCCCAGTCCACTCAAGTGTCAGCATTCCCATAATCATGATCATTCGTATATCATGCATTCAAATCATGCATAGCCGAAATGTACTTCGTGCTCATTATGCATTGACCTAGGTCTTGTTGTCGATCCTATACCCTTTGACCTTTGTTCCATTGCCAGGTCATATATGAACCTGTTTGTTCTATACTATTCAGGTCATATATGAACCTGTTGTTGAGCCTTATTCCAGTGTCAGGTCATATATGAACCTGTTCTGAAGAGCTTTTTCACCTGTTGTTCAATACTATTCAGGTCATATATGAACCTGTTGTTGAACTTTCATTCCAGTGTCAGGTCGTATATGAACCTGTTCTGAAGAGTTTTTCCCTGTTGTTCATTACTATTCAGGTCATATCTGAACCTGTTGTTGAATCTTATTCCAGTGTCAGGTCATATATGAACCTGTTTTGAAGAGTTTTTCCCTGTTGTTCATTACTATTCAGGTCATATCTGAACCTGTTGTTGAATCCTATTCCAGTGTCAGGTCATATATGAACCTGTTCTGAAGATTTTTTCTCTGTTTGTTCAATACTATTCAGGTCATATCTGAACCTGTTGTTGAGCTTTATTCCGGTGTCAGGTCATATATGAACCTGTTCTGAAGATTTTTTCTCTGTTTGTTCAAGTGCTATTCAGGTCATATATGAACCTGTTATTGAACTTTAATCCATTGATAGGTCATATATGAACCTGTTGTTCAATACTATTCAGGTCATATATGAACCTGTTGTTGAAGTTTTATCCATTGTCAGGTCATATATGAACCTGCTGTTCAAGTGTTATTCAGGTCATATATGAACCTGTTATTGAACTTTAATCCTGTTGTCGGGTCATATATGAACCTATTGTTGAACCTTATTCCAGGGTCAGGTCATATATGAACCTGTTGTTGAGCTTTTATCATTTGTCAGGTCATATATGAACCTAGTGTGGAGCTTTCATTCCAGTATTACCAGGTCATATATGAACCTGTTGATACACTCTTCTTGATTTTTTCTGAGTTTTGTTAGGTCATATCTGAACCTGCTGTCAGAACTTCTTGATATTCCCCCAGCATTGTCAGGTCATATATGAACCTGTTTGTTGTGTTTTATTCCAGCGTTGTCAGGTCATATATGAACCTGTTGTAGCATCTTTTCCTTTATTCGGGTCTAGTGAGTCATGTGTGAACTTACTACCGAAATCTCTTGTACTCTGAATGTTGTTTATCAACTTTCACTTTGATTACTCCCCAGTGTGTGTCTGACTCTCCAGCAGGATTTGTCTTCCCCAGCAAATTTGTTTTTTACCATTTGTCTGTCTCCCTGTGGACCACCAGCATTCCCCACAGATTGGTCTGTCTAGTAGCATCTCCTGTCAAGGGTCCACCATATCCCTAGCAGATAAAAATTACAAAAAAGAATCGTGCATCCATGCATATCATATCATGCATCCATGCATATCATATCATATCACATCATGTCATAAGGATTCAGGATCAAAATCCGGGTCTCCTTAGTATTTAACCATCTCCCACTATGATCATATGAAGAGTGTCCTGCTTCATACTCTCTAGTTGAAGACGCTTAAATAGGGGCAGCTGTCAGCCCCTAATTTTGTCCGGGCATATTTAAATTTTCATAGAATTAATTTCATTTTTTTTTATTTTTGCATCATATGCATAACAAATCATACATTCCAAGTTCATAACATTTCTAAGTTCATACCAAATTCCTTCATTTACAAAGATCTCATTCAACTGACGATTAGATTACATTCCATTGCCGTCATATGAAAGGGTGCAAAATTTGGAAATTTTTGATAAACTGTTGATTTTTGTCAACCGTTGACTTTTGGTCAAACAGTGGACCAAAGTCAACCATGTGGCTAAAAAAAAAACCATTCCTATTCTTTTCCTAATCACTTTAAACCGTACATTTTCATTATGTTGGACCTTGATCAATAAATCATTAATCCACTGATCTAGCTTACACTTCCATACACAAGTTAATATAAACCATGTTCATTTCAAAGGCCAAAATTACATTACAGGAACCTTTGTGATCCAATACACAAATCTTGTTCATACTATATCTACAAAGCCAGCTCAGGCGTGTTTACCCACAATGAACATCATGTTTACTGCTAAAATTCAAGCATATAGGAATGCACAAATTTGAAGAATAATACATACACGTCCATACGTTTATGTGTTACAAATATGAGTTACAACTGTTTGCAAATTGCCATCAAAGCATTAACCATACCTTTAGAACCCTAATTGACTCATCCTAGCCATTAGAAAGTAGTGAGATAACTGACTTCGGTTCCGACTGGGGTTGGTTGATACTCGATACTACACTCTTTGAGATTGGACTTTAGGGAAATTTTGGTCAACCGCTTGGTGTTGCACTGAAGTGGACTTAAGGGAAGGTCGATGATTTGAGACCCTTCTAGAACCCGGTTACTATTCTAGGACAGGTGGAACCAACCAAACTTCAGTGGGGAGGGTACTTACCTATGGAAATCATACAAGCCTTAAAACTTAGGAATGATTGTTGTGTGACTTGCTTGTGCTTGTTATTTACTTAACATCATAACATCATAACATCATGGCATTGTACTAACCATTTCAAGGACTTAGGGATTTAACTTTGCTCTGTTTTGTAAGGCTATGGCTTCCAGGAAGACCATCCGGATCAATTTTGTAGCGACCTCTCCTCAACTCAAGGATTTAGTGTCAGAACTTCCTGATCATGCTCAGTTTATCAAGAAACATGGTTCTCTCCTCAATTTGGTTACCACTGGTTTCAAAGAAGATATGATGAGAGTCCTATTCCAGTTCTTCGATCCTAAACATCATTGCTTCACATTCCCAGATTATCAGTTGGTACCCACATTAGAAGAATTCTCCAGGCTGCTTGGGGTACCTATCCTTGATCAAACACCTTTCAGTGGTTTAGAAAAGATTCCGAAGTCTGAAGAAGTTGCCGCGGCTTTACACATGACAAAGTCCGACATTGAAGCTAATTTGGTAACAAGAAGTGGAGTTAAGGGTTTACTTGCCAAATTTCTGATAAATAAGGCCCGAGAGTTCCTCAAGGTTATGGATATCCATGCTTTCGAAGATGTCATAGCATTACTAATATATGGTTTGGTGTTATTTCCTAATCCAGACCAATTCATAGACATGAATGCTATTAAGATATTTCTCACTCATAACCTTGTGCCTACCTTGCTTGGAGACATTTTGCATTCCCTTCACACTCGTACTATGAAAAGGCAAGGGACTCTCATGTGCTGCGTACCTTTATTATCCAGGTGGTTTATTTTGCACCTTCCTCCATCAGTCTTGAAGAATGAGCAAAATCTGAAATGGTCTCAAAGGATAATGTCGCTCTCCCATTCAGACATCCGTTGGTGTCCTCATCTCGAAGAAAACGTTATCATCATTGACCGTTGCGGAGAATTCTCTAACGTACCACTCCTGGGGATAAGAGGAGGTATTACTTATAACCCAACTTTAGCCCTACGTCAGTTTGGTTATGCTCGAAGAGATGGTCCACATGAGATAATTATCCAAGGCACTGTGTTTGACTATGACAACGATTCCCAAGGTCTCCATCAAAGATTTGTACGAGCTTGGAGCATGGTGAAAAGAAGCACTTTAGGACATAAAAACTCTATTCCTATGGAACCTTATCTCAGATGGGTACGCGCAAGAGCTCGTGAACTTGCCATGCCATATCTTGCAGTCGGACCACTGATTGTTGAACCAGGAGTTGAAGGAGGTACTCCTCAGATCATTCCTTATCCAGATATGCCTACCAATGTTAAAGAATTGAAGAGATCCTGGATCCAGTTGAGAGAGGAAAGGGATACTTTTGAAACTCGGTTCGGTGCAGAAAGGAAGAAGGTGTTAGAGCTCACCAGCCAGCTTAATGAGGAACGAAGACTCAATGCATATCTTCGCCCAAAAAGAAGCCGTCCCTGGGAGACTTGAGCTTTCATTGTATTTTTATTATTCTTTTTGTAATGAACATTGATTAAAGAAATTATTAATAAAAGTTTCTCTCTTTTTGGTGGTTTACGCAAAGTTAAATTCCAAAAGTCCTTGAAAACATTTCATACATTGCATAGCATAACATCGCATAAGCAAGTACTCTAAAAGATCAATGTTCTCACGGTCTTCCTTCTAAACAGAAATATGGCTCTCGAACAAACTGTCAAAGATCTCCAGGCTCAAAATGCTCAATTCCAGGAGATGATCTTGAACTTATCCAAGGGGAAGGAGGAGCTGAAGGCTCTCTTGCTCGAGAAGAAGAAAGACAAGAAAGCTGTGAGTTACATTAACCCGGGAAGAAGACTTAAAGGACAGGCCGCAGGAGTCAAGATTGGAATTCCGAAGGATAAAGAAGATGAGACAGAAAATGATTCGGAAGATGAGAATGTTGACCCCTTCAACCCTGAGGACGACGATGAAGATTATGAAAATGAACAGTACTCTCCAAAAGATGATAAGTATAAGTTGTTGGAAGAACGTATGCTAGCTATGGAGGGTCAGAAGGCGCTCGGTCTGGATTTCGAAGGTTTGGGTCTGGTCTCTGATGTGGTCATTCCCCGCAAATTCAAGGTCCCCGCTTTCACTAAGTATGATGGTGCGTCTTGTCCTCAGATGCATCTGAGAGCTTATGTGAGAAAGATTCAACCGTATACCACTGATAGGAAGCTATGGATCCATTTCTTCCAAGAGAGTCTGTCTGGCACACAGTTGGAGTGGTATTATCAGCTCGAGAGCTCTAACATCCGCACCTGGACTGATTTAGCGACGACTTTCTACAAGCACTACCAGTATAATTCTGAATTGGCGCCTACTCGGCTACAATTGCAGAATATGACTATGGGATCTAAAGAAAGCTTCAAAGAATATGCTCAAAATTGGAGAGATTTGGCTGGCAGAGTCAAACCCCCTATGACTGATAGAGAATTAGTGGACATGTTCATGGGTACACTGACTGGCCCATTCTACAGCCATCTACTGGGAAGTTCTTCATCGGGTTTCACTGAACTTATATTGACAGGTGAACGTGTTGAAAGCGGCATTCGAAGTGGAAAGATACAGGCGACTACCTCTGCATGCACCAAAAAGCCCCATCAGGGAAGGAACGAATCAAATGCTGTGTATGGTCAAAGGGGTCATAACAAGAAAAACCGTGACCATACCATTGGAGCAGTTACGATTGCAGCACCGCCATCTCAAAACTTCCAACACAGACAAGACAGGCCAAGAAGACAGTTTACGAAGATCAATATGACTTTAGCACAAGCACTGCAGGGTATGCTAAAAGCAAATTTAATTACCCTCAGAGATCCTCCTGCAAATCCCAACACTACTTCTCCTCGTTATAATCCCAATGCCAGGTGTGCATATCACTCTGATAGCCCCAGGCATGATACAAACGATTGCTGGTTGTTGAAGAATAAGATTCAGGATATGATTGACGCTGGAGAAATTGAATTTGATCCTCCAGAGACTCCTAATGTCATCTCTGCACCTATGCTTAATCATGACAAGACTGTTAATGCTGCGGATGACAATTCTCACATTTCTAATATAGCTGACTTAACATCTCCTCTCCTAATCATCAAGGAGAATTTATTGCAAGCTGGTTTATTTCGAGGTTGTGCTGAAAGTTGTGATCTATGTATACTCCGACCCAATGATTGCTTAAAGTTGAGGAATGGTATTCAACGGCTGATGGATGATCGTACAATTCTCTTTGAAAAGATTCCTAAAGTGGAAAACCCTGTTGAAGAAATATCTGTGATTGCTAGGTCCAAAGTTCCGGGGAAGATTACCGCTACTAGGGTGCCTGTGAAGATTACTGCTGAGCCCAAGGTAGCTCCCCTAACTATTACTGCACCTGGCCCAGTACCGTACTCCTCAAGCAAAGCCATTCCGTGGAATTATGGAGGTGATGTTTACATCCACGGCATAAAGCAAGATGATAATTCTGCTAATCCTAATGATGTTGACATTGTTGGGACTAGTAAAATTACTCGAAGCGGAAGGATCTTTTCTCCAGAAATCTCTCCTCCCGTCCCTGAAACTCGAGAAAAGGAACCAGTAGTCAATCCTTCTCAGTCAAGGACACCAGTCGAAGTTACTACCGAAGAGGTTGCCAAACAGGAAATGGAAGAAATGCTGAAGATCATCCGCAAGAGTGATTTTGATGTGGTAGAACAGTTGGGGCATACTCCGTCTAAGATTTCGATGTTGTCCTTGTTGTTATCTTCTGAATCTCATGCCAACGCATTGATAAAATTCTTGAAGACCGCTCATGTACCTCAGGAGACATCCGTCGATCAGTTCGAACATTATGTTGCTCACTTGGCGGTTGACAATGGCCTAGGTTTTTCCGATGCTGACCTGACACCAGCGGGAAAGAATCACAATAAAGCTCTGCATATCTCCATTGAGTGTAAGGGGATCACCTTATCTCATGTGTTGATCGATAATGGCTCTTCCTTAAATGTGCTACCAAAAGCTGTGCTCGATAAACTTGACTGTAAAAGCATTGAACTGAAACCTAGTGACGTTGTGGTGCGTGCTTACGATGGCGCGAAGAGCGTTGTCCATGGTGAAGTGGTTCTCCCTATCAAGATAGGACCTCAAGTCTTCAACACGACCTTTCACGTAATGAACATTCGTCCTGCCTACTCCTGCTTGTTGGGACGCCCTTGGATTCATGGGGCAAGTGCTGTAGCTTCGTCTCTCCATCAAAAGCTGAGGTATCCAATAGAGGGTAAGATTGTCACTGTGTGTGGAGAAGAAGAGTATATGTCATACGGTGAACTGGACTTTTTTGTGGTTTTAATCGCAATGTCGCGGTTAGCAAGAGTCGCCACCGACTTTTCTTTTATCCAATAAGGAAAGGTGGAAAAGAACAGGAAAAACCTTAATTTAGATTTTGGGTTCGGGAGGTACATTATACAAAGGGAAGGTGTTAGCACCCTTTGTATCCATGGTTATCCATGGGCTCTTAATTGCTCGATCACTTATATTATTTTTGTCTAAAAAAAAGTGTTTGTGAATTGTTTAGAAAAATTGTTTTGAAAAGAGAATTTAACTTTGTAATGATTCTTGTATGAATGTATACAAAGTGATTATCTCGTTTAGTTTTGAAAATTGTTTAGAAAAATATAACTCGGTAATGATTCTAGTATGAATGTATACCAAGTGGTGATTTTCTGAAGGTATTTTGAAAGGTGTGAGGTGTGAAAAAATGTTTTAGGTTGTGAGCCAGCAATTAAGAGTTATACCGACCCAAGGTCTTTATGAGTATTTCCTATCCTTATGAGGGTAAAACTGTCCTTATTATTGAGAAATAAGTAGTTTTATCCTTTGGATGTAAAAGGGTCATCGTAGGGTCATCGATTGGTCATTGAAGGCAACAGTTACGAGGATACCTTAGCATTCGAAGGGACTATCATCTTTTAACCGTAGGCAACATCGGAGGGTCATCGAGGGACAAAGTTGTATATTCGAAGGCAACATCCGAGGGACTATAATTTATTTTATGATGATTTAACCGAAGGGTCTTTGCTAAGGGTATCCTCACGTTCGCGGGACATGACCGTAATATCGTAATCGTAAGGCAACAAAGAGAGGTCCAAGATCACTTATTCAAAGGCAAAGTTTTACAATTAATTATATAATTAGGATGAAACTCCACATTAAAATTATTAAAAATAATATATTAAAAAAAATTAATACATTAGAAATTAATACATTAAAAATTAATTTAGGGTGAAACTTCACAAGGGTATCCCACAACTAAAGTGGAATACCTAGCCAATAACCTTTTCCTGGGATATGCGAACCTTTACGAAACTCAAAAAAAAAAGAACATGTCAGAACACCAAATCAGGGTGCAATCGAAGATTACACCGGAGAAATATCACAACAATAAATAGGATAGGATGAATAATGCATGGCTATGATAAAACATAAAAAAAAAAGAATAGAAAAGTCAGCTACTGTCTCGTTCGCCTCTGCCTCGCCTAGCGAAGGCCAGGCGAATACTCGCCCCAGGCTCACCTAGCGAGGTGCTAGCGAGCGGCCACGGATTTTGAATTTGAAAACAGCCCCATGTTAGGAACTTTGAATTTTATGGCATTTTATCACAGGAATAACATGGTCAAACATTCAGGGTATTCAGGCATATTTAAATTCCCATACGAAAGCAAATTATATATCAACATTTTATCATGATGCATTATATATGTAGATATGGCCAATTGAAAGTATAAACAATAGAGATACGCAAACCTGTTTGCCAATTCAAGGTTGAAGGGATTGACTACTTGTAGTATCGGAATAAGTTAGGCAGCGGGAATTGGACGGCGATGGCTTCGGTGCAGATGGGCTGCCTTCAGGGTTTCTTTACTCTGAATTCTCCGGGTAGGCAGGCTTCCTATGCCAAAACTTCTATTCGTTCTTCTCTGTTCTCCTCCTCTTTTTTTTTCAGTGAATCTCCCAGTGTAACTCCAAGTGTCCTTTCCTCTACTGAAACTTCAGTATTTATAGACTGATTTCGTGGGTAATGGGCTTGGAATGAGGGAGACCCAAGTCCAAAATAATTTGTTATATTTTATTTATTTATTTTAATTATTTAATTAATTAATTAATTAATTAATTAATTAATTTTTTTTTTTCGTTTTTCGTTTTTTTTTTTTTTTTTATTACTGAAGTGCTGGTATTTATAGTGATAATGGTGACCTAATGGGCTCAGAATGAAGCCCGAAATTTTTGTTGTCTGTCAGCTTCGCTAGGCGAGCGCGTAGCGAACAGGCCAGTTTGGGCCATTTTCTGGATTGGGCCATCCGTGAGCTGGGCCTTTGTTTCTTCAAGATCAGTGTTATATATGAGTCGGAATGCCTTGCAAAATGTCTTGAAATATTAATGGGCAAATTTTGGGGTATGACAGCTGCCCCTGTTCAATATTCTTGGACCGAGAGAGTTAGAATGGTGTGTACGCCATTCGTGGTCTGGAGGTGGAAGATTATTGAACACTAGAATGCCCCAAAAATTTGCACTTGAGAATCGACAGTTGGTCTTGATGGAGATGGGCTTAAGGTGCCATCCGGGAGGTTTGATGACGAAAGCTTCAGATCGCGCCGTATATTAGGCCAATTTGAAGACATGGGTGCCACACTGGGTCGTACGTTAGACCGTATAATGAGTCATCCATTAGGCTGCCGACTTCGCTGGGGAGTCGGAGTGTGTCATATGCTGTTGGGGATAAAGGGTCAGAATGGACCATACGCTAGATCGTATCTGAGTTGCAGAATGAGCCGTACGTTAGGCTGAATCTGATGACGAAAGGGGTAGTCGTACGTTAGACTACACTTCAGAAATGTACCGTATGTTAGGTAGCATCTGAGGGGATGGACATCCGAACGGGTCGTACGTTAGACCGTCGCAGAATGAGTCGTCTGTTAGGCCGCATCTGATGATGAAAGCGGTAGTCGTACGCCAGACTACACTTCAGAAATGTACCGTACGTTAGGTAGCATCTGAGGGTTGTAAGATCCAAACGGGTCGTACGTTAGACCGCGTTGGAGTTGCTGGAGTTCAGAATGGATCGTACGCTAGATCGTATCTGAGTTGCAGAATGAGCCGTACGTTAGGCTGTATCCGAAGAAGAAAGTAGTCGTACGCTAGACTACACCCCTGAACGTACCGTACGCTAGGCAGTATCCGAGGATTTGAAGGTCCAAATGGGTCGTACGTTAGACCGCATTGGAGTTGCTGAAGAAGTCATATGTTGGGCTGAATCAGAATGAACCGTACGTTAGGCTGTATCTGATAACCTGTATATGTTGTACTTGCAATAAATGTCTGGGATGGGCTTAAAGATGCCATCATTAGGAGGATATCGAAGTGTTGTCAGAATGAATGTTCCCATGAACTGTATTTGAAATATGTATCTGAATCTTGAATGTGATTGATAAAGGTGTCTGTCTGAATGAACCTTTTATTTTGACTATATCAGGAGGATAAATAACCTGCAAAGAAAAGTTAGCTTCATGCTATGTCATGATGCATGAGATGTTTCGTGTTATGCTAAAATAAATGTGAATGTTGTATGCATGCGTATGCTGTGAAAGGATGTAATGAATGAGCTATGCGTATGAGAAGTTCTGCTTGGGGACTCTACTGGGGAAAATAAATCCCCATCTACTGATTTGAGACATTTGTGTCGATGACCCTTTCTCGGCTGGGGATGCTTGATTTCTGTCTGATGGTGGAAATATTCAGCAGAGTCGGGCTGGAGATGGATGAGATGATCAGCCTGTCTGGCGATGCCGACCTCTGTTGGGGAATAGCTGGCTGTGCCGGGGAATACTGCCAATTTCTTCTGGAAAAAATAGGCTTGCTGGGGAAGAGAATTGGTAGCGGATTCATTGGAAGCATGGTTAGACCTTATCCTCGATCCTGAAGTCTTGTAGTAATTGCTATTGCTATTCTATGCATGTATTTTGGTAAACATTGGTCATATTCAAATGCATATATTAATTCAAATTAAATCAATGGACGTTTACGCAAACAAAACAGAAAAGAAAAACAAAAGCATCTTTTGAAAGAAGGTTGTATTGATTTTGAAAGAAGGCCTATAAACAGGCAATTTGTGTACAAGGAGACAGAAATCCTAGTAAGAGGAAATTGTCGAAAACAAAGAGAAAGCTATGTGGAAGAAGTCCTATTGATTTTAAGTCTACTACTGTCATTATGTCTTCAAGCATCTCATCCCCTGCTGTCGGATGGAAGTGATTGGCTTGTTCAGTCCCTTGAACTTGGATGAAGTTGACTAAGAACGGGACATAGTCATACGCTTTAATCCCTAATTTTTGCCTGGACCGCCTTTTCAGGTTTTCAGTCCACCAGGATACCCTTTTTTGCCCAAGCCGCCTTTTCAGGTTTTCGACTTGCCGGGTGTACATTTTTTTTATATATCCCTAATTTTTGCCCGAACCCTTTTGGTTCGCCGGGATGCCCTTACTTTTGCCTAGATACGTCGATCTAGCGGGTCTCTTTTATGCGTAGTATTTTTTAACTATGTCCGCGTTCACGGGATGTGGGAAGTCTTCACCATCCATTGTAGCGAGTATCATGGCTCCACCTGAGAATACCTTCTTAACTACAAATGGCCCTTCGTATGTGGGAGTCCATTTGCCTCTGGGGTCAGTTTGTGGTAGGATGATGCGTTTGATTACCAAGTCGCCAATTTGATACACTTGTCTCTTGACCTTTTTGTTGAATGCCCTGGTCATGCGCTTCTGATATATCTGCCCGTGACATACAGCCGCAAGTCTCTTCTCATCCATCAAATTTATCTGATCGAGTCGAGTCTGAATCCATTCGTCCTCGTCTAAGCCCGCCTCTTTCATGATCCTTAGAGAGGGAATCTGAACCTCTACTGGTAAAACGGCTTCCATTCCGTAGACTAAAGAGAAAGGAGTTGCCCCTGTCGAAGTTCGTACCGAAGTACGATAACCATGAAGAGCAAATGGTAACATCTCATGCCAGTCTTTGTATGTTACCGTCATCTTTTGTATAATCTTCTTAATATTCTTATTAGCCGCTTCTACAGCGCCGTTCATCTTTGGCCGGTACGGAGAAGAGTTATGGTGTTTTATTTTGAACTGCGTGCAGAGTTCAGTAATCATCTTGTTGTTCAAATTAGTGCCATTGTCAGTGATAATCCTCTCAGGGACGCCGTATCGGCAGATGAGGCTGTTCTTGATGAATCGTGCCACCACATTCTTAGTAACAGAAGCAAATGAGGCTGCCTCCACCCACTTTGTGAAGTAATCAATAGCAACAAGGATGAAACGATGTCCATTAGAGGCGGTAGGTTTAATTTCGCCAATCACATCAATGCCCCACATTGCAAAGGGCCACGGCGCGGTCAACACGTTTAATGGAGCAGGAGGCACATGTACTTTATCCGCATAGATCTGGCACTTATGACAAGTTCTGGAGTGATGGTGGCAATCAGTTTCCATGGTAGACCAATAATACCCTGACCTCAGAATCTTCTTGGCCATTGTATGTCCACTAGAATGAGTCCCAAAGATACCGTCGTGCATGTCTTCCATAATCTTCTCTGATTCCTTTCTATCCACACAGCGAAGCAAAGTCGAATCATGGTTACGTTTGTACAATATTCCATTACTCAAAAAGAATTTAGCGGAGAACTTCCTCAGAAATTTCCTGTCATTGATGGATGTCCCTTCAGGGTATTCTTGAGCTTCTAAATATCTTTTTATCTCGTGGTACCAAGGCTTCTCTTCTACTTCATCAGCGTTAAGTTCATAACAATATGCTGGTTCGTCTAGTCGTTCAATGGTAATCCGGGGAGCTTCATTGTCCCATCTGACTCTGAACATAGATGACATGGTAGCTAATGCGTCTGCCAACTGGTTCTCCTCTCGTGGAATATATTCGAATGTGATCTCTTCAAAGTATGGGATTAATGTCAACACCCGTTCTCGATAAGGGATGAGATTCGGATGTTTAGTGTCCCATTCTCCTTTGACCTGACTGATTACCAAGGCTGAGTCTCCGTACACCTTCAAGAACTTGATTCTTAGGTCTATAGCAGCTCTGAGTCCCAAAATACACGCTTCATACTCAGCCATATTGTTGGTGCATTCAAAACATAGTCTAGCGGTGAAAGGCGTATGGCCACCCTTGGGGGAAATGATCACGACGCCAATACCGTTGCCCAATGCGTTAGACGATCCATCAAAAACCATAGTCCATCGGGATCCCACTTCGGGTCCTTCCTCTGGTCCAGGTTCTTCATAATCAGTAACAAGCATGACATCCTCATCTGGGAACTCAAAATTCATAGACTGATAATCATTCACTGCCTGATGAGCCAAATGATCAGCTAGCACGCTTCCTTTGATTGCTTTTTGGGTGGTATACTGGATATCATACTCTGTTAAAATCATCTGCCATCTTGCTATTCTTCCGGAGAGGGCGGGTTTCTCAAATATGTATTTGATAGGATCCATCTTAGAAATCAACAAAGTGGTGTGATTCAACATATACTGTCTTAGTCGGCGAGCAGCCCAGGCCAAAGCACAGCAAGTTTTCTCGAGCAGTGAGTATCTTGTTTCACAGTCGGTAAACTTTTTGCTAAGGTAGTATATGGCATGCTCTTTTCGACCAGACTCGTCATGTTGCCCCAACACGCACCCCATTGAGTTTTCTAAAACGGTCAAATACATGATTAGAGGTCTTCCCTCAACTGGTGGTACCAGAATCGGAGGTTCTTGGAGGTACTTCTTGATTTTGTCAAAAGCTTCTTGACATTCATCATTCCATATCATCTCTGATTTTTTCTCAGTAACTTGAAGATGGGTTTGCAAGTAGCGGTCAAATGGGAAATAAACCGGGCAATGTAATTCAAACGTCCCAAGAAACCTCTGACTTCTTTATCCGTACGGGGAACTGGCATTTCTTGAATAGCTCTCACCTTGGCCGGGTCAACCTCAATACCTTTACCACTGACAATAAAGCCCAAGAGTTTACCGGATCTTACTCCAAAGGTGCATTTGTTCGGGTTCAATCTCAACTTGTATTTCTTCAGCCTCTCAAACAGTTTGTATAAATGATCGAGATGTTCTTCTTCAGTATGAGACCTGGCTATCATATCGTCCACATATACTTCTATTTCATGATGGATCATGTCATGGAACAAAACCACCATAGCACGCTGGTACGTTGCTCCTGCGTTCTTTAAACCAAACGGCATTACTTTATAACAGAAGGTGCCCCATTGCGTCACAAACGTAGTCTTCTCCATGTCCTCAGGTGCCATTTTGATCTGGTTATAACCCGAGAATCCATCCATGAAGGAGAATACCTTGTGTTGAGCGGTGTTGTCTACCAGAACATCAATGTGTGGCAGTGGGAAATCATCCTTGGGACTCGCTCTATTCAAATCTCTGTAATCCACACACATTCGCACCTTACCATCCTTCTTTGGCACTGGTACCACATTAGCAACCCATTGAGGATAAGAAGTAACCGCCAGAAAACCAGCATCGAATTGTTTCATGACTTCGGCCTTGATTTTCTCGGACATTTCAGGACGCATGCGACGAACCTTTTGCTTAACAGGACGACAATCTTCCTTCGTCGGCAAACGATGCACTACTATATCGGTATCCAGCCCTGGCATGTCTTCGTAAGACCAAGCAAAAATCTCCACATAGTCATGTAGCATCTGAATCAATCTTCCTTGATACTGCTTTCCAAGCCTGCTCCTATTTTGACTTCTCTCTTGTCCACCTCGGTACCCAGATTTACAGTCTCAACTGACTCCTCATGCGGCTGTATAGTCCTTTCTTCTTGTAGTAACAGTCTGGCAAGTTCTTCAGGTACTTCACAATCTTCCTCACTTCCATCTTCGGCTCGGTAGATCGGATTTTCAAAGTCATAATGAACAGTAGTAGAACTATTATCAACAGGATCCAGAGTGGATAGGGATCTGCAATTCGTTACGTGCGTGTGTGTAAGAAAACATAGCTTGTTTGAAAGATAATAGGAAAGACAAAGAGCGCAATATTTGAATGCAAAACGTCCATTGATTTATTGAATATAAATATGCTTATGAAAATGACAAAACCCCTAACAAATTAGCTATTGTGCCTCGGGCATAGACACAATGCTTTAAGAAGTTTGATTGTAAAAGAAAATTAAAATTTGCAATTCTAGAATAAACAATAACAATTACTCCTGACTAAAGGAAATCGGGATAATGTCTTCAGTCTTCCAATTGTTGAGTCCGTCACCAATTGTTGGGAAAATCCAGCTATCCAAGTCGCAATCACTATCAGCATCTTCCATAGCATTAATCTGATTTTTGACTATCTTTCCAGAGTTAAACCCCAGGCCAGCTTTATCAGACTTGTACGGTACATTGATCAGTTGACCCCAACCAGCACGATCACCATTTTCAATCGCGGCTTGAGCATCTTTCAGAGAGATCATGACAGGGGGAGCACGAACAACCTTGGGCACAAGGGGAGTTGGCTTAAGGACAGGACTGGGTGGAGGAACCACTTCAAATGACTGAGAAGGAGTCTCAAAGAATTCACCATCCATCTCGACGTATTTGAAGGCTTGCACACTACTGACAATATACTCTTCTTCTCCACATACAGTGACAACCATGCCTGCTATTGGATACTTCAGCTTTTGATGAAGCGACGAAGCTACCGCACCTGCCCCATGGATCCAAGGGCGCCCCAACAAGCAGGAGTAGGCGGGACGAATGTCCATCACGTGAAAGGTAGTGTTGAAGACTTGAGGTCCTATCTTGATAGGGAGAACCACTTCACCATAGACAACACTCTTCGCACCATCGTAAGCACGCACCACAACATCACTAGGTTTCAGTTCAATGCCTTTGTAGTCAAATTTATCGAGTACAGCTTTCGGGAGCACATTCAAGGAAGAGCCGTTGTCGATCAACACGTGAGCCAGGGTGATCCCCTCACACTCGATGGAGATATGCAGAGCTTTATTGTGATTCTTTCCTGCTGGCGTCAGGTCAGCATCGGAAAAGCCTAGGCCATTGTCAACAGTCAAATTAGCAACATAATGTTCGAATTGATCGACGGATGTTTCTTGAGGCACATGAGCGGTCTTCAAGAATTTCATCAATGCATTGGCATGGGATTCAGAGGATAATAACAAGGACAACATTGAGATTTTAGACGGAGTATGCCCCAATTGTTCCACTACATCAAAATCGCTCTTACGGATGATTTTCAGCATCTCTTCCATTTCCTGTTTGGCAACATCTTCAGAAGTAACTTCGACCGATGTCTCTGACTGAGGAGGATTGACTGGTCTTTTTCCTCGAATTTCGGGAGCGGGAGGTGAGATTTCTGGGGAGTAGATCCTTCCACTTCGAGTAACTTTACTAGTCCCCACAATATCATTAGGATTAGCAGAACTACCAACCTGCTTTATGCCATGGATGTAAACGTCGCCTCCATAGTTCCACGGAATAGCTTTGCTGGAGGAATATGGCACGGGGCCAGGTGCGGTAATAATCAGGGGAGCCACTTTGGGCTCAGCGGTAATCTTCACAGGCACTCTAGTAGCGGTAATCTTCACTGGAGCTTTGGACCTAGCAATCACAGATACCTCTTCAATAGAGTTGTCCACCTTAGGAACCCTTTCAAATAGAATTGTACGATCATCCATCAGCCGTTGAATGCCGTTCTTCAACTTCAAACAATCATTGGGTCGGAGTACACAGAGATCGCAATCTTCAGCACAACCTGGAAATAAACCAGCTTGCAATAAATTCTTCTTAACGATCAGGAGAGGAGATGCTAAATCAGCAACGTCAGTAACGTGAGAATTGTCGTCCACAACATTAACATTCTGGTCATGATTAGGCATAGGTGCTGTGATGACATTGGGGGTCGCCGGAGGATCAAATTCAATTTCTCCAGCGTCGATCATATCCTGAATCTTGTTCTTCAACAACCAGCAATCATTCGTATCATGCCCGGGGCTATCGGAGTGATAGGCACACCTGGCGTTGGGATTATAACGAGGAGAAGTAGTGTTGGGATTTGCAGGAGGGCCTCTGAGGGTAATCAAATTGGCCTTTAACATACTCTGCAGTGCTTGGGTTAAAGTCATATTGATCTTGGTAAACTGTCTTCTCGACCTGTCTTGTCTGTGTTGGAAGTTCTGAGATGGCGGTGCGGCAATTGTAACTGCCCCAACAGTATGGTCACGATTCTTCTTGTTATGCTTCCTCTCACTGTACACACATTTGATTCACTCTTTCCCTGATAGGACTTTTTGGTGCTTGCAGAAGTAGCTGCCTGTATCTTTCCACTTCGAATGCCGCTTTCAACCCGTTCACCTGTCAAGATAAGTTCAGTGAAACCTGACGAGGAACTTCCCAGTAGATGGCTGTAGAATGGGCCAGTCAGTGTACCCATGAACATGTCCACTAACTCTCGATCAGTCATAGGGGGTTTGACTCTGCCAGCCAAATCTCTCCACTTTTGAGCATATTCTTTGAAACTTTCTTTAGAGCCCATAGTCATATTTTGTAGCTGTAGCCGAGTAGGCGCTAACTCAGAATTATACTGGTAGTGCTTGTAGAAAGCTGTTGCTAAATCAGTCCATGTGCGGATGTTAGAGCTCTCAAGCTGATAATACCACTCTAACTGTGTGCCAGACAGACTCTCTTGGAAGAAATGGATCCACAGTTTCTTATCAGTAGTGTGCGGCTGAATCTTTCTCACATAAGCCCTTAGATGCATCTGAGGACAAGAGGCACCATCATACTTAGTGAAAATGGGAACCTTGAATTTGCGGGGAATGACCACATCAGAGACCAGACCCAAGTTTTCGAAATCCAGACCGGGCACTTTCTGCCCCTCCATAGCTAGCATACGTTCTTCCAGCAACTTGTACTTATCATCCTTCGGAGAGTACTGTTCATGTTCATAATCTTCATCGTCGTCCTCAGAATTGACGAGATTAGGATTCTCATCTTCCGAATCATTCTCGGTCTCTTCTTCTGAATCCTTCGGAATTCTAATCTTGACTCCTGTAACCTGTCCCTTAAGCCTTCTCCCCGGGTTGATGTAACCCACAGGTTTCTGGTCCTTCTTCTTCTCCATCAAAAGAGCTTTCAGTTCTTCCTGCCCCTTAGATAAGCTCAGCATCATTTCCTGGAATTGAGCATTCTGGGCCTGGAGATCTTTGACAGTTTGTTCGAGAGCCATTGTTCAATCTGTTTGAATCTGCTGGAATCTGTTTGATAGGAAAATCGTGAGAACACTGATCCTTTAGAATACCTGTTATGCGATGCAATGCAATGTATGAAATGTTTTCAAGGACTTTCGGGATTTAACTTTGCATAAACTAACAAAAAGAGCTTTTTTTTTTCTTTTCTCTTTTGTTTTTGCTTTTGTTTTTGTTTTTTTCTGTTTTTTTTTAGCAGAGTTAAATCCCTAAATCCTTGAAATGGTTAGTACAATGCCATGATGTTATGATGTTATGTTGTTATGATGTCATGTTGTTAGATAAATAACAAGCACAAGCAAGTCACACAACAATCATTCCTAGGTTTTAAGGCTTGCGTGAGTTCCATAGGTAAATACCCTCCCCACTGAAGTTTGGTTGGTTCAACCTGTCTTAGAATAGTAACCGGGTTCTAGAAGGATCTCAAATCATTGACCTTTCCTTAAGTCCACTTCAGTGCAACACCAAGTGGTTGACCGAAGCTTCCCTAAAGTCCAATCTCAAAGAGTGTAGTATCGAGTCTCAACCAACTCCAGTCGGAACCGAAGCCAGTTATCTCACTACTTTCTAATGGCCAGGATGAGTCAATTAGGGTTCTAAAGGTCTGGTTAATGCTTTTATGACACCACGCGAATGCCAAATATTTCCTCAACTAACATGAGGAACATCAGGACATCCAAAGTGCCACATTAACCGTAGCCATCATTTTGACCATTCCAGTATACGCCGGACAGTCGCGATGATCTCTTGCTACTTACCTAAGGTACACTAGATCCGGGTGTAGGATCTTTCACTCAAGCATAACATACCCAAGCAATCCCTTAAAAATAAATCAGACAAATTGAATAAGTGATCTTGTTTTTAAGGTAACCTCTCTTTTTAAGGTCCCCAGCAGAGTCGCCAGTTCTGTCATACGGTGAACTGGACTTTTTTGTGGTTTTAATCGCAATGTCGCGGTTAGCAAGAGTCGCCACCGACTTTTCTTTTATCCAATAAGGAAAGGTGGAAAAGAACAGGAAAAACCTTAATTTAGATTTTGGGTTCGGGAGGTACATTATACAAAGGGAAGGTGTTAGCACCCTTTGTATCCATGGTTATCCATGGGCTCTTAATTGCTCGATCACTTATATTATTTTTGTCTAAAAAAAGTGTTTGTGAATTGTTTAGAAAATTGTTTTGAAAAGAGAATTTAACTTTGTAATGATTCTTGTATGAATGTATACAAAGTGATTATCTCGTTTAGTTTTGAAAATTGTTTAGAAAAATATAACTCGGTAATGATTCTAGTATGAATGTATACCAAGTGGTGATTTTCTGAAGGTATTTTGAAAGGTGTGAGGTGTGAAAAAATGTTTTAGGTTGTGAGCCAGCAATTAAGAGTTATACCGACCCAAGGTCTTTATGAGTATTTCCTATCCTTATGAGGGTAAAACTGTCCTTATTATTGAGAAATAAGTAGTTTTATCCTTTGGATGTAAAAGGGTCATCGTAGGGTCATCGATTGGTCATTGAAGGCAACAGTTACGAGGATACCTTAGCATTCGAAGGGACTATCATCTTTTAACCGTAGGCAACATCGGAGGGTCATCGAGGGACAAAGTTGTATATTCGAAGGCAACATCCGAGGGACTATAATTTATTTTATGATGATTTAACCGAAGGGTCTTTGCTAAGGGTATCCCCACGTTCGCGGGACATGACCGTAATATCGTAATCGTAAGGCAACAAAGAGAGGTCCAAGATCACTTATTCAAAGGCAAAGTTTTACAATTAATTATATAATTAGGATGAAACTCCACATTAAAATTATTAAAAATAATATATTAAAAAAAATTAATACATTAGAAATTAATACATTAAAAATTAATTTAGGGTGAAACTCCACAAGGGTATCCCACAACTAAAGTGGAATACCTAGCCAATAACCTTTTCCTGGGATATGTGAACCTTTACGAAACTCAAAAAAAAAGAAACATGTCAGAACACCAAATCAGGGTGCAATCGAAGATTACACCGGAGAAATATCACAACAATAAATAGGATAGGATGAATAATGCATGGCTATGATAAAACATAAAAAAAAGAATAGAAAAGTCAGCTACTGTCTCGTTCGCCTCTGCCTCGCCTAGCGAAGGCCAGGCGAATACTCGCCCCAGGCTCGCCTAGCGAGGTGCTAGCGAGCGGCCACGGATTTTGAATTTGAAAACAGCCCCATGTTAGGAACTTTGAATTTTATGGCATTTTATCACAGGAATAACATGGTCAAACATTCAGGGTATTCAGGCATATTTAAATTCCCATACGAAAGCAAATTATATATCAACATTTTATCATGATGCATTATATATGTAGATATGGCCAATTGAAAGTATAAACAATAGAGATACGCAAACCTGTTTGCCAATTCAAGGTTGAAGGGATTGACTACTTGTAGTATCGGAATAAGTTAGGCAGCGGGAATTGGACGGCGATGGCTTCGGTGCAGATGGGCTGCCTTCAGGGTTTCTTTACTCTGAATTCTCCGGGTAGGCAGGGTTCCTATGCCAAAACTTCTATTCGTTCTTCTCTGTTCTCCTCCTCTTTTTTTTTTCCAGTGAATCTCCCAGTGTAACTCCAAGTGTCCTTTCCTCTACTGAAACTTCAGTATTTATAGACTGATTTCGTGGGTAATGGGCTTGGAATGAGGGAGACCCAAGTCCAAAATAATTTGTTATATTTTATTTATTTATTTTAATTATTTAATTAATTAATTAATTAATTAATTAATTAATTAATTAATTAATTTTTTTTTTTTTTCGTTTTTCGTTTTTTTTTTTTTTTTTTTTTTATTACTGAAGTGCTGGTATTTATAGTGATAATGGTGACCTAATGGGCTCAGAATGAAGCCCGAAATTTTTGTTGTCTGTCAGCTTCGCTAGGCGAGCGCGTAGCGAACAGGCCAGTTTGGGCCATTTTCTGGATTGGGCCATCCGTGAGCTGGGCCTTTGTTTCTTCAAGATCAGTGTTATATATGAGTCGGAATGCCTTGCAAAATGTCTTGAAATATTAATGGGCAAATTTTGGGGTATGACAGTATATTGTCAGCAGTGTGCATACCTTCAGATACGTCGAGATGGATGGTGAATTCTTTGAGACTCCTTCTCTGTCATTTGAAGTGGTTTCTCCGACCAGTCCCGTCCTTAAGCCAACTTCCCGTGTGCCCAAGGTTATTCGTGCTCCTCCTGCTATGACTTCTCTGAAAGACGCTCAAGCCGTGGTCGAAGATGGTGGTCGTACTGGCTGGGGTCAACTGATCGATGTACCGTACAAGTCTGATAGATTTGGTCTGGGATTTCGCTCTGAAAAGAGGGTCAACGATCAGATTAATGCTGTAGAAGATGCTGATAGCGATTACGACTTGGATAACTGGATCTTCCCAACAATTGGTGACGGACTCAATAATTGGAAGGCTGAAGACACTATCCCGATTTCCTTTAGTCAGGAGTAATTGTTATTGTCTATTTTAGTGTTGCAATTTTTTTTTTTTTTACAATTGAACTTCTTAAAGCATTGTGTCTATGCCCGGGGCACAAATAGCTAATTTGTTAAGGGTTTTGTCATTTTTCATAAGCATATCCACATTCAATAAATCAATGGACTTTTTTCATTCAAATATTGCACTCTTTATCTTTCCTGTCATCTTTTAAACAAGCTATGCTTTCTTACACACACTCACGTAACAAATTGCAGATCCATACACACTCTGGATCCTGTTGATAATAATTCTGCTACTGTTCATTATGACTTTGAAAATCCAATCTACCAAGCCGAGGATGGAAGTGAGGAAGATTGTGAAGTACCTGGAGAGCTTGCCAGACTGTTACTACAAGAGGAAAAGACTATACAGCCGCATGAGGAATCAATTGAAACTGTTAATCTGGGTACTGAAGTAGACAAGAAAGAAGTCAAAATAGGAGCAGGCTTGGGAAACAGTGTCAAAGAAAGATTGATTCAGATGTTACATGACTATATAGAGGTTTTTGCTTGGTCTTATGAAGACATGCCGGGACTGGATACTGATATAGTAGTGCATCGTTTGCCAATGAAGGAAGATTGTCGTCTTGTTAAGCAAAAGGTTCGTCGCATGCGCCCTGAAATGTCTGAGAAAATCAAAACCGAGGTTATGAAACAATTTGATGCAGGTTTTCTGGTTGTTACTTCTTATCCTCAATGGGTTGCTAATGTGGTACCAGTGCCAAAGAAGGATGGTAAGGTGCGAATGTGTGTAGATTACAGAGATTTGAATAAAGCGAGTCCCAAAGATGACTTTCCACTTCCGCACATTGATGTTCTGGTAGATAACACCGCTCAACACAAGGTATTCTCATTCATGGATGGATTCTCAGGATATAACCAGATTAAGATGGCACCTGAGGACATGGAGAAAACTACATTTGTGACGCAATGGGGCACTTTCTGTTACAAAGTAATGCCATTCGGTTTAAAGAATGCAGGGGCAACATACCAGCGTGCTATGGTGGTTTTGTTCCATGATATGATCCATCATGAAATAGAGGTATATGTGGATGACATGATAGCTAGATCTCATACTAAAGAAGAACATCTCGATCATTTATACAAACTGTTTGAGAGGTTGAAGAAATACAAATTGAGATTGAACCCGAACAAATGCACCTTTGGAGTAAGATCCGGTAAACTCTTGGGCTTTATTGTCAGTAGTAAAGGAATTGAGGTTGACCCGGCTAAGGTGAGAGCTATTCAAGAAATGCCAGTTCCCCGTACAGATAAAGAAGTCAGAGGTTTCTTGGGACGTTTGAATTACATTGCCCGATTTATCTCCCATTTGACTGCTACTTGCAAACCCATCTTCAAATTACTGAGGAAAAATCAAGAGATGATATGGAATGATGAATGTCAAGAAGCTTTTGACAAAATCAAGAAGTATCTCCAAGAACCTCCAATTCTGATGCCACCAGTCGAAGGAAGACCTCTAATCATGTATTTGACCGTGTTAGAAAATTCAATGGGGTGTGTGTTGGGGCAACATGACGAGTCTGGTCGAAAAGAGCATGCCATATACTACCTTAGCAAAAAGTTTACCGACTGTGAAACAAGGTACTCATTGCTCGAGAAAACTTGTTGTGCTTTGGCTTGGGCTGCTCGCCGACTAAGACAGTATATGTTGAATCATACCACTTTATTGATTTCTAAGATGGATCCTATCAAATATATATTTGAGAAACCTGCCCTCTCCGGAAGAATAGCAAGATGGCAGATGATTTTAACAGAGTATGGTATCCAATATACTACTCAGAAAGCAATGAAAGGAAGCGTGTTAGCTGATCATTTGGCTCATCAAGCAGTTGATGATTACCAATCTATGAATTTTGAGTTCCCAGATGAGGATGTCATGCTTGTTACTGATTATGAAGAACCTGGACCAGATGAAGGACACGAACTGGGATCCCGATGGACTATGGTTTTTGATGGATCTTCTAATGCATTGGGCAATGGTGTTGGTGTTGTAATTATTTCTCCCAGGGGTTGCCATACGCCTTTCACTGCTAGACTATGTTTTGACTGTACCAACAATATGGCTGAGTATGAAGCATGTATTTTGGGACTCAAGGCTGCTATAGACCTGAGAATCAAGTTTTTGAGTGTGTACGGAGACTCAGCCTTAATAATTAGTCAGATCAAAGGAGAATGGGACACTAAACATCTGAATCTCATCCCTTATCGAGAGCGGGTGTTGACATTAATCCCATACTTTGAAGAGATTACATTCGAACATATTCCACGAGAAGAGAATCAGTTGGCAGACGCATTGGCTACCATGTCATCTATGTTCAGAGTCAGATGGGACAATGAAGCTCCCATGATTACCATTGAACGATTAGATGAACCAGCATATTGTTATGAACTTAATACTGATGAAGTAGAAGAGAAACCTTGGTTCCACGAAGTAAAAAGATATTTAGAAACTCAAGAATACCCTGAAGGGGCATCCATCAATGACAGAAAGTTTCTGGGGAAGTTCTCCGCTAAATTCTTTTTGAGTAATGGAGTATTATACAAACGTAATCATGATTCGACTTTGCTTCGCTGTGTGGATAAAAGGGAAGCAGAAAAGATTATGGAAGACATACACGACGGTACTTTTGGGACTCATTCTAGTGAACATAGGATGGCCAAGAAGATTCTGAGATCAGGGTATTATTGGTCTACCATGGAAGCTGATTGCCACCATCACTCCAGAACTTGCCACAAGTGCCAGATCTATGCGGACAAAGTACATGTACCTCCTACTCCATTGAATGTGTTGACAGCACCTTGGCCCTTTGCAATGTGGGGCATTGATATGATTGGAGAGATTAAACCTACTGCTTCTAATGGACATCATTTCATTCTTGTTGCTATTGATTATTTTACGAAGTGGGTAGAGGCAGCCTCATTTGCTTCTGTCACCAAGAATGTGGTGGCACGGTTCATCAGGAATAATCTTATTTGTCGGTATGGCATCCCTGAAAGAATTATCACTGACAATGGTACTAACTTGAACAACAAGATGATTACTGAACTCTGCACGCAGTTCAAAATAAAACACCATAACTCTTCTCCGTACCGGCCAAAGATGAATGGCGTCGTAGAAGCTGCCAATAAGAATATTAAGAAGATCATACAAAAAATGACAGTAACATACAAAGACTGGCATGAGATGTTACCCTTTGCTCTTCATGGTTATCGCACTTCAGTGCGCACTTCGATAGGGGCAACTCCTTTCTCTTTGGTCTACGGAATGGAAGCTATTTTACCAGTGGAATTTCAGATTCCCTCTCTAAGAATTATGAAAGATGCAGGCTTAGATGAAGATGAATGGATTCAGACTCGACTCGATCAGATAAATTTGATTGATGAGAAGAGACTTGCGGCTGTTTGTCATGGGCAGGTATATCAGAAGCGCATGACCCAGGCGTTTAATAAAAAAGTCAAGAGACAGGTATATCAAATTGGCGACTTGGTAATAAAGCGTATCATTCTACCGCAAGGTGATCCCAGAGGCAAATGGACTCCCACATACGAAGGGCCATTTGTAGTTAAGAAGGTATTCTCTGGTGGAGCCATGATACTTGCTACAATGGATGGCGAAGACTTCCCACATCCCGTGAACACAGACATAGTTAAAAGATACTACGCATAAAAGAGACCCGCTAGGTCGACGTATCTAGGCAAAAGTAAGGGCATCCCGGCGAACCAAAAGGGTTCGAGCAAAAATTAGGGATAAACATATAAAAATGTACACCCGGCAAGTCGAAAACCTGAAAAGGCGGCTTGGGCAAAAAAGGGTATCCTGGTGGACTGAAAACCTGAAAAGGCGGTCCAGGCAAAAATTAGGGATAAAAGCGTATGACTATGTCCCATTCTCAGTCAGCTTCACCCAAGTCAAAGGGACTGAACAAGCCAATCACTTCTATCCGACAGTAGGAGATGAGAGGCTTGAAGACATAATGACAGTAGTGGAACTAAAATCAATAGGACTTTTTCTGCATAGCTTTCTCTTTGTTTTCTGGACAATTTCCTCTTACTAGGATTTCTGTCTCCTTGTACTCAAATTGCCTGTTTATAGGCCCTCTTTCAAAATCGATACAATTTTATTTCCAAAAAGATGCTTTTGTTTTACTTTCTCTGTTTTGTTTGCGTAAACGTCCATTGATTTAATTTGAATTAATATATGCATTTGAATATGATCGATGTTTACCAAAAATACATACATAAAGTAGAAATAGCGATTACTAAAAGACTTCAGGATCGAGGAGAAGGTCTAACCATGCTTTCCAATGAATCCGTTTCTAATTTTATTCCCCAGCAAAGCCAGTTATTCCCCAGAAGAAATTGACATTACTAGACAGACTGGTCATCTCTTCCAAAAATCAGTCAGGCTCTGTTGAATATTTCTATCATCAGACAGAAATCAAGTATCCACAGCTAAGAAAGGGTCATCAATGCAAATGTCCCCAACCAGGATATGGGGATTTATTTTCCCCTGGCAAAATTCTCAGACGCATAATTCATTCATGCACCATCTCACATCATGTACATGCATGCAATGTTCGCATTTATTTTCAAAAGCATAAAACATCTCATGCATCATAACATGGCATGAGGCTAACTTTTTTCAGGTTAATTATCCTCCCGATACAGTCAAAATAAAGGTTCATTCATTCAGACACCCTCAGCGGTTACATTCGAGATTCAGACGTATCTTTCCGGTATAATCCATGTGAATATTCATTCGGATAAGTACTCTGATATCCTCCTATTGGTGGCATCTTTAAGCCCATCCCAGACATTTATGGCAAATACAACATATACAAATGTTATCAGATATAGCCTAACGTACGGTTCATTATGATTCAGCCCAACATATGATTCCTTCAACTAGTCCAATACGGTCTAGCGTACGACCCATTTGGATGTTCATTTCCTCAGATACTACCTAGCGTACGGTGCATTCCGAGGTGTAGTCTAACGTACGACTACTTTTTTGTCAGATACAGCCTAACGTACGGCTCATTCTGCAACTCAGATACGATCTAACATACAACCTAACGTACGGCTCATTCTGCAACTCAGATACGATCTAACGTACGATCCATTCTGATCTTCATTCCTTAGATACTACCTAGCGTACGGTGCATTCCGAGGTGTAGTCTAACGTACGACTACTTTTTTGTCAGATACAGCCTAACGTACGGCTCATTCTGCAACTCAGATACGATCTAGCGTACGATCCATTATGACCTTTATTTCTCCAAATACAGCCTAACGGACGGCTCATTCTGCAACTCATATACGATATAGCGTACGATCCATTCTGATTCTTATTTCGTCAGATACAGCCTAACGTACGACTCATTCTGCAATTCAGATACGATCTAGCGCATGATCCTTTATCCCCAGCGAAGTCGACGGCCTAATGGATGACTCACTATACGGTCTAGCGTACGACCCGGTGTGACACCCATGTCTTCAAATTGGTCTGATGTACGACGCACTCTGAAGCTCTCATCATCAAATTTCCCGGATGGCATCTCTAAGCCCATCTCCATTAGGACTAACTTCTAATTAGCAAGCGCAAATTTTTGGGCATTCTAAGTGTTCAATAATCTTCCACCTCCAGACCACGAATGACGTACATACCATTCTAACTCTCTCGGTTCAAGAATATTGAACAGGGGCAGCTGTCATACCCAAAAATTTGCCCGTTAATCTTGCAAGACATTTTTCAAGACATTGATCTTAAGGGAACAAAGACCCAGCACACAGGTGGCCAAATCCAGAAAATGACTTAAAATGGCTTGCTCGCTAGGCGAGCAAAATCATTCGCCTAGCGAATCCTTCGCTGCACCACTCGCCTAGCGAAGCTTGCGAATACCAGAAATTTTGGGCTTCATTCTGAGCCCATCAGGTCGCAAAAATTATTATAAATAGCAGAGCTTCATTCACAAAGGGGGGGGACAGAAGGAGACGGACAGAAACCCTAGCAAGGAGACAGACAGCAAACCCTGGGGGGCTAACCAAGAGAATTCAGAGCAACCCTAAAGGAAACCCTGAAGGAAACTCATCTGCACAAAGGTTACCTCCGCCCAACTCAATCCGACACCAACCCTAAGAGTGATATGCCAATTCAACGTTGCAATTCAATTGCCAACAGGTTTGCACTACCACTACCGATTTATGCTTCCAATTTACATGTGGTATTATGATTGAATTTATAAATATATCTTAGGTTTTGCATATGGATTTAAATATGTATGGATATCTTGAATGTTTAACCATAAAATTTCTGTAATGGATGCCATAGGGTGTAGAGCTTGCTGAAATCGTACTGTTCTTAAATTCAAAACCCGCAGTCGTTCGCTAGCACATCGCTAAGCGAACATGTAGCGAGGGTTCGCCAGGCCCTCGCTAGGCGAGGCAGCAGCGAACATGACAGTCGCTGATTTTTTTTGTTCTGATTTTTGCTAATCTGACATGTTTTATTGTAACCATGCATGGTTTACCTGACATTATTACTGTTGTGATTCCTTTTGGTTTGGTGCAACTCCCGATTGCACCCTGATTTGGTATTCTGACCTGTTTGCTGAATATTGTAAGGGCTCACATACTCCTGGAAAAGGTAGCTTGCTAGGTATTCCACTTTATTTGTGGGATACCCCTGTGGAGAGTCATCCTAATTACCTAATTGATTATAATGTGGAGATTCATCCTAATTACCTAATTGATTATAATATGGAGATTCATCCTAATTACCTAATGGATTATAAAATATTGCCTTTGAATATGTGATCCTGGACCTCTCTTTGTTGCCTTACGGTATTACGGTCATGTCCCGCGAATGTGGGGATGCACTTAGCAAAGACCCTTCGGTTAAATCATCATGTCCCTATAAGATAAATCATAGTCCCTCGGATGTTGCCTGCGAATATATGATTTTTGTCCCTCGATGACCCGTCGTTGTAGCCTACGGTTAAATGATGATCGTCTCTTCGAATGCTAAGGTATCCTTACAAATGTTGCCTTCAATGACCAATCGATGACCCTACGATGTCCCTTTTACATCCAAAGGATAAAACTACTTACTTCTCAATAGTAAGGACAGTTTTACCCTCATAAGGATAGGAAATGCCCATAAAGACCTTGGGTAGGTATAACTCTTAAATGCTGACTCACGACCTAAAACATTTTTCATACGTCACCCTTTGCAAAACATCTACTAGAAAATCACCACTTGGTATACATTCATACTAGAATCATTGCCAAGTTATATTTTTCTAAACAGCTTTCAAAATTAAACGAGATAAATACTTTGTATACATTCATACAAGAATCATTACAAAGCTAAACTCTCTTTTCAAAACATTTTCTAAGCAGTTCACAAACACTTTTTTCAGACAAGAAAAACATGAGTGATCCAGCAATTAAGAGCCCATGGATAACCATGGATACAAAGGGTGCTAACACCTTCCCTTTGTATAATGTACCTCCCGAACCCAAAATCTAATTAAGGTCTTTCCTGTTCTTTTCCACCTTTCCTTATTGGATAAAGGAAAAGTCGGTGGCGACTCTTGCTATCCGCGACATTTGCTTTCCAAAGCAAAAACACACCAAGGTCAGTTCACCGTATGACACTACCCTTTGCACTGCATGGATACCGGACTTCCGTCCGCACTTCAACAGGGGAAACCCCGTTCTCTTTGGTATATGGGATGGAAGCAGTTCTCCCAATTGAAGTAGAGATACCTTCAATGAGAATCCTGATGGAGACCAAGCTAGAAGAAGCTGAGTGGATTCAAAATAGATTTGATCAGTTAAACCTCATAGACGAGAAGCGAATGACTTCTTTGTGCCATGGACAATTATACCAGAAACGACTCAAAAGGGCTTTTGACAAGAAAGTGCGTGTTCGGGAATTCAGAGAAGGAGACCTTGTGCTTAAGAAGATCTTGCCAATACACAAGGACTCACGTGGGAAGTGGACTCCCAATTATAAAGGCCCATATGTTGTGAAGAAAGCTTTCTCCGGAGGTGCCTTGATTCTCGCAACTATGGATGATGAAGAGCTCTCACACCCCTTGAACTCTGATGCAGTTAAAAAATACTATGCCTAATAAAAACCCACTAAATCGAAAACCTGAAAGGGCGATTTAGGCAAAAAATGGTATCCCGGTGGATTGAAAACCCGAAAGGGTGATCCAGGCAAAAGTTAGGGGCAAAAGGCATAAACTGCATCAGTTGTTACTGATTAACACCGAAGAATTTGAGGTGGAAGATTAATCCAGTCACTCCCCTTAGGAGCAAGGTTTTGGGGTAATCGTATCTATTAAGGATGTTAGTGGTCACTGAATTCAATGTAAACCTTTCCTTATTGCCATTTTCCAAAAAATTTGTAACACTCTATGGGGCTACGCCATTTGTGTGCTACCATTCTTGAATAAAATACAAGTTTTCCCAATCATTGTTAGTTGTGTTTATCTACGCTTTTCTTTGTTATGCAAAATGTCATTTATTTGTTAATAATGAAGTTTTGAAACTTGAAAAAGAATTTGAAATTTAAAACAAAATTACTTTGATATATGTGAAAATCAAAGGAAAATCAATTGTTTCCCCGAAAGCCTCAAGATTGCATAAATATTCCTGTTGCATAAATATTCCTGGAGCACCAACAAAAGTCCCCATGGAATATAACTCATTAATCCTCTAGAAGGATGGACCTTTGGTTATTTATAACTGTCAATCAGGATAGATCCTCCTCTGGATGCGCCTGTTAATTGTACGGGTATGAGTTATTGGTGTTGAGGAATCAGAATCTCTGTAAACAGCCTCTACAAATCCCAGTCCACTCAAGTGTCAGCATTCCCATAATCATGATCATTCGTATATCATGCATTCAAATCATGCATAGCCGAAATGTACTTCGTGCTCATTATGCATTGACCTAGGTCTTGTTGTCGATCCTATACCCTTTGACCTTTGTTCCATTGCCAGGTCATATATGAACCTGTTTGTTCAATACTAATCAGGTCATATATGAACCTGTTGTTGAGCCTTATTCCAGTGTCAGGTTATATATGAACCTGTTCTGAAGAGCTTTTTCACCTGTTGTTCAATACTATTCAGGTCATATATGAACCTGTTGTTGAACTTTCATTCCAGTGTCATGTCGTATATGAACCTGTTCTGAAGAGTTTTTCCCTGTTGTTCATTACTATTCAGGTCATATCTGAACCTGTTGTTGAATCCTATTCCAGTGTCAGGTCATATATGAACCTGTTCTGAAGAGTTTTTCCCTGTTGTTCATTCCTATTCAGGTCATATCTGAACCTGTTGTTGAATCCTATTCCAGTGTCAGGTCATATATGAACCTGTTCTGAAGAGTTTTTCCCTGTTGTTCATTACTATTCAGGTCATATCTGAACCTGTTGTTGAATCCTATTCCAGTGTCAGGTCATATATGAACCTGTTCTGAAGATTTTTTCTCTGTTTGTTCAATACTATTCAGGTCATATCCGAACCTGTTGTTGAGCTTTATTCCGGTGTCAGGTCATATATGAACCTGTTCTGAAGATTTTTTCTCTGTTTGTTCAAGTGCTATTCAGGTCATATATGAACATGTTATTGAACTTTAATCCATTGATAGGTCATATATGAACCTGTTGTTCAATACTATTCAGGTCATATATGAACCTGTTGTTGAAGTTTTATCCATTGTCAGGTCATATATGAACCTGCTGTTCAAGTGTTATTCAGGTCATATATGAACCTGTTATTGAACTGTAATCCTGTTGTCGGGTCATATATGAACCTATTGTTGAACCTTATTCCAGGGTCAGGTCATATATGAACCTGTTGTTGAGCTTTTATCATTTGTCAGGTCATATATGAACCTAGTGTGGAGCTTTCATTCCAGTATTACCAGGTCATATATGAACCTGTTGATACACTCTTCTTGATTTTTTCTGAGTTTTGTTAGGTCATATCTGAACCTGCTGTCAGAACTTCTTGATATTCCCCCAGCATTGTCAGGTCATATATGAACCTGTTTGTTGTGTTTTATTCCAGCGTTGTCAGGTCATATATGAACCTGTTGTAGCATCTTTTCCTTTATTCGGGTCTAGTGAGTCATGTGTGAACTTACTACCGAAATCTCTTGTACTCTGAATGTTGTTTATCAACTTTCACTTCGATTACTCCCCAGTGTGTGTCTGACTCTCCAGCAGGATTTGTCTTCCCCAACAAATTTGTTTTTTACCATTTGTCTGTCTCCCTGTGGACCACCAGCATTCCCCACAGATTGGTCTGTCTAGTAGCATCTCCTGTCAAGGGTCCACCATATCCCTAGCAGATAAAAATTACAAAAAAGAATCGTGCATCCATGCATATCATATCATGCATCCATGCATATCATATCATATCACATCATGTCATAAGGATTCAGGATCAAAATCCGGGTCTCCTTAGTATTTAACCATCTCCCACTATGATCATATGAAGAGTGTCCTACTTCATACTCTCTAGTTGAAGACGCTTAAATAGGGGCAGCTGTCAGCCCCCAATTTTGTCCGGGCATATTTAAATTTTCATAGAATTAATTTCATTTTTTTTATTTTTGCATCATATGCATAACAAATCATACTTTCCAAGTTCATAACATTTCCAAGTTCATACCAAATTCCTTCATTTACAAAGATCTCATTCAACTGACGATTAGATTACATTCCATTGCCGTCATATGAAAGGGTGCAAAATTTGGAAAATTTTGATAAACTGTTGATTTTTGTCAACCGTTGACTTTTGGTCAAACAGTGGACCAAAGTCAACCATGTGGCTAAAAAAAAAACCCATTCCTATTCTTTTCCTAATCACTTTAAACCGTACATTTTCATTATGTTGGACCTTGATCAATAAATCATTAATCCACTGATCTAGCTTACACTTCCATACACAAGTTAATATAAACCATGTTCATTTCAAAGGCCAAAATTACATTACAGGAACCTTTGTGATCCAATACACAAATCTTGTTCATACTATATCTACAAAGCCAGCTCAGGCGTGTTTACCCACAATGAACATCATGTTTACTGCTAAAATTCAAGCATATAGGAATGCACAAATTTGAAGAATAATACATACACGTCCATACGTTTATGTGTTACAAATATGAGTTACAACTGTTTGCAAATTGCCAAAGGGGAAGTCCTAGCCTATGATCCAAATACATAACTTCATATCAAGCCGGAAACAGCGGGTATATTGACTGCAATAAACTTCTTGTGCTATTTTCTCCCAAAGGTTCACGAGCCACAACAATTCAGCCACCATGCCGTACTCTGCTTTGTCCAGCAGGCACAAACCTGCACAATCAAGAGATCACATCGCGCGAACCATAGTGAGAAATGTTAGAACCAGCGCAGAAGTGTGTTGTCCGTACTCCTTTACCTAATCAAGCAAGAATTGGTATTGAGGAACCTTATAGTAAGTGCTACAATGGTTGACCAAACAAAGCCAAGACTCGAAATCAAGTGCATTTACCATCAAAAGGTTCATGTACCTGCACTCACTATCACAGGTGTTTACAAGGTTATAAAGAACATTAACTTTTTCTTCTTTTCGGTAGACAGATACTTACTGAGCAGTGAAATTTCAAAAATTGTTGTAAAGATGCAGTAGGTGAGAGTGAGAATGAAGAGGAGTGTTTTCTATTTGGATGCATTTTCAGCAGGAAAAGGATACAATGCTGCTGAGATTAGTTGGCAACTTTGGATAAATGTGATACCTGTTAGGAATTAGCCACCGGAGGCATGCAACGTGGAGGACATTGCTTGAAATCATTGTAACAGACCCACTATAGTTTCAATCCAAGTACATACCAACATAATGATGTACATGACATGAGTCCAATGATGCAATCACTGCAGATTGGCCAAGAAAATACTCAATTATCCAAACATCCTGAAACATTAAAAAACCGGAGGAGTTCAGTTTACTTATCACTCAAGCCATAAGCTAAATTCAAACACAACAAGCGCCATCACCGAACATTAAAGCAATGTCGCCTTTCTCAGTAGGATTCAACCCAACAGAATAACTCAATTCATGCCTGTTAAGTGATGCCCCTGGTCCATAACCAATCATACCGCCATAATTCATGTTAACCGTGGACCTGCATAACCCAAACCATAGCAATCCAAAGCTGTGATCAAAACCGAAACCGCCTTTGAATCTTCAATATTTTTTCACTGCAGTAACACAGAGCAATTAGCAAGGCAAACATTTCAAGCTGCAACAGGACATGAACTTACAACAAGTATACACAAAGTTTGCGATGGATAACTGGAAACACGAGGGAACATTCATCAAATTCTCAGCTTCTTCAATGTGTCCACTTGTAACCAATTTCACTGCAGTAAAACGCAATTAATTACCAAAGCGTTAAAATTTCAAGAATTCCCAAATCGGCATTAAGACAAAACAGAGGAAGAAAGCATAAGTTCATATTACCGTTTCTGATTTAGCATCGAATAGGGCAATCCAAAACTGAGGATCCCTAAAGGGATTTTGCAGAAACCCCTTTTGAACTCCACCATACCAAATCAAAAACCCTAATCTGAAAAATATAAAAGGAGAGGGAGCGAATCAGTGTGAGAGGACGGAAAACCTTGGAGGCGAAAAAAAACCCTAGGAATTGTGAGGACGAAAAATTGAGAGGCGGAACAAAAACACCACAAGAAAACCCTAATCCCGGAATAAAAAACAAACCTGTTTTGAAGAGGCGAAAGAGGGAGGTTTGAGCTTCATCGTTGCCGTCTTCACCGCCGGAGGTGAGCTCTTTTTTTGTTTCAGCCATGGATTCTTGCATGATTGAGTGAGATGTGAGCGATTGGGAACGAGATTGAGAGAGACGCGATTGAGAGAGGGGTTTGGTGTGAGTGAGATTGTGAGAGAAACGTGAAGTTGAGAGCGAGAGAGAGATTTGATGAGAATGAGGAAACAGGAGAGAGTCTTCGTGAATGGACTTTGAGTGTTTCAAAGAATGTTTCTGTTCCCAAATTTCTTTTATTTACTTTTAAGAAAATAACATTTAAAATATGATTAAAGACCATTTACCTTTGGTATTCCTTGGTATTAATTTTAATTATTGGTAATGTTGTTTAGTGCACCTTTTAATTTCTCTTTGGAAACCCAACAGCCAGGCGGCTGGGTTTTTCTTGGTAATCCAACGGACCTTTATTATTATTATTATTTTAGTTTCTTTTTTTTTTCCAATTTAGTATGGTTTATATATTTAAATTGTTATTTAAATGATAACTAATCATAATTTGTCTAGTGGAGAGGGGGTAGTTTCATGGTCTTTAGTGGAGTGGGTTCGATACCTATATATAGCATTTTATTTCTTTAGCATTCATTTTTTTTATGTTTATGTTTTATTATAATTTCTCCTATACTCGTAGTTGCATTATTGTTTAATAACACAAATTTGTTTTCTTTTAATTTCATCATCCATTCAAACCGCTTTAAATTTTTAAAACCACACTTTTCTCGATTCAATGTCGAGCCCATTTTCATACCCTTGTAAGTCGATTGCTTTTAAGCATCGCCATCAACCTCACATAGCTTACTCTTGGGCTTTCTTACAATGAGCCGGTTCTTTTGCACTTACACTCATACTTTGCATTATTTGTTGTTTGGGCCCGATTTAATTGTTTCATGATCTTGAATCCCCATTTGACAAAATGTACTCCACTTCCCCGATGTGTAATAATTTTGTACTGTTTTATTTCTTTATCTGTTTGACTGTCTAGTTAGATACTAACACAAGAATAAAATCAACCATTTCCAAAAATGCAAAAATAATGACTCGAACCAACGTCGAGTACTTTCTCAATAAACAAAATCAATTCATTTCTCCCTCCCATTCTATTCCATTTCTTTCAAACTTTCATCAAACGCTTGATTCAACGTCAAGCCATTTTTCTAATAAAAACTCAAAAAATATTAATTCATAGTTAAGACCTTTTCAATAAGATGGAAGTGGAACGTGGTGTATACCGCGCACTCCTGAGACTAGGATTCGAGATGTATATCTCGCCAATCCTAGCTCTCGCCATCATCCAAATTTATCCACTTTGTTTTCTCTCAAACACCCATTCAAATTTCTCTTAAAACGTCCATCAATACTTGATCTAGGGTCAAGTCATTTTTACAACAAAACTCCAAAATACCTAATTCTTATTTAACACTTTTTTTATAAAGGTGGAAATGGAACATGGTGTATACCATGCACTCCTGAGATTAAGATTCGAGACGTATGCCTCGCCAATCTTAACTCTCGCCATCGTCTAAAACTGTCAATGCGGTTTCTTCAAACCCTTTCTCAATCAAATTCCAAAAAATACTTAATTCCTATCTTAACCTCTTTCAATAAAGATGGAAATGGAACATGGTGTATACCGTGCACTCCTGAGGCTAGAATTTGAGATGTATATCTCGCTCATCCAAGTTCTCGCCATCACTCAAAATACACCCAACCGATCAAACTCTTTTCTCGCCGCCGTGCGATTAATCAAAAACCTTTTTCATAAACGAAAGGTATCTTGTCTTAAGTGATACAAAACAATGTTTCGGCCACGATTGTTGAGTCGAGATAAGTGACGCTTTTCCGAATGTAGATTTATAAATCCATTCGATGTGCGGTGTGCGTCCACTCCTCATCTGTTTTGGGTAAAACAATGTTTTCGTCGATTAATACAGTATAGCTTTCGCTAAAATCGACCAACAAACAAACATTTTTCTACCCAGAACTACGTAAGCCTTGATTTCTCTTTCGAGATACGTAGGAGCAGGATTTTTAAATCTTGTCAGGCCCACTAATAAAAAGCTTAGGTTTAGTCCTTCGTTAAAAAATCCAAAAACATTTCTCCTCTCTTCTATTCTTTCTTTCCTACCTAATAAATTGAAAAGCCTAACATTTCGAACTAACACTAACGCACACAACTGACCTAATGGTTCCCGTTGAGTACAACGGACGTGAGGGGTGCTAATACCTTCCCCTTGCGTAATCGACTCCCGAACCCTGATATTGGTTGCGATGACCATATCTTATCCTTTCTTTTGTCTTGAGTTTTATCGATATTTCCCCTTTCCTTTTTAGGAATAAATAAAGTTCGGTGGCGACTCTGTTCAGTCCATCATTGCGAGCGTGCGATCGCGCTTCGCTTTGAAGTCGTATCCCCCCATTTTTCGAGGTGCGACAGAGGGTCACAAGAAAGGTGTGCCCTGAACATCTGAATAATCATGGAAAGGATAATGGTAATGCAACCATTGTGAAAAACTGGAGTTTTGTGAACCTTGTGTATTTGGAAAATACTGTAGGGTGATGTTTAACAAATGTAAACAAAGAACACATGGATCCCTTGATTATATCCATGCTGATCTTTGGGGGTCTATAAGGAATCCCTCACACTCAAGTGCAAGATATTTTCTACCCATAGTTGATGATTACTCACGAAAGTTTTGGGTATTCATTTAGAAAGCTAAAGATGAAACATTTGAAAATTTCAAAATTTGGAAGACTCTGGTCGAAAACCAAACTGACAAGAATGTTAAGAGGTTGAGGATTGACAATGGTCTTGAATTTTGTAATGAGGCTTTTGACAACTATTACACTGCGTCTAGTATTGCAAGACATATAACTACTGCAGGTACTCCCCAATAAAATCATTTTGGCTGAAAGGTTTAATTGAACCATTCTGAAAGAGTGTGGTGCATACTAGTTAATATGGGGGGTTAAAAAAGGTATTTTAGGCAGAAGCTGTTGTGATTTTGCATACCTAATAAATAGGTGTTGAAGGTGTGAAAAACACAAGAAATGTGGGGTTTGAATTGAGTTTTAAAAGCAAAAGCTTTTTACCAACTCAAAAACACCACTTAAATGTTAATAACAAAGAAATGAGAACACAAGTATTTTTATCTTGGTTCGCTTGAAACTCAAAGCTACTCCAGTCCACCCGCAAGGTGATTTTGTCTTATACACAAAGACTTAATCTACTATAATTAACTGATTACTATAATCACAAAGAATAAACTTCTTTGTCTTATCAAGGATCCTACTATACCCTAGTCTCCTTAAGGAATCACAAAGAACAACTTTCTTTATCTTCTCAAGGATCCAACTATACCCTAGTCTCCTTAAGGAAAATCAAACAAATAGTTTGAATAATATTTTGTGTGTTACAAGTTTCTTCTACACAAGTAAATTTTACACAAATGATAAGCATATACTTAAAGAAAAACTGTGTATAAAAATGATAGCTTTTCACAAAGAAAGAAACTTGTCAAATATTATAGCGCTTCAACATTTTCTTCAAGTCTCAAAGTCCCACTTATATAGCATAAGAAGAAGACCGTTGGAGGGAAAAATGGAGAAACCAAATAAAGCGGATGTTCACTCTTGGATGGTGAAAGGAGTGATATTGTGTACTGTCCTTCGCCCACAAATTCAATGACAAGTGTGATGTATAATATTGTCCTTGCCCATAATATCAGGTAATGGAAATAATATTTTATTTGTACTATCAACTATTTGATCACGTATCCGTTTGATCTTATCTTCATGTTCATTAGCTTCTGATGAAAGTTGATGAAGCATGAAATGAAGAAACATATAACTGGATTCAGAAAATTCAGAATCCTCAGTCAGAACCTTGACAACGTCAGTAGTCTGGCTTGAGATCTTCAGTATCTTCAGAATCTTCATAATCTTCAGACTCTTTAGTCAGAACCTTGATAACCTCAACGTCTGTCTTGAGATCTTCAAAATCTTCAGCTAAGTAACAAAACTTCAAAAGCTTGTCATTCTTCAAAAGCTTAACGATCAGAGTCACATCCAGAAGCATAAACTAAGAGAACGTTGCAGTAGCAACATAACATCTCCTCAGAAGCTTCTAAGGAATGAATCAGCACAGAATCAGAAAGATCATTGCAACAACAACTTGAACATCTTTAAAACTTCTCATGATTAGCGTAAAAATGGAATTTGGAACACAATGTTCAGAAACTGATGACGTTGCACGTCATATACTCAGAATCAGAACTGGATGTTAAAGCTACACAATAACAAACCACTAGGGTACCAAAGTTGTTCTCACACAAATACAACATTGTTATCATCAAAACTCAAGGTATGGATGCAAAACCAAATTTGTTCTAACAATCTCCCCCTTTTTTGATGATGATAAAAACATGTATTTTGATGAACAATTTTATACATGGTAATCACAGAAGGATACATCTTACAGAAGCACAAAGCTCCCCCTGAGATGTATAATCCTGAAAGGATAAAATCATAATGAAAGAACACTTCCCTGATTAAACTTTTTGAAGTACTAGAATGATCTTCCATCAGAATCTGGTTTGTCTTCAGAAGCTGCATGAACTTATCCAGAGCACTGGTTGTCAAAATCAACATTCTGATGAACTTCACTTCAAAAGCTTGGTTGAATTCTTTTGAAGAAGCTTCAAATCCTGGTTCTCTTTGAAATTCTCTTTTAGAGCCTAGTTACCTTTGAAAAATATCTTTGAAAAGAGCTTTGAAAACCTGGTTACTGATTCTTCTTAAAACCTGAATTGCCAAGTCTGATTACCATGGAATTTACACTTCATCAGAACTTGATGCCGAATTTCAATTCTTCAAAGTTTGATGCCAAGTTCAGGGTCTGGTTTTTAATTCCTTGAAGACTCGATGCTTGGTTCTGATTCCTGGTTGATATCCTTTTCAAACAGCGTTAAAGCTTCAAACTCAGAGATATTTATTCGAAGTAATTGTTAGTCGAAACGTTAAACAATGTTTGGGTTCTGATTCATGAATATAGATATATCAAAATCAATTACGATTCTCCCCTTAAATATGTTTCTCCCCCTTTGTCATCAATAAAAAAGACATAGATAAATAAAAAGTGATGGAAAGAAACAAACATGATTTCATTAAATATTGCCAAAATGCAGAAATGAGTACAATCATGTTACAGAGACACAAAACACTTAAACAAAAGTACTTAAACAAAATAAAAATATAAAATTACTTAAACAAAATAAAAAAAAATACTTAAACAAAAATAAAAATACAAAAGTACTTAAACAATTTTGAAAGCTTAAGGTTTTGTGGCGGATGAGGAGGCGGAGGAACATCTGGGTAGTCATCAGGAAGATTTAAGGGATCTACCAACATATAAATATAATCCTCAAGGCATCTTTCTAAGTTGTAATCCAAAACATCTGGAGGATTGATCTATGTGAAGATAGGGTAGTCTGATGGGTTATTACTACCACGGGTTTCTCCCTTGGAGGGAGGAGTGTTCTTATCAGCAGTTGACTGATGAGAAGGTTGAGGTTGGGGTTGAGCTTGTTGCTGTAGTTATTTTTTATCAGTCATTTAAGATGTTGAAAATGAAAAAGAAAAAATTACAGAGAGAGTGATTTAAGGTTTGAAAGAGAGAAAGGCGTGGGAGTAAATGTGAGCGACGCGAGTTTATATAAAAAAATGTAATGATGAAAAGGCTAACGAATACACAGACATAAGGGGAAGTGTAAGAGATTTTAACCTAATTCCAAGAAATATGAAACCCAATGTGTCACACTATCATCACGCATGCTCAGAAAGTGGGATAGTTGTCACCACTTAGAACCACGTGATACCAAACGTCAAGACAAACATTTAATGCACCAACTATTTAGAATCAAGAAGGCAAATCAATAAGATTGCTTCTGATCAGAACCTTTATGATTCATGAAACTTCCCCACTTCAGAAAGCTCATATCTCAGAATAAGTTCTCAGAACCTAATCTAGAGTTCTGAAGACTTAATATTATGAAATTCATCTTTTCATTTTGGACAAAAAATCCATAAATAATTTTTTCAGAATGAAAACAAATCTATCTTCAGCAAGAGGTTTTATAAAGATATCAACCCATTGATGGTCTATATCAACAAATTTTAAGTGAAAAATACCCTTATGAACATAGTCACGTAAAAAGTGATGTTTAATTTCAATATGCTTAGCCCTAGAATGCAATATAGGATTCTTAGACAAACAAATAGCAGAAGCATTATCACAAAGAATATGAATGTTACTCTCAAATATCTGATAATCTTCCAAATGACTCTTTATCCAGAGTAACTGAGTGTTGCATCCAGAAGTCGCGATATACTCAGCTTCGACTATTGAAAGCGCAATTGTTGATTGTCTCTTGTTGGACCACGAGATTATATTGTCTCCCAGAAATTGATAACTTCCAGAAGTACTTTTCCTTTCTACTATGTCTCTAGCATAATCAACACCAAAATAGCCTACTAATTTATATTCACTTGATTTTCTATAAAATAAACCAAGATTAGTAGTACCTTTCAAATACATAAAGATTCTCTTAACAATAGTTAAGTAAGTCTCCCTAGGATATGATTGGAAGCAAGCACATAAGCAGACACTGAATAAAATACCAGGTCTATAAGCGGTTAGATAAAGGAGAGAGCCTATCATATCTCTGAGTAACTTCTGATTTACCTTATTGCTTACCCCTTCTTTCTCTAGAATGCATGTAGGACAAATTGAAGTCTTTACTTGCTTGCATTCTGACAAGTTAAACTTCTTCAGAAGTTCCCTTATATATTTTCTCTAGTGAATGTACATTCCTTCTGAACATTGATCAATCTGGATTCCTAGAAAGAACTTATGTTCTCCCATCAGACTCATTTCAAACTCTGCCTGCATTGACTAAGCAAAATCCTTGCACAACAAATCATTATAAGAACCAAAAATAATATCATCAACATAAATTTGCAGAACCAGAGTATCATTCTTAAAGGTTTTGCAATAGAGAGTTGTTTCCACTTGTAAAATCATTTTTCAAAAGGAAGTTACTTAGTCTATCATACCAAGCTTTGGGAGCTTGTTTCAGACGATATAACGACTTTTTAAATTAAAAACAAAGTCTGGATTTTGAGAACTTTCAAAACCAGGAGGTTGGTGCATGTATACCTCTTCAGAAATGTATCCATTTAGGAATGCACTCTTAATATCTATCTGATAAAGGATGGTGTTATGATTGACCGCAAACGAAATTAAAAGACAAATAGACTCTAACTTGGAAACTCGAGTAAAGCTTTATGTATAGTTTATACTTGCTGACTATAACCTTGTGCTACCAGTCGAGACTTGTCTCTGACAACTTCGCACTTCTCATTGAGCTTGTTTATGAAAACCCATCTGGTTCCAATAACATGGAAACCCTTAGGTTTCTGAACAAGATCCCAAACATGGTTTCTGGTGAATTGATTCAATTCCTTTTGCATATCCAGAATCCATTCATTATTTAGAAGAGCTTCATCAATTGATGTGGGATCTATCAGAGATACCAAACCCAAGAGAGTCTCTTCAGAAGGTTTGAATGAAGATCTAGTTCTAACTGGTGGGTCTTTATCTCCCATAATCAATTCTTCAGAATGAGAAGTTCTTGGTTTACTCTTCTTCTGATGAGTTGGACCAACGAAAACTTCCGGTTGAGTTGCTTCTAATTCTTTTGCTTCAGATTCTTTAGCTTTGCCTTCTGAATATTTTTTTTATCTAAAATCATTATCCTTGGATTTTGAAAGATTAATCTTCAAATCTGCAAATTTCTCAACTAGATTTGACTTTTCAAGGTCAAGCTTATCATTGAATCTAACATGAATTGATTCTTAGATAATTCGTGTCTCAATGTTTAAAACTCTGTAGCCTTTAGAGCGTTAAGAAAATACTAATAATAAGCACTTTTGTGCCTTAGAGTCAAACTTGCCAAGATTCTCTTTAGTGTTCAACATAAAACACACACAGCCAAAAAGATGAAAGTAAGAAATATTGGGCTTTCTGTTATTCCATAATTCATAGTGAGTCTTACCCAAAATGGGTTTAATATAAATCTTGTTCTGAATATAAAAAGTTGTGTTAATTGCTTTTTCCCAGAAATGCTTAACCATATCAGTTTCTTGAATCATGGTGCGGTCTATTTCTTGCAAAGTCCCATTCTTCCTTTCTACAACTCTTTTTAGTTGTTGAGTTCTAGGACATGAGAAATCATGGGAAATACCATTTAAATCAAACATATTTTCAAAATGTTTATTTTCAAATTTACCACCATGATCACTTCTGACTCTGACTATTTTGTAATTCATTTTTGTTTGCACTAGTGAGCAGAAGGTAGAGAATACATAATGTGATTCATCCTTGTGTTTCAGGAACTTTACCCATGTCCATCTACTATAGTCGTCAATGATGACCAATCCATACTTCTTACCATTGATAGAAGCAGTTTTCATTGGTCCAAACAAATCAATGTGTAGAAGTTCTAACGGTCTAGAAGTAGAAACAACAATTTTTGCTTTGGAAGATGTTTTAGAAAAGTTGTCTTTCTGACATGCTTCACAAAGAGGATCTGAAGCGAACTTCAGGTTGGGTAAGCCTCTGACTAATCCAAACTTATTTAGCTGAGAAATCCTTCTCATTATAACATGGACAAAATGTCTATGCCATACCCATTGCTCCTCATTAACATACATTAATCATTTTACATTTTGATCCTCAAGATCAGAAAGTCTGATTTTATAAATATTGTTCTTTCTCTTTCCGTTAAAAAAGACTATACCATCTTTCTGACTAACAACCTTACATGACTTTTGATTAAAAGTGATATCATAACCATTGTCACTAAGTTGACTAATAGACAATAGGTTATACATCAGACCATCAGCAAAAAGAACATTAGTAATAGAGGGAAGTTTACCGTTACAAATAGTTCTGGAGCTTATGATATTTCCTTTCTAGTTTCCTCCGAAACTAACGAAGCCTCCAGCCTTAAGTTCCAAATCTTGGAACATAGACCTTCTGCCTGTTATATGTCACGAGCATCCACTGTTCAGGTACCATGATTGGTGTTTCATCCGAGTTGCTAATGATGTTTGCAGCATAAATTATTTTATCCTTAGGTACCCACTTTCTGGGTCCTCTTTTGTTAGTTTTCCCAGAGTTTCTTACAATTTTGGGTCTTTGTGCAAAAGGATAATCACATGGAATTTGAGCATGATACTTAGGTTTCAGAACTGATTTCTTACCCTTTGTGTGTTTTGTGTCTGTGTAGAAACATCAAGCTCAGTTCTAGCAGGCACGAAATGCTCATAGAGAGGTTTTGGTTTTACCTTCTAACTTTCGTCAGATTTTATAGTTTCTGTACAACCTAAACCTTTCTTGCCATTTCTGCTAACTCCATAGATCAAAGAAGCCATTTTTCTTCTATCTATGCTTTTATCCAGAAAGTACTGGAATGCTCTTTCATATCTAATGATGCAATCAGTACCAGAAGCTTCTGAGACTAGTTCTTCCTCTAGTTTTGAAATTTTACTTTTCAAAGAAGAGTTGTTACTTTCTATAGGTAATACTTTTTCATTTAGAGAAGAAGTATATTCCTCAAGCTCACTATGAGTTTCAAAAGCAACTACTTGGACTTGTTTAATGTCATTGTACCTACTATGAAGACTCTGGTACTTTTCCAGTATTTGAGAGAGACATGATTCAAAATCAAAATGAGATAGTTCAGAAAATACCTCTTCAGAGTCGGAGTCTGATTCTGATTCTGACATCACGTTGTCTTCCGGTCCTCAGAATTTTCTGGATCATATGTAGTTTCCGTCAATTCAAAGTTGGCTTGTTCTTTGTCAGAATTTTCTTCTTCGGATTCCGAGTCATCCCATATAGCCATCAACCCCTTCTTACCGTTAGAAAAATTCTTCTTAGGCCTTCTGTCCTTTTTCAGCTTAGGACATTAATTTTTGTAGTGGTCTGACTCCTTGCACTCAAAGCAGATAATTTTTTTTTCCAAAACCTTGTTGCTTATGTTTAGAAGAAGAATCTGAACAACTAGCAGTTCTCCTAGCTCCTCTGAACTTCCCTAGCCCATCCTGCCTATGTTTCCAGAGTCTGTTGACCCTCTTAGAAATCAAAGATAACTCATTATCATCTTCTAAGTCTTCATCAGAAATATTTGATTCTTCCCCAGCTTAATAAGCTCTTGTCTTCTCAGGTTTGGACTTTAAAGCAACAAATTTACCTTGCTTCTGAGGTTCATCTTCCTCGAGTTCAATCTTGTGGCTTCTCAAAGAACTAACAAGTTCTTCAAGACTAATAATGTTAAGATCCTTTTCCAACTTCAAAGCAGTTACCATAGGTATTCATTTTTTACGGAGACTTTTGATTATCTTCTTGACATGATCAAATGTAGAGTATCCTTTGTCTAGAACTTTCAATCCTGCAACAAGGATCTGAAATCTTGAGAAAATAGTCTCAACGGTTTCATTATATTCCATTATGAGTGCTTCATACTTCTGTATTAAGGTCAAAACCTTTGTCTCCTTTACTTGAGAATTCCCCTCATGAGTCATCCTCAGATATTCAAATATAGATTTGGCATAACCTCTATTTGTTATCTTCTCATACTCAGTATAAGAGATATCATTTAGCAATATAGTTCTGGCCTTATGATGATTTTTGAAATATTTCTTTTTTTTTATCTTTCATAGCACTTCTTCCTATATTATTTCCTTCAGCATTAATTGGATGAATGTAGCCATCGACTACAAGATCCCAAAGATCAACATCGTATCCAAGAAAGAAACTTTCGATTCTATCTTTCTAGTAATCAAATTTATCACCATAAAAGATTGGTGGTTTAGAATTGTAGTGATCTCTCTCATTGTTGTTAACAACGTTAGCAGCGACCATTATTTCTCACACAAACTTGATCGGTATTGAACACGGTGAAGTGTTGATAAATCTTTTATCACAATCAGAACCGGAGCTCTGATGCCAATTGAAAGTGTGAAAAACACAAGAAAGGGGTGGGGGGGAATTGGGTTTTAAAAACAAAAGCTTTTTACCAACTCAAGAACACCACTTAAATGTCAATAACAAAGAGATAAAAACACAAGTATTTTTATCCTGGTTCGCTTGAAACTCAAAGCTACTCCAGTCCAACCGCCAAGGTGATTTTGCCTTATACACAAGAACTTAATCCACTATAATCAACTGATTATAATAATCACAAAGAATAACCGTCTTTGTCTTATCAAGGATCTGACTATACCCTAGTCTCCTTAAGGAATCACAAAGAACAACTTTCTTTGTCTTCTCAAGGATCCGGCTATACCCTAGTCTCCTTAAGGAAAATCAAACAAACAGTTTGAATGATATTTTGTGTGTTACAAGTTGCTTATATACATGAAGATTTTATACAAATGATAAACAAATACTTAAAGAAAAACTATGTATAAAAATGGTAGCTTTTCACAAAGAAATAGACTTGTCAAATAGTGTAGCGCTTCAACATTTTCTTCATGTCTTAAAGTCCCACTTATATAGCATAAGAAGAAGACCGTTGTAGGTAAAATAGGGAAACCAAATAGAGCGGTTGTTCACTGTTGGATGATGAAAAGAGTGATACTGCAGACTATCCTTCACCCACAAATTCAGGGACAAGTGTGATGTATAATATTGTCCTTGCCCATAATATTAGGTAGTGAAAGGAATATTTGATTTGTATTATGTACTATTTGTTCACGTATGCATTTGATCTTATCTTCATGTTCATTTGCTTCTGATGAAAGTTGATGAAGCATGAAATGAAGAAACATACAACTGGATTCAAAAACTTCAGAAACCTTAGTCAGAACCTTGACAATATTTGTAGTCTGGTTTGAGATCTTCAGTATCTTCAGAATCTTCAAACTCTTCAGGCAGACCCTTGATAACCTTAATGTCTGGCTTGAGATCCTCAGAATCTCCAGCTAAGTAACAAAACTTCAAAAACGTAACGACCAGAGTCACGTCCAGAAGCACAAACCAAGAGAACGTTGCAGCAACAACATAACATCTCTTCAAAAGCTTCTCAGGAGTGAATCAGCACAGAAGCAGCAAGATCATTGTAACAACAACTTGAACATATTTCAGAACTTATCACGATTAGCGCAGAAGCAGAATTTATAACACAATATTCAGAAACAGATAACGTTACACGTCATATACTCAGAATTAGAACTGGATGTTAAAGCTACACAATAACAAACCATTAGGGTATCAAAATTATTCTCACATTAATAAAACATTGTTATCATCAAAACTCAATGTATAAATGCAGAACCAAATCTTGTTCTAGTAGGTGCCCCTTGATTTCCTTGGGAATGAAGACATCTGAAGAAGTTTGGTCAAGACATCCACCTAGTCTCGACATACATAGAGTATTTGGTTGTTAAGCCTATGTTCACATTAGGCAAAACAAGGTCGAACCTGTAGCTCTAAGATGTATGTTGCTTGGATACACTGAAGGAGTCAAAGCTTATAGGCTGTGGTGCTTAGAGCTAGGTCACATGAGGTGTATCATAAATCAATATGTAGTTTTGAATGAAGCTGAGATGAATTTCAAGAAAACTGATGACGTTGGTCAAAGTTCGAAGATCTCTGAAGAAGAGCTGGAACAGGAAGAGATTCCTGTTGAGGTGGAGCATAGTGATGTCGAACTGCATAACCCATATGAAGTCAAAGAACAATCATAAGTTGCTGACGAAGATGAGGAGACTGATATTGACTACCTGCTGGGAAGAGACGGGTCGAGAAAAATCATCAATCCACCTCAGAGACTTGGTTACGTATATCTCATTACATTCACCTTAATCTCTATAAGTGATATTCTTAACGAAGAACCTAGAGACTACAATGAAGCTGTGTGGAATCGAAATAAGACTGAATGACTGAAGCCATGGATGATGAGATGAAATCTCTTCATAATAATAAAACTTGAGAGATGATTGAGAAACCTATTGGAGCCAGGTTAGTCAATTGTAAGGGAGTTTTCAAGGTTAAGGAAGGAATCAAAAGAGTGATGTCGAAGCGATTTGTGGAAATGTTGGTTGCTAGGGTGTTCACTTAGAAAGAAGGTCTAGACTTCAATGATGTGTTCTCACATGTTGTAAAGCATAGATCCATTAGAATATTGTTAGCCATGGTGGCAAAGTTCAACTTAGAACTTGAACAGATGGTTGTAAAGACAACTTTCTTGTATGGTGATCTAGATGAAACAATCCTGATAAGGCAACCTGAAGGGTATACAGAAAAGGGAAAGGAAGATTATATGTGCAATTTGAATATGTCATTATATGTCCTGAAATAATATCATCGACAATGGAATATGAGATTCGAAAAGTTCATCGCACACATAGGTTTCACTATAAGCCAATTCGACCACTGTTTTTACCTTAGATTTTGCCTTGGAAATTCACTTGTTATTTAGTTGCTTTATGTGGATGACATCCTCATAGAAAGCAACAATGTCAAGGATGTTATGAAGGAGAAGGCTGAACTCGATAAGGAGTTTGACATGAAGGGTTTAGGTGTTGCCTCAAGAATTCTTGGGATTGATATCCTGAGAGATAAAAAGCAGTAGAGATTATGCTTATCTTAAGAGACATGCCTACTGAAGATTCTCGACATGTTTGGTATATTGAACTCAAATCCTGTGGTAACATCGACTAATCCTTAACTCAAGATGAGTATGACTCAAAGTCATACTACTGAAGGCTAAAGAGCCTATATGAATAGCATTCTATATGCCAGTATAATAGGTTCTTTGATGTATGTTATGGTATGTACGAGTTCAGGCATAGCGAACAAAGTGAGCCTTGTAAGCAGGTATATGGCAAATCTTGGGAAGGCACATTGGGAAGCATTGAAATGGATTCTAAGGTACATAAATGGGTCTATGAGGAGAGTCCTAATTTATGGTGTAGCCTATGGTAATGATAGCAAATTTGAAATCGAAGGATTTGTCGACTCTGACTAAGGAGGTTGTATGGATTCCAAAAATCTATTTATGGATATGTGTTCACTATGTTTGGCACAACAATTAGTTGGAAAGCAACACTTTAGAAGGTTGTCACCTTATCAACCACTGAAGCGAAGTATATTTTCCTCACTGAAGTTGTGAAAAAAACATTGTGGTTTGAAGGTTTTTCTAAGGAGCTGAAACTCTAAGGTTGAGTTATCACTGTTAAATGTGATATTCAAAGTGCAATACATATGTCGAAGAATTCAACCTATCTTGAGTGAACCAAGCCCATCAATATATGGCTGTATTTCGGAAGAGAGATAATCAAGCATGGAGAAGTCCAAGTGCTGAAGGTTTTGACTGGTGACAATTCTGATGACAATCTAGCCTCAACAAGGTTAGCTTCATGGTTTGATAAGTAGTCAAATATGTGCATACCGTAGTCGAAGTCTGTTCTTACATGCATAAATATGTTAGCTTGTTGTTTAAGTTAGCATGTTAAATTAGGCCAGTCAGTTGGGCCAATTGTTTAGTATGTTAAATAACATACTAGTTCTCACTTCTCCACCAATCCCTGATAATCCTAATCAGAGGGAGAAAGTGGCATGGTTAAGATTCAATTGTAAACATTGTTCCTTAATGTGTAATTGAATCAAGAATCAAAATTTTGAACCACTTTGAATTGTATTTCTCTTTGCTTCTCTCTTTTTATTTTACTTTGTAGTTTTTCATGTTGATCAAGAAACTAATCATACTCTATTTTCTGGGCATCACTTTCACAACAAGTGTTTTATGTGACAAGAAATTACCGCTAAAACTGAAAGAAATTTTTATCGAACAACTGTAAGACATGAGATCTTATACGAAACAAAATGATAAGGTGTAATAAAGATCAACACGTAAGTAAACTAAGTGTAACAGATATGATGATATTGCGTTGTATGTATGGTAAGACTACATAAAATATGATTAAAAATGAAGATATTAGAGTCAGCTATGGGGTGACACCTAAAATAGAGAAGATAATGGAAAATAAGCTTATTTGATTTGTGTGGTTTTATGTGCTTAACACGTATAATAGGTTTTCAGGATGACAAGGTGAATAAAGCATGTTATTACACTTGAAAAAAAATTGAGACAACATATGAAGCAAGATGTTTTGACTTAGTGTGAGACATTCTGGCTCAGTCCATTTTTTAACACGCATTCTTTATCTAATTGAATATCCCTCCAGTAGGATTTGTTTCCTTTTTTGTTCGATAAGAATTTGATGCATATCACGTTTTTATTTGGAAAACATTTTATTCTTAATAAAACTGTTGAAGATATTTGAATTCTTATTTATGTTAAATAAATATTTAATTAGAATTAATTTCTTCAAGATTCAGAATTGGTTTAATGAATAAAGATTCATCTTTCACTTCTTGGAATCCAACCATTTTTATGTCAAAACCCTATTGGGATTTTTTTGCTGGATGTTGTCGCTATTTAAGGAGAGGTTTCTTCTTGTTTGAAGACTCGAACCTTGAAGAATTAAATTTTTCGTCTTTCTTGTTTTCATTGAGCATTTTGTTTAGGAAAAAGACATTGGACTGAGAGAGTTCAAATGAGAACTTCATGTACTATTGGCTAATGATTAATGAATTTCCTTTCATTAGGATGATATCCTACAAATTAAGGCGACTTTGCATCGAACTATGTTAATAACTATATTTGTTATTTATTCATCTTATTTGTTTATTGTTGTTACTTCATGGCATTTTCTCGCATTATTTCAAAATTGTGTGTGACATCTTGTTATCATTCGAACAAGACTTCAATTGGCATCAAAGGAATCACCCTGTTCTAGTTGGGCGAGCTCTAGATTTTTTCTACATTATGTTCAAAATGAACAATACTAAAGAAGAAGGATATGTGAATTGACCACTAGTTCCTGATGGTACAAACTATAATTATTGGAAGGCTCACACGGTTGTCTCTCTCAAGTCAATGGGCAACAAGACTTGGAAAACAGTCATAAGATGATGGACTTCTCAAAAGATTACAACTGAAGACAACACTGAAACTGTGAAGTCTGGAAAGGATTGAACAACGATAAAGGACGAAAAAATGCTTGGAATATCTCGTTTTATCTTAATTCCATTTACAATGGAGTTGACAAGAATATTTTCATAATCATTAATACTTGCACCAGTGCCAAAAATGCTTGGGAGACCCTTGAAGTTTCTCATGAAGGTACATCCAAAGTTTATATGTCAAAAATTTAACTTATCACAACAAAATTTGAAAAACCTGAAGAAGAAAAGGGATGAAACCATCTCTAAATTCAATGTTTGACTTTGTGACATTGTTAATAACTAACTTGCTCTTGGTGAAAAGATGTTGAAATAAAACTAGTAAGAAAACTTCTTAGGTCTTTTCCAAAGAGGTTTGCTATTTAGGTCATAACTATTGAAGAAGCTCAAGATGTGTCCAAAATTAAATTTGATGAGCTATTTGGATCCCTTTTCACCTTTTAAATGACTATTGATGACAAATTAGAGAAGAAAAAAAAGTATAAGTGTGGCATTCAAAGTAGATGCTGAAGAATATAGTGACCACATAGAAAGTGATGCAAATGAAAACTTAACTAAGTCCATTTCCCTTATACCTAAGAGTTTTAGCAAGGTCATGAGAATACATGACAGAAGATCTAGGCGTAATGTCACTTCAAATGTCAAAGACAATTAGTAATAAAATGCAAAGGTGCCAACTTTCAGCGTAAATGAAAAAATGAAGAAAAAAAATAAGAGTAAGGGAATTCAATGCCATGAATATAAAGGCTTTAAACACATTCAAATAAAATGTATAAAATTTCTTAGAAACCCGAAAAGGGCTACAATGCCACCTTCTCAGATAAAGAGTCAGATGAAGAAAGTGAATTTGATTAGGCTAACAATGTGGTTGCATTCATAACTCGCATAAGGTCAAGTTCAAACGTGCATGATGATGGTGATACAAGTGATTACGACTTATCTGATGATGCTCTTGTTGAAGCCTACAAGATAATGAACATTAAATGGACCAATGAATGTAAAGTTGGTGAGAAGCAAAAAGGAGAAAATTGAAGTCCTTCTTCAAGACAAAGTTCGTCCCATGGCTACTATCTTAGAGTTAAAGGAATAAGTTGACCATTTGAATTCTAAACTTCAAGGTATGAATAAATTTGTTCGTATGCTAAATTATGAAATTGAAACACTAGATGAAATTCTAGGGATGCTCAAGACGTCAAAGGACATGCAAAGAAGGGATATAAGTCTCGATAAACATGTTTCTTGCAACTGCTTAGAAAAAAAGTTCATAATGTCTGACTATAAGACTCGACATCCTATCAAACATCGTGACTATCATCCTAAGGCTCATGCCATTTTTTCCCGGGGTTTTCACTATTGTGGTCGCTAGGGTCATATACGACCTTATTGCTACAAATTTTATGGTAGACTTTCTTTTCAACCACATCCTCAATGGAGGGAAAGAAATGATGTTCGTCCTCAAAAAATTTGGTGAGCCAATGCAGAGACTCTAAGTCATATTTCTTATACCTCTCTAATGGTCTCATCTCGTGAACATTGTTATTTTGATAGTGTCTTCTCTAGACATGATTGGAGAAAAAAATTATTTGAAGGTCATTAAAACTTATTCTACTAGCTATGTCTCATTCAGCTATAGAGTCAATGATAAAATTATGGGGAAATGGAATTTAGATTATTCTAGTCTCCCGTGTCTAAATTATGTGCTTCTAGTTGACGCTCTCTGTCATACGGTGAACTGGACTTTTTGTGTTTTTTATCGCAATGTCGTGGTTAGCAAGAGTCGCCACCGACTTTTCTTTTATCCAATAAGGAAAGGTGGAAAAGAACAGGAAAGACCTTAATTTAGATTTTGGGTTCGGGAGGTACATTATACAAAGGGAAGGTGTTAGCACCCTTTGTATCCATGGTTATCCATGGGCTCTTAATTGCTCGATCACTTATATTATTTTTGTCTGAAAAAAGTGTTTGTGAATTGTTTGGAAAATTGTTTTTGGAAAGAGAATTTAACTTTGTAATGATTCTTGTATGAATATATACAAAGTAGTTATCTCGTTTAGTTTTGGAAATTGTTTAGAAAAATATAACTCGGTAATGATTCTAGTATGAATATATACCAAGTGGTGATTTTCTAAAGATATTTTGAAAGGTGTGAGGTGTGAAAATTGTTTTTAGATTGTGAGCCAATAATTAAGAGTTATACCGACCCAAGGTCTTTATGAGCATTTCCTATCCTTATGAGGGTAAAACTGTCCTTATTATTGAGAAATAAGTAGTTTTATCCTTTGGATGTTTAAGGGTCATCGTAGGGTCATCGATAGGTCATTGAAGGCAACAGTTACGAGGATATCTTAGCATTCGAAGGGACTATCATCTTTTAACCGTAGGCAACATCGGAGGGTCATCGAGGGACAAAGTTGTATATTCGAAGGCAACATCCGAGGGACTATAATTTATTTTATGATGATTTAAACGAAGGGTCTTTGCTAAGGGTATCCCCACGTTCGCGGGACATGACCGTAATATCGTAATCGTAAGGCGACAAAGAGAGGTCCAAGATCACTTATTCAAAGGCAAAGTTTTACAATTAATTATATAATTAGGATGAAACTCCACATTAAAATTATTAAAAATAATATATTAAAAAAAATTAATACATTAGAAATTAATACATTAAAAATTAATTTAGGGTGAAACTCCACAAGGGTATCCCACAACTAAAGTGGAATACCTAGCCAATAACCTTTTCCTGGGATATGCGAACCTTTACGAAACTCAAAAAAAAAGAAACATGTCAGAACACCAAATCAGGGTGCAATCGAAGATTACACCGGAGAAATATCACAACAATAAATAGGATAGGATGAATAATGCATGGCTATGATAAAACATAAAAAAAAAGAATAGAAAAGTCAGCTACTGTCTCGTTCGCCTCTGCCTCGCCTAGCGAAGGCCAGGCGAATACTCGCCCCAGGCTCGCCTAGCGAAGTGCTAGCGAGCGGCCACGGATTTTGAATTCGAAAACAGCCCCATGTTAGGAACTTTGAATTTTATGGCATTTTATCACAGGAATAACATGGTCAAACATTCAGGGTATTCAGGCATATTTAAATTCCCATACGAAAGCAAATTATATATCAACATTTTATCATGATGCATTATATATGTAGATATGGCCAATTGAAAGTATAAACAATAGAGATACGCAAACCTGTTTGCCAATTCAAGGTTGAAGGGATTGACCACTTGTAATATCGGAATAAGTTAGGCAGCGGGAATTGGACGACGATGGCTTCGGTGCAGATGGGCTGCCTTCAGGGTTTCTTTACTCTGAATTCTCCGGGTAGGCAGGGTTCCTATGCCAAAACTTCTATTCGTTCTTCTCTGTTCTCCTCCTCTTTTTTTTTCAGTGAATCTCCCAGTGTAACTCCAAGTGTCACTCCCCTACTGAAACTTCAGTATTTATAGACTAATTTCGTGGGTAATGGGCTTGGAATGAGGGAGACCCAAGTCCAAAATAATTTTTTATATTTTATTTATTTATTTATTTTAATTATTTAATTAATTAATTAATTAATTAATTAAAAAAAATTTCTCTTTTTTTTTTTTTTTCGTATCTCGTTTTTTTTTTTTTTTTTTTTTTTTTTTTTTTTTTTTGGGTTTAGAATGAAGCCCGAAATTTTTGTTGTCTGTCAGCTTCGCTAGGCGAGCGCGTAGCGAACAGGCCAGTTTGGGCCATTTTCTGGATTGGGCCATCCGTGAGCTGGGCCTTTGTTTCTTCAAGATCAGTGTTATATATGAGTCGGAATGCCTTGCAAAATGTCTTGAAATATTAATGGGCAAATTTTGGGGTATGACAGCTGCCCCTGTTCAATATTCTTGGACCGAGAGAGTTAGAATGGTGTGTACGCCATTCGTGGTCTGGAGGTGGAAGATTATTGAACACTAGAATGCCCCAAAAATTTGCACTTGAGAATCGACAGTTGGTCTTGATGGAGATGGGCTTAAAGGTGCCATCCGGGAGGTTTGATGACGAAAGCTTCAGATCGCGCCGTATATTAGGCCAATTTGAAGACATGGGTGCCACACTGGGTCGTACGTTAGACCGTATAATGAGTCATCCATTAGGCTGCCGACTTCGCTGGGGAGTCGGAGTGTGTCATATGCTGTTGGGGATAAAGGATCAGAATGGACCATACGCTAGATCGTATCTGAGTTGCAGAATGAGCCGTACGTTAGGCTGAATCTGATGACGAAAGGGGTAGTCGTACGTTAGACTACACTTCAGAAATGTACCGTATGTTAGGTAGGATCTGATGATGAAAGGGGTAGTCGTACGTTAGACTACACTTCAGAAATGTACCGTATGTTAGGTAGGATCTGATGATGAAAGGGGTTGTAAGATCCAAACGGGTCGTACGTTAGACCGCGTTGGAGTTGCTGGAGTTCAGAATGGATCGTACGCTAGATCGTATCTGAGTTGCAGAATGAGCCGTCCGTTAGGCTGCATCTGAAAAAGAAAGTAGTCGTACGCTAGACTACACCCCTGAATGTACCGTACGCTAGGCAGCATCTGAGGATTTGAAGGTCCAAATGGGTCGTACGTTAGACCGCATTGGAGTTGCTGAAGAAGTCATATGTTGGGCTGAATCAGAATGAACCGTACGTTAGGCTGTATCTGATAACCTGTATATGTTGTACTTGCAATAAATGTCTGGGATGGGCTTAAAGATGCCATCATTAGGAGGATATCGAAGTGTTGTCAGAATGAATGTTCCCATGAACTGTATTTGAAATATGTATCTGAATCTTAAATGTGATTGATAAAGGTGTCTGTCTGAATGAACCTTCTACTTTGACTATATCAGGAGGATAAATAACCTGCAAAGAAAAGTTAGCTTCATGCTATGTCATGATGCATGAGATGTTTCGTGTTATGCTAAAATAAATGTGAATGTTGTATGCATGCGTATGCTGTGAAAGGATGTAATGAATGAGTTATGCGTATGAGAAGTTCTGCTTGGGGACTCTACTGGGGAAAATAAATCCCCATCTACTGATTTGAGACATTTGTGTCGATGACCCTTTCTCGGCTGGGGATGCTTGATTTCTGTCTGATGGTGGAAATATTCAACAGAGCCTGGCTGGGGATGGATGAGATGATCAATCTGTCTGGTGACGCCGACCTCTGTTGGGGAGTAGCTGGCTGTGCCGGGGAATACTGCCAATTTCTTCTGGGAAAAATAGGCTTGCTGGGGAAGAGAATTGGTAGCGGATTCATTGGAAGCATGGTTAGACCTTATCCTCGATCCTGAAGTCTTGTAGTAATTGCTATTGCTATTCTATGCATGTATTTTGGTAAACATTGGTCATATTCAAATGCATATATTAATTCAAATTAAATCAATGGACGTTTACGCAAACAAACAGAAAAAGAAAAAACAAAAGCATCTTTTGAAAGAAGGTTGTATTGATTTTGAAAGAAGGCCTATAAACAGGCAATTTGTGTACAAGGAGACAGAAATCCTAGTAAGAGGAAATTGTCGAAAACAAAGAGAAAGCTATGTGGAAAAAGTCCTATTGATTTTAAGTCTACTACTGTCATTATGTCTTCAAGCATCTCATCCCCTGCTGTCGGATGGAAGTGATTGGCTTGTTCAGTCCCTTGAACTTGGATGAAGTTGACTAAGAACGGGACATAGTCATACGCTTTAATCCCTAATTTTTGCCTGGACCGCCTTTTCAGGTTTTCAGTCCACCAGGATACCCTTTTTGCCCAAGCCGCCTTTTCAGGTTTTCGACTTGCGGGTGTACATTTTTTTTTATATATCCCTAATTTTTGCCCGAACCCTTTTGGTTCGCCGGGATGCCCTTACTTTTGCCTAGATACGTCGATCTAGCGGGTCTCTTTTATGCGTAGTATTTTTTAACTATGTCCGCGTTCACGGGATGTGGAAGTCTTCACCATCCATTGTAGCGAGTATCATGGCTCCACCTGAGAATACCTTCTTAACTACAAATGGCCCTTCGTATGTGGGAGTCCATTTGCCTCTGGGGTCAGTTTGTGGTAGGATGATGCGTTTGATTACCAAGTCGCCAATTTGATACACTTGTCTCTTGACCTTTTTGTTGAATGCCCTGGTCATGCGCTTCTGATATATCTGCCCGTGACATACAGCCGCAAGTCTCTTCTCATCCATCAAATTTATCTGATCGAGTCGAGTCTGAATCCATTCGTCCTCGTCTAAGCCCGCCTCTTTCATGATTCTTAGAGAGGGAATCTGAACTTCCACTGGTAAAACGGCTTCCATTCCGTAGACTAAAGAGAAAGGAGTTGCCCCTGTCGAAGTTCGCACGGAAGTACGATAACCATGAAGAGCAAATGGTAACATCTCATGCCAGTCTTTGTATGTTACCGTCATCTTTTGTATAATCTTCTTAATATTCTTATTAGCCGCTTCTACAGCGCCGTTCATCTTTGGCCGGTACGGAGAAGAGTTATGGTGTTTTATTTTGAACTGCGTGCAGAGTTCAGTAATCATCTTGTTGTTCAAATTAGTGCCATTGTCAGTGATAATTCTCTCAGGGACGCCGTATCGGCAGATGAGGCTGTTCTTGATGAATCGTGCCACCACATTCTTAGTAACAGAAGCAAATGAGGCTGCCTCCACCCACTTTATGAAGTAATCAATAGCAACAAGGATGAAACGATGTCCATTAGAGGCGGTAGGTTAATTTCGCCAATCACATCAATGCCCCACATTGCAAAGGGCCACGGCGCGGTCAACACGTTTAATGGAGCAGGAGGCACATGTACTTTATCCGCATAGATCTGGCACTTATGACAAGTTCTGGAGTGATGGTGGCAATCAGTTTCCATGGTAGACCAATAATACCCTGACCTCAGAATCTTCTTGGCCATTGTATGTCCACTAGAATGAGTCCCAAAGATACCGTCGTGCATGTCTTCCATAATCTTCTCTGATTCCTTCTATCCACACAGCGAAGCAAAGTCGAATCATGGTTACGTTGTACAATATTCCATTACTCAAAAGAATTTAGCGGAGAACTTCCTCAGAAATTTCCTGTCATTGATGGATGTCCCTTCAGGGTATTCTTGAGCTTCTAAATATCTTTTTGTCTCGTGGTACCAAGGCTTCTCTTCTACTTCATCAGCGTTAAGTTCATAACAATATGCTGGTTCGTCTAGTCGTTCAATGGTAATCCGGGGAGCTTCATTGTCCCATCTGACTCTGAACATAGATGACATGGTAGCTAATGCGTCTGCCAACTGGTTCTCCTCTCGTGGAATATATTCGAATGTGATCTCTTCAAAGTATGGGATTAATGTCAACACCCGTTCTCGATAAGGGATGAGATTCGGATGTTTAGTGTCCCATTCTCCTTTGACCTGACTGATTACCAAGGCTGAGTCTCCGTACACCTTCAAGAACTTGATTCTTAGGTCTATAGCAGCTCTGAGTCCCAAAATACACGCTTCATACTCAGCCATATTGTTGGTGCATTCAAAAACATAGTCTAGCGGTGAAAGGCGTATGGCCACCCTTGGGGGAAATGATCACGACGCCAATACCGTTGCCCAATGCGTTAGATGATCCATCAAAAACCATAGTCCATCGGGATCCCACTTCGGGTCCTTCCTCTGGTCCAGGTTCTTCATAATCAGTAACAAGCATGACATCCTCATCTGGGAACTCAAAATCATAGACTGATAATCATTCACTGCCTGATGAGCCAAATGATCAGCTAGCACGCTTCCTTTGATTGCTTTTTGGGTGGTATACTGGATATCATACTCTGTTAAAATCATCTGCCATCTTGCTATTCTTCCGGAGAGGGCGGGTTTTCTCAAATATGTATTTGATAGGATCCATCTTAGAAATCAACAAAGTGGTGTGATTCAACATATACTGTCTTAGTCGGCGAGCAGCCCAGGCCAAAGCATAGCAAGTTTTCTCGAGCAGTGAGTATCTTGTTTCACAGTCGGTAAACTTTTTGCTAAGGTAGTATATGGCATACTCTTTTCGACCGGACTCGTCATGTTGTCCCAACACGCACCCCATTGAGTTTTCTAAAACGGTTAAATACATGATTAGAGGTCTTCCCTCAACTGGTGGCACCAGAATTGGAGGTTCTTGGAGGTACTTCTTGATTTTGTCGAAAGCTTCTTGACATTCATCATTCCATATCATCTCTTGATTTTTTCTCAGTAACTTGAAGATGGGTTTGCAAGTAGCGGTCAAATGGGAAATAAATCGGGCAATGTAATTCAAATGTCCCAAGAAACCTCTGACTTCTTTATCCGTACGGGGAACTAGCATCTCTTGAATAGCTCTCACCTTGGCTGGGTCGACCTCAATACCTTTACCACTGACAACAAAACCACCATAGCACGCTGGTACGTTGCTCCTGCGTTCTTTAAACCAAACGGCATTACTTTATAACAGAAGGTGCCCCATTGCGTCACAAACGTAGTCTTCTCCATGTCCTCAGGTGCCATTTTGATCTGGTTATAACCCGAGAATCCATCCATGAAGGAGAATACCTTGTGTTGAGCGGTGTTGTCTACCAGAACATCAATGTGTGGCAGTGGGAAATCATCCTTGGGACTCGCTCTATTCAAATCTCTGTAATCCACACACATTCGCACCTTACCATCCTTCTTTGGCACTGGTACCACATTAGCAACCCATTGAGGATAAGAAGTAACCGCCAGAAAACCAGCATCGAATTGTTTCATGACTTCGGCCTTGATTTTCTCGGACATTTCAGGACGCATGCGACGAACCTTTTGCTTAACAGGACGACAATCTTCCTTCGTCGGCAAACGATGCACTACTATATCGGTATCCAGCCTGGCATGTCTTCGTAAGACCAAGCAAAAATCTCCACATAGTCATGTAGCATTTGAATCAATCTTCTTTTGACACTGATTCCAAGCCTGCTCCTATTTTGACTTCTCTCTTGTCCACCTCGGTACCCAGATTTACAGTCTCAACTGACTCCTCATGCGGCTGTATAGTCCTTTCTTCTTGTAGTAACATTCTGGCAAGTTCTTCAGGTACTTCACAATCTTCCTCACTTCCATCTTCGGCTCGGTAGATCGGATTTTCAAAGTCATAATGAACAGTAGTAGAACTATTATCAACAGGATCCAGAGTGGATAGGGATCTGCAATTCGTTACGTGCGTGTGTGTAAGAAAACATAGCTCGTTTGAAAGATAATAGGAAAGACAAAGAGCGCAATATTTGAATGCAAACGTCCATTGATTTATTGAATATAAATATGCTTATGAAAATGACAAAACCCTAACAAATTAGCTATTGTGCCTCGGGCATAGACACAATGCTTAAGAAGTTTGATTGTAAAAGAAATTAAAATTGCAATTCTAGAATAAACAATAACAATTACTCCTGACTAAAGGAAATCGGGATAATGTCTTCAGTCTTCCAATTGTTGAGTCCGTCACCAATTGTTGGGAAAATCCAGCTATCCAAGTCGCAATCACTATCAGCATCTTCCATAGCATTAATCTGATTTTTGACTATCTTTCCAGAGTTAAACCCAGGCCAGCTTTATCAGACTTGTACGGTACATTGATCAGTTGACCCCAACCAGCACGATCACCATTTTCAATCACGGCTTGAGCATCTTTCAGAGAGATCATGACAGGGGGAGCACGAACAACCTTGGGCACAAGGGGAGTTGGCTTAAGGACAGGACTGGGTGGAGGAACCACTTCAAATGACTGAGAAGGAGTCTCAAAGAATTCACCATCCATCTCGACGTATTTGAAGGCTTGCACACTACTGACAATATACTCTTCTTCTCCACATACAGTGACAACCATGCCTGCTATTGGATACTTCAGCTTTTGATGAAGCGACGAAGCTACCGCACCTGCCCCATGGATCCAAGGGCGCCCCAACAAGAAGGAGTAGGCGGGACGAATGTCCATCATGTGAAAGGTAGTGTTGAAGACTTGAGGTCCTATCTTGATAGGGAGAACCACTTCACCATAGACGACACTCTTCGCACCATCGTAAGCACGCACCACAACATCACTAGGTTTCAGTTCAATGCCTTTGTAGTCAAATTTATCGAGTACAGCTTTCGGGAGCACATTCAAGGAAGAGCCGTTGTCGATCAACACGTGAGCCAGGGTGATCCCCTCACACTCGATGGAGATATGCAGAGCTTTATTGTGATTCTTTCCTGCTGGCGTCAGGTCAGCATCGGAAAAGCCTAGGCCATTGTCAACAGTCAAATTAGCAACATAATGTTCGAATTGATCGACGGATGTTTCTTGAGGCACATGAGCGGTCTTCAAGAATTTCATCAATGCATTGGCATGGGATTCAGAGGATAATAACAAGGACAACATTGAGATTTTAGACGGAGTATGCCCCATTGTTCCACTACATCAAAATCGCTCTTACGGATGATTTTCAGCATCTCTTCCATTTCCTGTTTGGCAACATCTTCAGAAGTAACTTCGACCGATGTCTCTGACTGAGGAGGATTGACTGGTCTTTTTCCTCGAATTTCGGGAGCGGGAGGTGAGATTTCTGGGGAGTAGATCCTTCCACTTCGAGTAACTTTACTAGTCCCCACAATATCATTAGGATTAGCAGAACTACCAACCTGCTTTATGCCATGGATGTAAACGTCGCCTCCATAGTTCCACGGAATAGCTTTGCTGGAGGAATATGGCACGGGGCCAGGTGCGTAATAATCAGGGGAGCCACTTTGGGCTCAGCGGTAATCTTCACAGGCACTCTAGTAGCGGTAATCTTCACTGGAGCTTTGGACCTAGCAATCACAGATACCTCTTCAATAGAGTTGTCCACCTTAGGAACCCTTTCAAATAGAATTGTACGATCATCCATCAACCGTTGAATGCCGTTCTTCAACTTCAAACAATCATTGGGTCGGAGTACACAGAGATCGCAATCTTCAGCACAACCTGGAAATAAACCAGCTTGCAATAAATTCTTCTTAACGATCAGGAGAGGAGATGCTAAATCAGCAACGTCAGTAACGTGAGAATTGTCGTCCACAACATTAACATTCTGGTCATGATTAGGCATAGGTGCTGTGATGACATTGGGGGTCGCCGGAGGATCAAATTCAATTTCTCCAGCGTCGATCATATCCTGAATCTTGTTCTTCAACAACCAGCAATCATTCGTATCATGCCCGGGGCTATCGGAGTGATAGGCACACCTGGCGTTGGGATTATAACGAGGAGAAATAGTGTTGGGATTTGCAGGAGGGCCTCTGAGGGTAATCAAATTGGCCTTTAACATACTCTGCAGTGCTTGGGTTAAACTCATATTGATCTTGGTAAACTGTCTTCTCGACCTGTCTTGTCTGTGTTGGAAGTTCTGAGATGGCGGTGCGGCAATTGTAACTGCCCCACAAGTATGGTCACGATTCTTCTTGTTATGCTTCCTCTCACTGTACACAGCATTTGATTCACTCTTTCCCTGATAGGACTTTTTGGTGCTTGCAGAAGTAGCTGCCTGTATCTTTCCACTTCGAATGCCGCTTTTCCCAACCCGTTCACCTGTCAAGATAAGTTCAGTGAAACCTGACGAGGACTTCCCAGTAGATGGCTGTAGAATGGCCAGTCAGTGTACCCATGAACATGTCCACTAACTCTCGATCAGTCATAGGGGGTTTGACTCTGCCAGCCAAATCTCTCCACTTTTGAGCATATTCTTTGAAACTTTCTTTAGAGCCCATAGTCATATTTTGTAGCTGTAGCCGAGTAGGCGCTAACTCAGAATTATACTGGTAGTGCTTGTAGAAAGCTGTTGCTAAATCAGTCCATGTGCGGATGTTAGAGCTCTCAAGCTGATAATACCACTCTAACTGTGTGCCAGACAGACTCTCTTGGAAGAAATGGATCCACAGTTTCTTATCAGTAGTGTGCGGCTGAATCTTTCTCACATAAGCCCTTAGATGCTGTCATACGGTGAACTGGACTTTTTTGTGGTTTTAATCGCAATGTCGCGGTTAGCAAGAGTCGCCACCGACTTTTCTTTTATCCAATAAGGAAAGGTGGAAAAGAACAGGAAAGACCTTAATTTAGATTTTGGGTTCGGGAGGTACATTATACAAAGGGAAGGTGTTAGCACCCTTTGTATCCATGGTTATCCATGGGCTCTTAATTGCTCGATCACTTATATTATTTTTGTCTAAAAAAGTGTTTGTGAATTGTTTGGAAAATTGTTTTGAAAAGAGAATTTAACTTTGTAATGATTCTTGTATGAATGTATACAAAGTGGTTATCCGTTTTAGTTTTGAAAATTGTTTAGAAAATATAACTCGGTAATGATTCTAGTATGAATGTATACCAAGTGGTGATTTTCTAAAGGCATTTTGAAAGGTGTGAGGTGCAAAAAAAAATGTTTTAAGTTGTGAGCCAGCAATTAAGAGTTATACCGACCAAGGTCTTTATGAGTATTTCCTATCCTTATGAGGGTAAAACTGTCCTTATTATTGAGAAATAAGTAGTTTTATCCTTTGGATGTAAAAGGGTCATCGTAGGGTCATCGATTGGTCATTGAAGGCAACAGTTACGAGGATACCTTAGCATTCGAAGGGACTATCATCTTTTAACCGTAGGCAACATCGGAGGGGTCATCGAGGGACAAAGTTGTATATTCGAAGGCAACATCCGAGGGACTATAATTTATTTTATGATTTAACCGAAGGGTCTTTGCTAAGGGTATCCCCACGTTCGCGGGACATGACCGTAAGATCGTAATCGTAAGGCAACAAAGAGAGGTCCAAGATCACTTATTCAAAGGCAAAGTTTTACAATTAATTATATAATTAGGATGAAACTCCACATTAAAATTATTAAAAATAATATATTAAAAAATTAATACATTAGAAATTAATACATTAAAAATTAATTTAGGGTGAAACTCCACAAGGGTATCCCACAAATAAAGTGGAATACCTAGCCAATAACCTTTTCCTGGGATATGTGAACCTTTACGAAACTCAAAAAAAGAAACATGTCAGAACACCAAATCAGGGTGCAATCGAAGATTACACCGGAGAAATATCACAACAATAAATAGGATAGGATGAATAATGCATGGCTATGATAAAAACATAAAAAAAAACAGACTAGAAGAATCAGGTACTGTCTCGTTCGCCTCTGCCTCGCCTAGCGAAGGCCACGGATTTTGAATTTGAAAACAGCCTCATGTTAGGAACTTTGAATTTTATGGCATTTTATCACAGGAATAACATGGTCAAACATTCAGGGTATTCAGGCGTATTTAGATTCCCATACGAAAGCAAATTATATATCAACATTTAATCATGATACATTATATATGTAGATATGGCCAATTGAAAGTATAAACAATAGAGATACGCAAACCTGTTTGCCAATTCAAGGTTGAAGGGATTGACCACTTGTAGTATCGGAATAAGTTAGGCAGCGGGAATTGGACGGCGATGGCTTCGGTGCAGATGGGTTGCCTTCAGGGTTTCTTTACTCTGAATTCTCCGGGTAGGCAGGGTTCCTATGCCAAAGTTTCTATCCGTCCTTCTCTGTTCTCTCTCTTTCTTTTTCCTCAAGGTTTTGTTCCAAGGAAACCTCAGAGTGTTTTGCTTCTCTTCCTTCTTTCTCCAGTGAATCTCCCAGTGTAAACTCCAAATCTAACTCCAAGTCTCACTCCCCCTACTGAAACTTCAGTATTTATAGACTAGTTTCGTGGGTAATGGGCTTGGACTGAGGGAGACCCAAGTCCAAAATAATTTGTTATATTTTATTTATTTATTTATTTTAATTATTTAATTAATTAATTAATTAATTAATTAATTAATTAAAAAAAAATTCTCTTTTTTTTTCTTTTTTTTCTTTTTTTTTTTTCGTTTTTTTTTTTCGTTTTTTTTTTTTTTTTTTTTTTTTCTTAGGAAAAATGATGGGTAATTTTTGGGGTATGACAGCTGCCCCTGTTCAATATTCTTGAACCGAGAGAGTTAGGATGGCGTGTATGCCATTCGTGGTCTGGAGGTGGAAGATTATTGAACACTAGAATGCCCCAAAAATTTGCACTTGAGAATCGACAGTTGGTCTTGATGGAGATGGGCTTAAAGATGCCATCCGGGAGGTTTGATGACGAAAGCTTCAGATCGCGCCGTATATTAGGCCAATTTGAAGACATGGGTGCCACACTGGGTCGTACGTTAGACCGTATAATGAGTCATCCATTAGGCTGCCGACTTCGCTGGGGAGTCGGAGTGTGTCATATGCTGTTGGGGATAAAGGATCAGAATGGACCATACGCTAGATCGTATCTGAGTTGCAGAATGAGCCGTACGTTAGGCTGAATCTGATGACGAAAGGGGTAGTCGTACGTTAGACTACACTTCAGAAATGTGCCGTATGTTAGGTAGCATCTGTGGGGATGGACATCCGAACAGGTCGTACGTTAGACCGTCGCAGAATGAGTCGTCTGTTAGGCCGCATCTGATGATGAAAGCGGTAGTCGTACGCCAGACTACACTTCAGAAATGTACTGTACGTTAGGTAGCATCTGAGGGTTGTAAGATCCAAACGGGTCGTACGTTAGACCGCGTTGGGGTTGTTGGAGTTCAGAATGGATCGTACGCTAGATCGTATCTGAGTTGCAGAATGAGCCGTACGTTAGGCTGTATCCGAAGAAGAAAGTAGTCGTACGCTAGACTACACCCCTGAATGTACCGTACGCTAGGCAGCATCTGAGGATTTGAAGGTCCAAATGGGTCGTACGTTAGACCGCATTGGAGTTGCTGAAGAAGTCATATGTTGGGCTGAATCAGAATGAACCGTACGTTAGGCTGTATCTGATAACCTGTATATGTTGTACTTGCAATAAATGTCTGGGATGGGCTTAGAGATGCCATCGTTAGGAGGATATCAAGTGTTGTCAGAATGAATGTTCCCATGAACTGTATTTGAAATATGTATCTGAATCTTGAATGTGATTGATAAAGGTGTCTGTCTGAATGAACCTTCTACTTTGACTATATCAGGAGGATAATTAACCTGCAAAGAAAAAGTTAGCTTCATGCTATGTCATGATGCATGAGATGTTTCGTGTTATGCTAAAATAAATGTGAATGTTGTATGCATGCGTATGCTGTGAAAGGATGTAATGAATGAGTTATGCGTATGAGAAGTTCTGCTTGGGGACTCTACTGGGGAAAATAAATCCCCATCTACTGATTTGAGACATTTGTGTCGATGACCCTTTCTCGGCTGGGGATGCTTGATTTCTGTCTGATGGTGGAAATATTCAGCAGAGTCGGGCTGGAGATGGATGAGATGATCAGCCTGTCTGGCGATGCCGACCTCTGTTGGGGAATAGCTGGCTGTGCCGGGGAATACTGCCATTTCTTCTGGGAAAAAATAGGCTTGCTGGGGAAGAGAATTGGTAGCGGATTCATTGGAAGCATGGTTAGACCTTATCCTCGATCCTGAAGTCTTGTAGTAATTGCTATTGCTATTCTATGCATGTATTTTGGTAAACATTGGTCATATTCAAATGCATATATTAATTCAAATTAAATCAATGGACATTTACGCAACCAAAACAGAAAAGTAAAAACAAAAGCATCTTTTTTTTGAAAGAGGGTTGTATTGATTTTGAAAGGAGGCCTATAAACAGGCAATTTGTGTACAAGGAGACAGAAATCCTAGTAAGAGGAAATTGTCGAAAACAAAGAGAAAGCTATGTGGAAGAAGTCCTATTGATTTTAAGCCTACTACTGTCATTATGTCTTCGAGCATCTCATCCCCTGCTGTCGGATAGAAGTGATTGGCTTGTTCAGTCCCTCGAACTTGGATGAAGTTGACTGAGAACGGGACATAGTCATACGCTTTAATCCCTAATTTTTGCCTGGACCGCCTTTCAGGTTTTCAGTCCACCAGGATACCCTTTTTTGCCCAAGCCGCCTTTTCAGGTTTTCGACTTGCCGGGTGTACATTTTTTTTTATATATCCTAATTTTTGCCCGAACCCTTTTGGTTCGCCGGGATGCCCTTACTTTTGCCTAGATACGTCGATCTAGCGGGTCTCTTTTATGCGTAGTATTTTTTAACTATGTCCGCGTTCACGGGATGTGGGAAGTCTTCACCATCCATAGTAGCGAGTATCATGGCTCCACCAGAGAATACCTTCTTAACCACAAATGGCCCTTCGTATGTGGGAGTCCATTTGCCTCTGGGATCACCTTGTGGTAGAATGATACGCTTGATCACCAAGTCGCCAAGTTGGTACACCTGTCTCTTAACTCTTTTGTTAAATGCCTGGGTCATGCATTTCTGATATATCTGCCCATGACAAACAGCCGCAAGTCTCTTCTCATCAATCAGATTTATCTGATCGAGTCGAGTCTGAATCCATTCATCTTCATCTAAGCCCGCCTCTTTCATGATTCTTAGAGAGGGAATCTGAACTTCCACTAGTAAGATGGCTTCCATTCCATAGACTAAAGAGAACGGAGTTGCCCCTGTCGTAGTGCGCACTGAAGTGCGATAACCGTAAAGAGTAAAGGGTAACATCTCATGCCAGTCTTTGTATGTTACTGTCATTTCTTGCATGACCTTCTTGATATTGTTAGCAGTCCCCACGGCGCCGTTCATCTTTGGCCGGTACGGAGAAGAGTTATGGTGTTTTATTTTGAACTGCGTGCAGAGTTCAGTAATCATCTTGTTGTTCAAATTAGTACCATTGTCAGTGATAACTCTTTCAGGAGACAGCAGGTTTCTCAAATAGGTATTTGATAGAATCCATCTTAGAAGTCAATAAGGTGGTATGATTCACATATACTGTCTTAGTCGGCGAGCAGCCCAGGCCAAAGCACAGCAAGCTTTCTCGGCTGTGAGTATCTTGTTTCACAGTCGGTACCTTTTGCTAAGGCAGTATATGGCATGCTCTTTTCGACCAGACTCGTCATGTTGCCCCAACACACCTCATTGAATTTTCTAACACGGTCAAATACGTAATTAAAGGTCTTCCTTCAACTGGTGGCATCGGAACTGGAGGTTCTTGGCGATATTTCCTGATTTTGTCATAAGCTTCTTGGCATTCATCATTCCATACCATCTCTTGATTTTGTCTCAGTAATTTGAAGATGGGTTTGCAGGTAGCAGTCAAGTGTGGAATGAATCGGGCAATGTAATTCGAGTGCCCCAAGAAACCTCTGACTTCTTTCTTGTTTATTTCAGTACCCAGATTTACAATTTCAATTGATTCCTCATGCGGCTGTATAGTCTTTTCTTCTCGCAGTAGTCGGGCAAGTTCTCCAGGGACTTCACAATCTTCCTCGCTTCCATCCTCGGCTTGGTAGATCGGATTTTCAAAGTCATAATGAACAGTAGCAGAGTCATTACCAACAGGATCCAGAGTGGATATGGATCGGCAAATTGTTACGTGAGTGTGTGCAAGAAACATAGCTTGTTTGAAAAATGACAGGAAAGATAAAGAGCGCAATATTTGAATGCAAAAAGTCCATTGATCTATTGAATATGAATATGCTTATGAAAATGACAAACCCCTAACAAATTAGCCATTGTGCCTCGGGCATAGACACAATGCTTTAAGAAGTTTGATTGTAAAGAAAATTAAAATTTGCAATTCTAGAATAAACAATAACAATTACTCCTGACTAAAGGAAATCGGGATAATGTCTTCAGTCTTCCAATTGTTGAGTCCGTCACCAATTGTTGGGAAAATCCAGCTATCCAAGTCGCAATCACTATCAGCATCTTCCATAGCATTAATCTGATTTTTGACTATCTTTCCAGAGTTAAACCCCAGGCCAGCTTTATCAGACTTGTACGGTACATTGATCAGTTGACCCCAACCAGCACGATCACCATTTTCAATCGCGGCTTGAGCATCTTTCAGAGAGATCATGACAGGGGGAGCACGAACAACCTTGGGCACAAGGGGAGTTGGCTTAAGGACAGGACTGGGTGGAGGAACCACTTCAAATGACTGAGAAGGAGTCTCAAAGAATTCACCATCCATCTCGACGTATTTGAAGGCTTGCACACTACTGACAATATACTCTTCTTCTCCACATACAGTGACAACCATGCCTGCTATTGGATACTTCAGCTTTTGATGAAGCGACGAAGCTACCGCACCTGCCCCATGGATCCAAGGGCGCCCCAACAAGCAGGAGTAGGCGGGACGAATGTCCATCACGTGAAAGGTAGTGTTGAAGACTTGAGGTCCTATCTTGATAGGGAGAACCACTTCACCATAGACAACACTCTTCGCACCATCGTAAGCACGCACCACAACATCACTAGGTTTCAGTTCAATGCCTTTGTAGTCAAATTTATCGAGTACAGCTTTCGGGAGCACATTCAAGGAAGAGCCGTTGTCGATCAACACGTGAGCCAGGGTGATCCCCTCACACTCGATGGAGATATGCAGAGCTTTATTGTGATTCTTTCCTGCTGGCGTCAGGTCAGCATCGGAAAAGCCTAGGCCATTGTCAACAGTCAAATTAGCAACATAATGTTCGAATTGATCGACGGATGTTTCTTGAGGCACATGAGCGGTCTTCAAGAATTTCATCAATGCATTGGCATGGGATTCAGAGGATAATAACAAGGACAACATTGAGATTTTAGACGGAGTATGCCCCAATTGTTCCACTACATCAAAATCGCTCTTACGGATGATTTTCAGCATCTCTTCCATTTCCTGTTTGGCAACATCTTCAGAAGTAACTTCGACCGATGTCTCTGACTGAGGAGGATTGACTGGTCTTTTTCCTCGAATTTCGGGAGCGGGAGGTGAGATTTCTGGGGAGTAGATCCTTCCACTTCGAGTAACTTTACTAGTCCCCACAATATCATTAGGATTAGCAGAACTACCAACTTGCTTTATGCCATGGATGTAAACGTCGCCTCCATAGTTCCACGGAATAGCTTTGCTGGAGGAATATGGCACGGGGCCAGGTGCGGTAATAATCAGGGGAGCCACTTTGGGCTCAGCGGTAATCTTCACAGGCACTCTAGTAGCGGTAATCTTCACTGGAGCTTTGGACCTAGCAATCACAGATACCTCTTCAATAGAGTTGTCCACCTTAGGAACCCTTTCAAATAGAATTGTACGATCATCCATCAGCCGTTGAATGCCGTTCTTCAACTTCAAACAATCATTGGGTCGGAGTACACAGAGATCGCAATCTTCAGCACAACCTGGAATAAACCAGCTTGCAATAAATTCTTCTTAACGATCAGGAGAGGAGATGCTAAATCAGCAACGTCAGTAACGTGAGAATTGTCGTCCACAACATTAACATTCTGGTCATGATTAGGCATAGGTGCTGTGATGACATTGGGGGTCGCCGGAGGATCAAATTCAATTTCTCCAGCGTCGATCATATCCTGAATCTTGTTCTTCAACAACCAGCAATCATTCGTATCATGCCCGGGGCTATCGGAGTGATAGGCACACCTGGCGTTGGGATTATAACGAGGAGAAGTAGTGTTGGGATTTGCAGGAGGGCCTCTGAGGGTAATCAAATTGGCCTTTAACATACTCTGCAGTGCTTGGGTTAAAGTCATATTGATCTTGGTAAACTGTCTTCTCGACCTGTCTTGTCTGTGTTGGAAGTTCTGAGATGGCGGTGCGGCAATTGTAACTGCCCCCAACAGTATGGTCACGATTCTTCTTGTTATGCTTCCTCTCACTGTACACAGCATTTGATTCATTCTTTCCCTGATAGGACTTTTTGGTGCTTGCAGAAGTAGTTGCCTGTATCTTTCCACTTCGAATGCCGCTTTCAACCCGTTCACCTGTCAAGATAAGTTCAGTGAAACCTGACGAGGAACTTCCCAGTAGATGGCTGTAGAATGGGCCAGTCAGTGTACCCATGAACATGTCCACTAACTCTCGATCAGTCATAGGGGGTTTGACTCTGCCAGCCAAATCTCTCCACTTTTGAGCATATTCTTTGAAACTTTCTTTAGAGCCCATAGTCATATTTTGTAGCTGTAGCCGAGTAGGCGCTAACCTCAGAATTATACTGGTAGTGCTTGTAGAAAGCTGTTGCTAAATCAGTCCATGTGCGGATGTTAGAGCTCTCAAGCTGATAATACCACTCTAACTGTGTGCCAGACAGACTCTCTTGGAAGAAATGGATCCACAGTTTCTTATCAGTAGTGTGCGGCTGAATCTTTCTCACATAAGCCCTTAGATGCATCTGAGGACAAGAGGCACCATCATACTTAGTGAAAATGGGAACCTTGAATTTGCGGGGAATGACCACATCAGAGACCAGACCCAAGTTTTCGAAATCCAGACCGGGCACTTTCTGCCCCTCCATAGCTAGCATACGTTCTTCCAGCAACTTGTACTTATCATCCTTCGGAGAGTACTGTTCATGTTCATAATCTTCATCGTCGTCCTCAGAATTGACGAGATTAGGATTCTCATCTTCCGAATCATTCTCGGTCTCTTCTTCTGAATCCTTCGGAATTCTAATCTTGACTCCTGTAACCTGTCCCTTAAGCCTTCTCCCGGGTTGATGTAACCCACAGGTTTCTGGTCCTTCTTCTTCTCCTCAATCAAAAGAGCTTTCAGTTCTTCCTGCCCCTTAGATAAGCTCAGCATCATTTCCTGGAATTGAGCATTCTGGGCCTGGAGATCTTTGACAGTTTGTTCGAGCCATTGTTCAATCTGTTTGAATCTGCTGGAATCTGTTGGATCTGTTTGATAGGAAAATCGTGAGAACACTGATCCTTTAGAATACCTGTTATGCGATGCAATGCAATGTATGAAATGTTTTCAAGGACTTTCGGGATTTAACTTTGCATAAACTAACAAAAAGAGCTTTTTTTTTTCTTTTCTCTTTGTTTTTGCTTTTTTTTGTTTTTTTTTCTATTTTTTTTAGCAGAGTTAAATCCCTAAATCCTTGAAATGGTTAGTACAATGCCATGATGTTATGATGTTATGATGTCATGTTGTTAGATAAATAACAAGCACAAGCAAGTCACACAACAATCATTCCTAGGTTTTAAGGCTTGCGTGAGTTCCATAGGTAAATACCCTCCCCACTGAAGTTTGGTTGGTTCAACCTGTCTTAGAATAGTACCGGGTTCTAGAAGGATCTCAAATCATTGACCTTTCCTTAAGTCCACTTCAGTGCAACACCAAGTGGTTGACCGAAGCTTCCCTAAAGTCCAATCTCAAAGAGTGTAGTATCGAGTCTCAACCAACTCCAGTCGGAACCGAAGCCAGTTATCTCACTACTTTCTAATGGCCAGGATGAGTCAATTAGGTTTCTAAAGGTCTGGTTAATGCTTTTATGACACCACGCGAATGCCAAATATTTCCTCAACTAACATGAGGAACATCAGGACATCCAAAGTGCCACATTAACCGTAGCCATCATTTTGACCATTCCAGTATACGCCGGACAGTCGCGATGATCTCTTGCTACTTACCTAAGGTACACTAGATCCGGGTGTAGGATCTTTCACTCAAGCATAACATACCCAAGCAATCCCTTAAAAAAATCAGACAAATTGAATAAGTGATCTTGTTTTTAAGGTAACCTCTCTTTTTAATATTTAGGCTCCCCAGCAGAGTCGCCAGTTCTGTCATACGGTGAACTGGACTTTTTTTGTGGTTTTAATCGCAATGTCGCGGTTAGCAAGAGTCGCCACCGACTTTTCTTTTATCCAATAAGGAAAGGTGGAAAAGAACAGGAAAGACCTTAATTTAGATTTTGGGTTCGGGAGGTACATTATACAAAGGAAGGTGTTAGCACCCTTTGTATCCATGGTTATCCATGGGCTCTTAATTGCTCGATCACTTATATTATTTTTGTCTAAAAAAGTGTTTGTGAATTGTTTGGAAAATTGTTTTGAAAAGAGAATTTAACTTTGTAATGATTCTTGTATGAATGTATACAAAGTGGTTATCCCGTTTTAGTTTTGAAAATTGTTTAGAAAAATATAACTCGGTAATGATTCTAGTATGAATGTATACCAAGTGGTGATTTTCTAAAGGCATTTTGAAAGGTGTGAGGTGCAAAAAAAAAATGTTTTAAGTTGTGAGCCAGCAATTAAGAGTTATACCGACCCAAGGTCTTTATGAGTATTTCCTATCCTTATGAGGGTAAAACTGTCCTTATTATTGAGAAATAAGTAGTTTTATCCTTTGGATGTAAAAGGGTCATCGTAGGGTCATCGATTGGTCATTGAAGGCAACAGTTACGAGGATACCTTAGCATTCGAAGGGACTATCATCTTTTAACCGTAGGCAACATCGGAGGGTCATCGAGGGACAAAGTTGTATATTCGAAGGCAACATCCGAGGGACTATAATTTATTTTATGATGATTTAACGAAGGGTCTTTGCTAAGGGTATCCCCACGTTCGCGGGACATGACCGTAATATCGTAATCGTAAGGCAACAAAGAGAGGTCCAAGATCACTTATTCAAAGGCAAAGTTTTACAATTAATTATATAATTAGGATGAAACTCCACATTAAAATTATTAAAAATAATATATTAAAAATTAATACATTAGAAATTAATACATTAAAAATTAATTTAGGGTGAAACTCCACAAGGGTATCCCACAAATAAGTGGAATACCTAGCCAATAACCTTTTCCTGGGATATGTGAACCTTTACGAAACTCAAAAAAAGAAACATGTCAGAACACCAAATCAGGGTGCAATCGAAGATTACACCGGAGAAATATCACAACAATAAATAGGATAGGATGAATAATGCATGGCTATGATAAAAACATAAAAAAAACAGACTAGAAGAATCAGGTACTGTCTCGTTCGCCTCTGCCTCGCCTAGCGAAGGCCACGGATTTTGAATTTGAAAACAGCCCCATGTTAGGAACTTTGAATTTTATGGCATTTTATCACAGGAATAACATGGTCAAACATTCAGGGTATTCAGGCGTATTTAATTCCCATACGAAAGCAAATTATATATCAACATTTAATCATGATACATTATATATGTAGATATGGCCAATTGAAAGTATAAACAATAGAGATACGCAAACCTGTTTGCCAATTCAAGGTTGAAGGGATTGACCACTTGTAGTATCGGAATAAGTTAGGCAGCGGGAATTGGACGGCGATGGCTTCGGTGCAGATGGGCTGCCTTCAGGGTTTCTTTACTCTGAATTCTCCGGGTAGGCAGGGTTCCTATGCCAAAGTTTCTATCCGTCCTTCTCTGTTCTCTCTCTTTCTTTTTCCTCAAGGTTTTGTTCCAAGAAACCTCAGAGTGTTTTGCTTCTCTTCCTTCTTTCTCCAGTGAATCTCCCAGTGTAAACTCCAAATCTAACTCCAAGTCTCACTCCCCCTACTGAAACTTCAGTATTTATAGACTAATTTCGTGGGTAATGGACTTGGACTGAGGGAGACCCAAGTCCAAAATAATTTGTTATATTTCATTTATTTATTTATTTTAATTATTTAATTAATTAATTAATTAATTAATTAATTAATTAAAAAAAAAAATCTTTTTTTTTTCTTTTTTTCTTTTTTTTTTTTCGTTTTTTTTTTTTTTTTTTTTTTTTTTTAGGAAAAATGATGGGTAATTTTTGGGGTATGACAGATGCATCTGAGGACAAGAGGCACCATCATACTTAGTGAAAATGGGAACCTTGAATTTGCGGGGAATGACCACATCAGAGACCAGACCCAAGTTTTCGAAATCCAGACCGGGCACTTTCTGCCCCTCCATAGCTAGCATACGTTCTTCCAGCAACTTGTACTTATCATCCTTCGGAGAGTACTGTTCATGTTCATAATCTTCATCGTCGTCCTCAGAATTGACGAGATTAGGATTCTCATCTTCCGAATCATTCTCGGTCTCTTCTTCTGAATCCTTCGGAATTCTAATCTTGACTCCTGTAACCTGTTCCTAAGCCTTCTCCCCGGGTTGATGTAACCCACAGTTTCTCTGGTCCTTCTTCTTCTCCATCAAAAGAGCTTTCAGTTCTTCCTGCCCCTTAGATAAGCTCAGCATCATTTCCTGGAATTGAGCATTCTGGCCTGGAGATCTTTGACAGTTTGTTCGAGAGCCATTGTTCATCTGTTTGAATCTGCTGGAATCTGTTTGAATCTGCTGGAATCTGTTTGATAGGAAAATCGTGAGAACACTGATCCTTTGAATACCTGTTATGCGATGCAATGCAATGTATGAAATGTTTTCAAGGACTTTCGGATTTAACTTTGCATAAACTAACAAAAAACTTTTTTTTTCTTTTCTCTTTTGTTTTGCTTTTGTTTTTGTTTTTTTTTGTTTTTTTTTTTTTTTTAGCAGAGTTAAATCCCTAAATCCTTGAAATGGTTAGTACAATGCCATGATGTTATGATGTTATGATGTCATGTTGTTAGATAAATAACAAGCACAAGCAAGTCACACAACAATCATTCCTAGGTTTTAAGGCTTGCGTGAGTTCCATAGGTAAATACCCTCCCCACTGAAGTTTGGTTGGTTCAACCTGTCTTAGAATAGTAACGGGGTCTAGAAGGATCTCAAATCATTGACCTTTCCTTAAGTCCACTTCAGTGCAACACCAAGTGGTTGACCGAAGCTTCCCTAAAGTCCAATCTCAAAGAGTGTAGTATCGAGTCTCAACCAACCAACTCCAGTCGGAACCGAAGCCAGTTATCTCACTACTTTCTAATGGCCAGGATGAGTCATTAGGGTTCTAAAGGTCTGGTTAATGCTTTTATGACACCACGCGAATGCCAAATATTTCCTCAACTAACATGAGGAACATCAGGACATCCAAAGTGCCACATTAACCGTAGCCATCATTTTGACCATTCCAGTATACCGCCGGACAGTCGCGATGATCTCTTGCTACTTACCTAAGGTACACTAGATCCGGGTGTAGGATCTTTCACTCAAGCATAACATACCCAAGCAATCCCTTAAAATAAATCAGACAATTGAATAAGTGATCTTGTTTTTAAGGTAACCTCTCTTTTTAAGGTCCCCAGCAGAGTCGCCAGTTCTGTCATACGGTGAACTGGACTTTTTTGTGTTTTTTATCGCAATGTCGCGGTTAGCAAGAGTCGCCACCGACTTTTCTTTTATCCAATAAGGAAAGGTGGAAAAGAACAGGAAAGACCTTAATTTAGATTTTGGGTTCGGGAGGTACATTATACAAAGGGAAGGTGTTAGCACCCTTTGTATCCATGGTTATCCATGGGCTCTTAATTGCTCGATCACTTATATTATTTTTGTCTGAAAAAAATGTTTGTGAATTGTTTGGAAAATTGTTTTGGAAAGAGAATTTAACTTTGTAATGATTCTTGTATGAATATACAAAGTAGTTATCTCGTTTAGTTTTGGAAATTGTTTAGAAAAATATAACTCGGTAATGATTCTAGTATGAATATATACCAAGTGGTGATTTTCTAAAGATATTTTGAAAGGTGTGAGGTGTGAAAATTGTTTTTAGATTGTGAGCCAACAATTAAGAGTATATACCGACCCAAGGTCTTTATGAGCATTTCCTATCCTTATGAGGGTAAAACTGTCCTTATTATTGAAAATAAGTAGTTTTATCCTTTGGATTTTAAGGGTCATCGTAGGGTCATCGATAGTCATTGAAGGCAACAGTTACGAGGATACCTTAGCATTCGAAGGGACTATCATCTTTTAAACCGTAGGCAACATCGGAGGGTCATCGAGGGACAAAGTTGTATATTCGAAGGCAACATCCGAGGGACTATAATTTATTTTATGATGATTTAAACGAAGGGTCTTTGCTAAGGGTATCCCCACGTTCGCGGGACATGACCGTAATATCGTAATCGTAAGGCAACAAAGAGAGGTCCAAGATCACTTATTCAAAGGCAAAGTTTTACAATTAATTATATAATTAGGATGAAACTCCACATTAAAATTATTAAAAATATATATTAAAAAAATTAATACATTAGAAATTAATACATTAAAAATTAATTTAGGGTGAAACTCCACAAGGGTATCCCACAACTAAAGTGGAATACCTAGCCAATAACCTTTTCCTGGGATATGCGAACCTTTACGAAACTCAAAAAAAAGAAACATGTCAGAACACCAAATCAGGGTGCAATCGAAGATTACACCGGAAAATATCACAACAATAAATAGGATAGGATGAATAATGCATGGCTATGATAAAACATAAAAAAAAGAATAGAAAAGTCAGCTACTGTCTCGTTCGCCTCTGCCTCGCCTAGCGAAGGCCAGGCGAATACTCGCCCCAGGCTCGCCTAGCGAATGCTAGCGAGCGGCCACGGATTTTGAATTCGAAAACAGCCCCATGTTAGGAATTTTGAATTTTATGGCATTTTATCACAGGAATAACATGGTCAAACATTCAGGGTATTCAGGCATATTTAAATTCCCATACGAAAGCAAATTATATATCAACATTTTATCATGATGCATTATATATGTAGATATGGCCAATTGAAAGTATAAACAATAGAGATACGCAAACCTGTTTGCCAATTCAAGGTTGAAGGGATTGACCACTTGTAGTATCGGAATAAGTTAGGCAGCGGGAATTGGACGACGATGGCTTCGGTGCAGATGGGCTGCCTTCAGGGTTTCTTTACTCTGAATTCTCCGGGTAGGCAGGGTTCCTATGCCAAAACTTCTATTCGTTCTTCTCTGTTCTCTCCTCCTCTTTTTTTTTTCAGTGAATCTCCCAGTGTAACTCCAAGTGTCACTCCCCTACTGAAACTTCAGTATTTATAGACTAATTTCGTGGGTAATGGGCTTGGAATGAGGGAGACCCAAGTCCAAAATATTTTTTATATTTTATTTATTTATTTATTTTAATTATTTTAATTAATTAATTAATTAATTAATTAATTAAAAAAAAATTTCTCTTTTTTTTTTTTTTCGTTTCTTCGTTTTTTTTTTTTTTTTTTTTTTTTTTTTGGGCTTAGAATGAAGCCCGAAATTTTTGTTGTCTGTCAGCTTCGCTAGGCGAGCGCGTAGCGAACAGGCCAGTTTGGGCCATTTTCTGGATTGGGCCATCCGTGAGCTGGGCCTTTGTTTCTTCAAGATCAGTGTTATATATGAGTCGGAATGCCTTGCAAATGTCTTGAAATATTAATGGGCAAATTTTGGGGTATGACAGCTGCCCTGTTCAATATTCTTGGACCGAGAGAGTTAGAATGGTGTGTACGCCATTCGTGGTCTGGAGGTGGAAGATTATTGAACACTAGAATGCCCCAAAATTTGCACTTGAGAATCGACAGTTGGTCTTGATGGAGATGGGCTTAAGGTGCCATCCGGGAGGTTTGATGACGAAAGCTTCAGATCGCGCCGTATATTAGGCCAATTTGAAGACATGGGTGCCACACTGGGTCGTACGTTAGACCGTATAATGAGTCATCCATTAGGCTGCCGACTTCGCTGGGGAGTCGGAGTGTGTCATATGCTGTTGGGGATAAAGGATCAGAATGGACCATACGCTAGATCGTATCTGAGTTGCAGAATGAGCCGTACGTTAGGCTGAATCTGATGACGAAAGGGGTAGTCGTACGTTAGACTACACTTCAGAAATGTACCGTATGTTAGGTAGGATCTGATGATGAAAGGGGTAGTCGTACGTTAGACTACACTTCAGAAATGTACCGTATGTTAGGTAGGATCTGATGATGAAAGGGGTTGTAAGATCCAAACGGGTCGTACGTTAGACCGCGTTGGAGTTGCTGGAGTTCAGAATGGATCGTACGCTAGATCGTATCTGAGTTGCAGAATGAGCCGTCCGTTAGGCTGCATCTGAAAAAGAAAGTAGTCGTACGCTAGACTACACCCCTGAATGTACCGTACGCTAGGCAGCATCTGAGGATTTGAAGGTCCAAATGGGTCGTACGTTAGACCGCATTGGAGTTGCTGAAGAAGTCATATGTTGGGCTGAATCAGAATGAACCGTACGTTAGGCTGTATCTGATAACCTGTATATGTTGTACTTGCAATAAATGTCTGGGATGGGCTTAAAGATGCCATCATTATGAGGATATCGAAGTGTTGTCAGAATGAATGTTCCCATGAACTGTATTTGAAATATGTATCTGAATCTTAAATGTGATTGATAAAGGTGTCTGTCTGAATGAACCTTCTACTTTGACTATATCAGGAGGATAAATAACCTGCAAAGAAAAGTTAGCTTCATGCTATGTCATGATGCATGAGATGTTTCGTGTTATGCTAAAATAAATGTGAATGTTGTATGCATGCGTATGCTGTGAAAGGATGTAATGAATGAGTTATGCGTATGAGAAGTTCTGCTTGAGGACTCTACTGGGGAAAATAAATCCCCATCTACTGATTTGAGACATTTGTGTCGATGACCCTTTCTCGACTGGGGATGCTTGATTTCTGTCTGATGGTGGAAATATTCAACAGAGCCTGGCTGGGGATGGATGAGATGATCAATCTGTCTGGTGACGCCGACCTCTGTTGGGGAGTAGCTGGCTGTGCCGGGGATACTGCCAATTTTCTTCTGGAAAAATAGGCTTGCTGGGGAAGAGAATTGGTAGCGGATTCATTGGAAGCATTGTTAGACCTTATCCTCGATCCTGAAGTCTTGTAGTAATTGCTATTGCTATTCTATGCATGTATTTTGGTAAACATTGGTCATATTCAAATGCATATATTAATTCAAATTAAATCAATGGACGTTTACGCAAACAAAACAGAAAAGAAAAACAAAAGCATCTTTTGAAAGAAGGTTGTATTGATTTTGAAAGAAGGCCTATAAACAGGCAATTTGTGTACAAGGAGACAGAAATCCTAGTAAGAGGAAATTGTCGAAAACAAAGAGAAAGCTATGTGGAAAAAGTCCTATTGATTTTAAGTCCTACTACTGTCATTATGTCTTCAAGCATCTCATCCCCTTGCTGTCGGATGGAAGTGATTGGCTTGTTCAGTCCCTTGAACTTGGATGAAGTTGACTAAGAACGGGACATAGTCATACGCTTTAATCCCTAATTTTTGCCTGGACCGCCTTTTCAGGTTTTCAGTCCACCAGGATACCCTTTTTTGCCCAAGCCGCCTTTTCAGGTTTTCGACTTGCCGGGTGTACATTTTTTTTATATATCCCTAATTTTTGCCCGAACCCTTTGGTTCGCCGGGATGCCCTTACTTTTGCCTAGATACGTCGATCTAGCGGGTCTCTTTTATGCGTAGTATTTTTTAACTATGTCCGCGTTCACGGGATGTGGGAAGTCTTCACCATCCATTGTAGCGAGTATCATGGCTCCACCTGAGAATACCTTCTTAACTACAAATGGCCCTTCGTATGTGGGAGTCCATTTGCCTCTGGGGTCAGTTTGTGGTAGGATGATGCGTTTGATTACCAAGTCGCCAATTTGATACACTTGTCTCTTGACTTTTTGTTGAATGCCCTGGTCATGCGCTTCTGATATATCTGCCCGTGACATACAGCCGCAAGTCTCTTCTCATCCATCAAATTTATCTGATCGAGTCGAGTCTGAATCCATTCGTCCTCGTCTAAGCCCGCCTCTTTCATGATTCTTAGAGAGGGAATCTGAACTTCCACTGGTAAACGGCTTCCATTCCGTAGACTAAAGAGAAAGGAGTTGCCCCTGTCGAAGTTCGCACGGAAGTACGATAACCATGAAGAGCAAATGGTAACATCTCATGCCAGTCTTTGTATGTTACCGTCATCTTTTGTATAATCTTCTTAATATTCTTATTAGCCGCTTCTACAGCGCCGTTCATCTTTGGCCGGTACGGAGAAGAGTTATGGTGTTTTATTTTGAACTGCGTGCAGAGTTCAGTAATCATCTTGTTGTTCAAATTAGTGCCATTGTCAGTGATAATTCTCTCAGGGACGCCGTATCGGCAGATGAGGCTGTTCTTGATGAATCGTGCCACCACATTCTTAGTAACAGAAGCAAATGAGGCTGCCTCCACCCACTTTGTGAAGTAATCAATAGCAACAAGGATGAAACGATGTCCATTAGAGGCGGTAGGTTTAATTTCGCCAATCACATCAATGCCCCACATTGCAAAGGGCCACGGCGCGGTCAACACGTTTAATGGAGCAGGAGGCACATGTACTTTATCCGCATAGATCTGGCACTTATGACAAGTTCTGGAGTGATGGTGGCAATCAGTTTCCATGGTAGACCAATAATACCCTGACCTCAGAATCTTCTTGGCCATTGTATGTCCACTAGAATGAGTCCCAAAGATACCGTCGTGCATGTCTTCCATAATCTTCTCTGATTCCTTTCTATCCACACAGCGAAGCAAAGTCGAATCATGGTTACGTTTGTACATATATTCCATTACTCAAAAAGAATTTAGCGGAGAACTTCCTCAGAAATTTCCTGTCATTGATGGATGTCCCTTCAGGGTATTCTTGAGCTTCTAAATATCTTTTTGTCTCGTGGTACCAAGGCTTCTCTTCTACTTCATCAGCGTTAAGTTCATAACAATATGCTGGTTCGTCTAGTCGTTCAATGGTAATCCGGGGAGCTTCATTGTCCCATCTGACTCTGAACATAGATGACATGGTAGCTAATGCGTCTGCCAACTGGTTCTCCTCTCGTGGAATATATTCGAATGTGATCTCTTCAAAGTATGGGATTAATGTCAACACCCGTTCTCGATAAGGGATGAGATTCGGATGTTTAGTGTCCCATTCTCCTTTGACCTGACTGATTACCAAGGCCGAGTCTCCGTACACCTTCAAGAACTTGATTCTTAGGTCTATAGCAGCTCTGAGTCCCAAAATACACGCTTCATACTCAGCCATATTGTTGGTGCATTCAAAACATAGTCTAGCGGTGAAAGGCGTATGGCCACCCTTGGGGGAAATGATCACGACGCCAATACCGTTGCCCAATGCGTTAGACGATCCATCAAAAACCATAGTCCATCGGGATCCCACTTCGGGTCCTTCCTCTGGTCCAGGTTCTTCATAATCAGTAACAAGCATGACATCCTCATCTGGGAACTCAAAATTCATAGACTGATAATCATTCACTGCCTGATGAGCCAAATGATCAGCTAGCACGCTTCCTTTGATTGCTTTTTGGGTGGTATACTGGATATCATACTCTGTTAAAATCATCTGCCATCTTGCTATTCTTCCGGAGAGGGCGGGTTTCTCAAATATGTATTTGATAGGATCCATCTTAGAAATCAACAAAGTGGTGTGATTCAACATATACTGTCTTAGTCGGCGAGCAGCCCAGGCCAAAGCACAACAAGTTTTCTCGAGCAGTGAGTATCTTGTTTCACAGTCGGTAAACTTTTTGCTAAGGTAGTATATGGCATACTCTTTTCGACCGGACTCGTCATGTTGTCCCAACACGCACCCCATTGAGTTTTCTAAAACGGTTAAATACATGATTAGAGGTCTTCCCTCAACTGGTGGCACCAGAATTGGAGGTTCTTGGAGGTACTTCTTGATTTTGTCGAAAGCTTCTTGACATTCATCATTCCATATCATCTCTTGATTTTTTTCTCAGTAACTTGAAGATGGGTTTGCAAGTAGCGGTCAAATGGGAAATAAATCGGGCAATGTAATTCAAATGTCCCAAGAAACCTCTGACTTCTTTATCCGTACGGGGAACTGGCATCTCTTGAATAGCTCTCACCTTGGCTGGGTCGACCTCAATACCTTTACCACTGACAATAAAGCCCAAGAGTTTACCAGATCTTACTCCAAAGGTGCATTTGTTCGGGTTCAATCTCAACTTGTATTTCTTCAGCCTCTCAAACAGTTTGTATAAATGATCGAGATGTTCTTCTTCAGTATGAGACCTGGCTATCATATCGTCCACATATACTTCTATTTCATGATGGATCATGTCATGGAACAAAACCACCATAGCACGCTGGTACGTTGCTCCTGCGTTCTTTAAACCAAACGGCATTACTTTATAACAGAAGGTACCCCATTGCGTCACAAACGTAGTCTTCTCCATGTCCTCAGGTGCCATTTTGATCTGGTTATAACCCGAGAATCCATCCATGAAGGAGAATACCTTGTGTTGAGCGGTGTTGTCTACCAGAACATCAATGTGTGGCAGTGGGAAATCATCCTTGGGACTCGCTCTATTCAAATCTCTGTAATCCACACACATTCGCACCTTACCATCCTTCTTTGGCACTGGTACCACATTAGCAACCCATTGAGGATAAGAAGTAACCGCCAGAAAACCAGCATCGAATTGTTTCATGACTTCGGCCTTGATTTTCTCGGACATTTCAGGACGCATGCGACGAACCTTTTGCTTAACAGGACGACAATCTTCCTTCGTCGGCAAACGATGCACTACTATATCGGTATCCAGCCCTGGCATGTCTTCGTAAGACCAAGCAAAAATCTCCACATAGTCATGTAGCATTTGAATCAATCTTCTTTTGACACTGATTTCCAAGCCTGCTCCTATTTTGACTTCTCTCTTGTCCACCTCGGTACCCAGATTTACAGTCTCAACTGACTCCTCATGCGGTTGTATAGTCCTTTCTTCTTGTAGTAACATTCTGGCAAGTTCTTCAGGTACTTCACAATCTTCCTCACTTCCATCTTCGGCTCGGTAGATCGGATTTTCAAAGTCATAATGAACAGTAGTAGAACTATTATCAACAGGATCCAGAGTGGATAGGGATCTGCAATTCGTTACGTGCGTGTGTGTAAGAAAACATAGCTCGTTTGAAAGATAATAGAAAAGACAAAGAGCGCAATATTTGAATGCAAAACGTCCATTGATTTATTGAATATAAATATGCTTATGAAAATGACAAAACCCTTAACAAATTAGCTATTGTGCCTCGGGCATAGACACAATGCTTTAAGAAGTTTGAAATTGCATAGAAAACAATTAAAATTTGCAATTCTAGAATATATTCATTAATAGAAGTAATCATGAATAAAGTGAAATCGGGATAATGACATCTTCAGTCTTCCAATTGTTGAGTCCGTCACCAATTGTTGGGAAAATCCAGCTATCGTCAAGTCGCAATTACTATCATCAGCATCTTCCGTATAGCATTAATCTGATTTTTGACTATCTTTCCAGTTGAGTTAAACCCCAGGCCAGCTTTATCAGACTTGTACGGTACATTGATCAGTTGACCCCAACCAGCATGATCACCATTTTCAATCGCGGCTTGAGCATCTTTCAGAGAGATCATGACAGGGGGAGCACGAACAACCTTGGGCACAAGGGGAGTTGGCTTAAGGACAGGACTGGGTGGAGGAACCACTTCAAATGACTGAGAAGGAGTCTCAAAGAATTCACCATCCATCTCGACGTATTTGAAGGCTTGCACACTACTGACAATATACTCTTCTTCTCCACATACAGTGACAACCATGCCTGCTATTGGATACTTCAGCTTTTGATGAAGCGACGAAGCTACCGCACCTGCCCCATGGATCCAAGGGCGCCCCAACAAGCAGGAGTAGGCGGGACGAATGTCCATCATGTGAAAGGTAGTGTTGAAGACTTGAGGTCCTATCTTGATAGGGAGAACCACTTCACCATAGACGACACTCTTCGCACCATCGTAAACACGCACCACAACATCACTAGGTTTCAGTTCAATGCCTTTGTAGTCAAATTTATCGAGTACAGCTTTCGGGAGCACATTCAAGGAAGAGCCGTTGTCGATCAACACGTGAGCCAGGGTGATCCCCTCACACTCGATGGAGATATGCAGAGCTTTATTGTGATTCTTTCCTGCTGGCGTCAGGTCAGCATCGGAAAAGCCTAGGCCATTGTCAACAGTCAAATTAGCAACATAATGTTCGAATTGATCGACGGATGTTTCTTGAGGCACATGAGCGGTCTTCAAGAATTTCATCAATGCATTGGCATGGGATTCAGAGGATAATAACAAGGACAACATTGAGATTTTAGACGGAGTATGCCCCAATTGTTCCACTACATCAAAATCGCTCTTACGGATGATTTTCAGCATCTCTTCCATTTCCTGTTTGGCAACATCTTCAGAAGTAACTTCGACCGATGTCTCTGACTGAGGAGGATTGACTGGTCTTTTTCCTCGAATTTCGGGAGCGGGAGGTGAGATTTCTGGGGAGTAGATCCTTCCACTTCGAGTAACTTTACTAGTCCCCACAATATCATTAGGATTAGCAGAACTACCAACCTGCTTTATGCCATGGATGTAAACGTCGCCTCCATAGTTCCACGGAATAGCTTTGCTGGAGGAATATGGCACGGGGCCAGGTGCGGTAATAATCAGGGGAGCCACTTTGGGCTCAGCGGTAATCTTCACAGGCACTCTAGTAGCGGTAATCTTCACTGGAGCTTTGGACCTAGCAATCACAGATACCTCTTCAATAGAGTTGTCCACCTTAGGAACCCTTTCAAATAGAATTGTACGATCATCCATCAGCCGTTGAATGCCGTTCTTCAACTTCAAACAATCATTGGGTCGGAGTACACAGAGATCGCAATCTTCAGCACAACCTGGAAATAAACCAGCTTGCAATAAATTCTTCTTAACGATCAGGAGAGGAGATGCTAAATCAGCAACGTCAGTAACGTGAGAATTGTCGTCCACAACATTAACATTCTGGTCATGATTAGGCATAGGTGCTGTGATGACATTGGGGGTCGCCGGAGGATCAAATTCAATTTCTCCAGCGTCGATCATATCCTGAATCTTGTTCTTCAACAACCAGCAATCATTCGTATCATGCCCGGGGCTATCGGAGTGATAGGCACACCTGGCGTTGGGATTATAACGAGGAGAAGTAGTGTTGGGATTTGCAGGAGGGCCTCTGAGGGTAATCAAATTGGCCTTTAACATACTCTGCAGTGCTTGGGTTAAAGTCATATTGATCTTGGTAAACTGTCTTCTCGACCTGTCTTGTCTGTGTTGGAAGTTCTGAGATGGCGGTGCGGCAATTGTAACTGCCCCAACAGTATGGTCACGATTCTTCTTGTTATGCTTCCTCTCACTGTACACAGCATTTGATTCACTCTTTCCCTGATAGGACTTTTTGGTGCTTGCAGAAGTAGCTGCCTGTATCTTTCCACTTCGAATGCCGCTTTCAACCCGTTCACCTGTCAAGATAAGTTCAGTGAAACCTGACGAGGAACTTCCCAGTAGATGGCTGTAGAATGGGCCAGTCAGTGTACCCATGAACATGTCCACTAACTCTCGATCAGTCATAGGGGGTTTGACTCTGCCAGCCAAATCTCTCCACTTTTGAGCATATTCTTTGAAACTTTCTTTAGAGCCCATAGTCATATTTTGTAGCTGTAGCCGAGTAGGCGCTAACTCAGAATTATACTGGTAGTGCTTGTAGAAAGTTGTTGCTAAATCAGTCCATGTGCGGATGTTAGAGCTCTCAAGCTGATAATACCACTCTAACTGTGTGCCAGACAGACTCTCTTGGAAGAAATGGATCCACAGTTTCTTATCAGTAGTGTGCGGCTGAATCTTTCTCACATAAGCCCTTAGATGCATCTGAGGACAAGAGGCACCATCATACTTAGTGAAAATGGGAACCTTGAATTTGCGGGGAATGACCACATCAGAGACCAGACCCAAGTTTTCGAAATCCAGACCGGGCACTTTCTGCCCCTCCATAGCTAGCATACGTTCTTCCAGCAACTTGTACTTATCATCCTTCGGAGAGTACTGTTCATGTTCATAATCTTCATCGTCGTCCTCAGAATTGACGAGATTAGGATTCTCATCTTCCGAATCATTCTCGGTCTCTTCTTCTGAATCCTTCGGAATTCTAATCTTGACTCCTGTAACCTGTTCCTTAAGCCTTCTCCCCGGGTTGATGTAACCCACAGGTTTCTGGTCCTTCTTCTTCTCCATCAAAAGAGCTTTCAGTTCTTCCTGCCCCTTAGATAAGCTCAGCATCATTTCCTGGAATTGAGCATTCTGGGCCTGGAGATCTTTGACAGTTTGTTCGAGAGCCATTATTCAATCTGTTTGAATCTGCTGGAATCTGTTTGAATCTGCTGGAATCTGTTTGATAGGAAAATCGTGAGAACACTGATCCTTTAGAATACCTGTTATGCGATGCAATGCAATGTATGAAATGTTTTCAAGGACTTTCGGGATTTAACTTTGCATAAACTAACAAAAAGAGCTTTTTTTTCTTTTCTCTTTTGTTTTTGCTTTTGTTTTTTGTTTTTCTGTTTTTTTTTTTTAGCAGAGTTAAATCCCTAAATCCTTGAAATGGTTAGTACAATGCCATGATGTTATGATGTTATGATGTTATGTTGTTATGATGTCATGTTGTTAGATAAATAACAAGCACAAGCAAGTCACACAACAATCATTCCTAGGTTTTAAGGCTTGCGTGAGTTCCATAGGTAAATACCCTCCCCACTGAAGTTTGGTTGGTTCAACCTGTCTTAGAATAGTAACCGGGTTCTAGAAGGATCTCAAATCATTGACCTTTCCTTAAGTCCACTTCAGTGCAACACCAAGTGGTTGACCGAAGCTTCCCTAAAGTCCAATCTCAAAGAGTGTAGTATCGAGTCTCAACCAACTCCAGTCGGAACCGAAGCCAGTTATCTCACTACTTTCTAATGGCCAGGATGAGTCAATTAGGGTTCTAAAGGTCTGGTTAATGCTTTTATGACACCACGCGAATGCCAAATATTTCCTCAACTAACATGAGGAACATCAGGACATCCAAAGTGCCACATTAACCGTAGCCATCATTTTGACCATTCCAGTATACGCCGGACAGTCGCGATGATCTCTTGCTACTTACCTAAGGTACACTAGATCCGGGTGTAGGATCTTTCACTCAAGCATAACATACCCAAGCAATCCCTTAAAAATAAATCAGACAAATTGAATAAGTGATCTTGTTTTTAAGGTAACCTCTCTTTTTAAGGTCCCCAGCAGAGTCGCCAGTTCTGTCATACGGTGAACTGGACTTTTTGTGTTTTTTATCGCAATGTCGCGGTTAGCAAGAGTCGCCACCGACTTTTCTTTTATCCAATAAGGAAAGGTGGAAAAGAACAGGAAAGACCTTAATTTAGATTTTGGGTTCGGGAGGTACATTATACAAAGGGAAGGTGTTAGCACCCTTTGTATCCATGGTTATCCATGGGCTCTTAATTGCTCGATCACTTATATTATTTTTGTCTGAAAAAAAGTGTTTGTGAATTGTTTGGAAAATTGTTTTTGGAAAGAGAATTTAACTTTGTAATGATTCTTGTATGAATATATACAAAGTAGTTATCTCGTTTAGTTTTGGAAATTGTTTAGAAAAATATAACTCGGTAATGATTCTAGTATGAATATATACCAAGTGGTGATTTTCTAAAGATATTTTGAAAGGTGTGAGGTGTGAAAATTGTTTTTAGATTGTGAGCCAACAATTAAGAGTTATACCGACCCAAGGTCTTTATGAGCATTTCCTATCCTTATGAGGGTAAAACTGTCCTTATTATTGAGAAATAAGTAGTTTTATCCTTTGGATGTTTAAGGGTCATCGTAGGGTCATCGATAAGTCATTGAAGGCAACAGTTACGAGGATATCTTAGCATTCGAAGGGACTATCATCTTTTAACCGTAGGCAACATCGGAGGGTCATCGAGGGACAAAGTTGTATATTCGAAGGCAACATCCGAGGGACTATAATTTATTTTATGATGATTTAAACGAAGGGTCTTTGCTAAGGGTATCCCCACGTTCGCGGGACATGACCGTAATATCGTAATCGTAAGGCGACAAAGAGAGGTCCAAGATCACTTATTCAAAGGCAAAGTTTTACAATTAATTATATAATTAGGATGAAACTCCACATTAAAATTATTAAAAATAATATATTAAAAAAAATTAATACATTAGAAATTAATACATTAAAAATTAATTTAGGGTGAAACTCCACAAGGGTATCCCACAACTAAAGTGGAATACCTAGCCAATAACCTTTTCCTGGGATATGCGAACCTTTACGAAACTCAAAAAAAAAGAAACATGTCAGAACACCAAATCAGGGTGCAATCGAAGATTACACCGGAGAAATATCACAACAATAAATAGGATAGGATGAATAATGCATGGCTATGATAAAACATAAAAAAAAGAATAGAAAAGTCAGCTACTGTCTCGTTCGCCTCTGCCTCGCCTAGCGAAGGCCAGGCGAATACTCGCCCCAGGCTCGCCTAGCGAAGTGCTAGCGAGCGGCCACGGATTTTGAATTCGAAAACAGCCCCATGTTAGGAACTTTGAATTTTATGGCATTTTATCACAGGAATAACATGGTCAAACATTCAGGGTATTCAGGCATATTTAAATTCCCATACGAAAGCAAATTATATATCAACATTTTATCATGATGCATTATATATGTAGATATGGCCAATTGAAAGTATAAACAATAGAGATACGCAAACCTGTTTGCCAATTCAAGGTTGAAGGGATTGACCACTTGTAGTATCGGAATAAGTTAGGCAGCGGGAATTGGACGACGATGGCTTCGGTGCAGATGGGCTGCCTTCAGGGTTTCTTTACTCTGAATTCTCCGGGTAGGCAGGGTTCCTATGCCAAAACTTCTATTCGTTCTTCTCTGTTCTCCTCCTCTTTTTTTTTCAGTGAATCTCCCAGTGTAACTCCAAGTGTCACTCCCCTACTGAAACTTCAGTATTTATAGACTAATTTCGTGGGTAATGGGCTTGGAATGAGGGAGACCCAAGTCCAAAATAATTTTTTATATTTTATTTATTTATTTATTTTAATTATTTATTTAATTAATTAATTAATTAATTAATTAAAAAAAATTTCTCTTTTTTTTTTTTTTTCGTTTCTCGTTTTTTTTTTTTTTTTTTTTTTTGGGCTTAGAATGAAGCCCGAAATTTTTGTTGTCTGTCAGCTTCGCTAGGCGAGCGCGTAGCGAACAGGCCAGTTTGGGCCATTTTCTGGATTGGGCCATCCGTGAGCTGGGCCTTTGTTTCTTCAAGATCAGTGTTATATATGAGTCGGAATGCCTTGCAAAATGTCTTGAAATATTAATGGGCAAATTTTGGGGTATGACACTCTCACTGCTAGTCTCATCAGCACTAGTCAAATTTACGATTAAGACCTATGTGTCAACTTCAATCGATCTGAATGCACAATCACTGACAAAAATCATGTTCAACTAATAAAGGGACCCAAATCTACACACAATTTTTATATGTGGACTCCTCACAAGAAGAATCAATCTCAGTCTTGTATGATCTCCGAGACTGATGAAACTGAATTATGGCATAGAAAACTTGGCCACTTAAATATCAAAAGTGCGAGAAAGATTTCCTATGAAAAAGCCATTATTGGTCTTCTTGATCTCAAGATTGAAGAGAGAAAAATTTATGGTGATTGTTAGATAGGAAAGCATATCAAGATGTCACACAAGACAGTTCAATATCTTACCACTTCCCGAGTACTTAAACTGATTCATATAGATATCATGGAGCCTATGCAAGTTTAAAGCCTAGAGGCAGGAAGTATGTCTTTGTTTGCATTGATGATTTCCCAAGGTACACATGGATTTAGTTCATTCGTGAAAAGTTTAAGACCTTCACTATCTATGAAGATATGTGTCAAAGTTCACATCAAGAAAAGAGAGAAGAAATTTGCAAGATTATTCATTTTCACAGTGATCCTAGAAGATAATTTAAACTCAACCTTCTCAAAATTTTGCACTTCGGAAGGTATAACTCATGACTTTTCGGCTCCAATCACGCCTCAACAAATGGAGTTGTTAAGTGTAAAAATCATACTTTACAAGAGATGGCTAGAGTTATGCTTCATGCCAAGAATTATCTATACCATTTTTGGGTCGAGGAAATGAATAACGTCTATCACATCCACAATCGTGTAACCCTTCGACCATGTACTAAGGTCATTCATTATGAGTCGTGGAGAGGAAAGAAGCCAAATGTCAAGTATTTTCATGTGTTTGGCAGCAAGTGTTACATCATCGAAGATAGAGAGAAAGTGTGAAAGCTAGATCCTAAAAGTGATAAAGACATCTTCTTGGGATATTCCACAAATAATAGGGTTTAATGTTTGTTCAATAATCAAACAAAATTCATGATGGAATCCGTAAATGTCATTGTTTATGATATCCAATCTAAAGTGATCACTCAAGAAGATGTATATTATGTTATTCCATAGTAACATGTCATACCAAATGTTCCAGACAATGATTCCAACATCCTTCTGCCAACTGTAGATGACAACACAGAAAATGATGAAGGTAGTACTCCAAAAAATAGAGGTCTATCCACAATGATCGATACAAATGAATCATCCCATTGAAAACATAATTAAAGATCTGAATGAAAGAGTTATAACTCGATTAAAAGAACCTGTCAATTATATAAAAATGATACCTAATGTAAATTTATATCCAAACGTGAGCCCAAAAATGTGAAATTATGCCTGAGCCTCAACGGATAATTTCTCTTGCAAAAAAGTACTTTATTGATGTGTCTAATCAAGTACAAAGGTAGTCCAACCTTTTGGTGAAAGTCTCCAACGTCTCTTTTCTCCCTATCTATATATGGAGCAGAAGGGCTGAAGAAGAAGACCACCAAAGTTTAATACAACACACTGTTGCAGACACTGTTCATTGACAATCAAAGAGAAGCTACTTTGTCGATATTGTTAGACTTAGAACATGTTAACACTTGTATATTTTAGAAGTTCTTAAAGTCTTTCTAAGTTGTATTATGTCTACACCTCTGATTGTATATCAAATGTAGTTGTTACCCAAATCTCTTAACGGTTTGTTATAGAATCAAAAGTCTCTTGCTTTAGTGCTTGAGCATTTGAATTCTTTAGCTTGTGTGCTAGAGCAAGGAAGTCTCAGACTTGTGTGTTTGAGCAAAGAAGTCTTGAGCTTGTGGGCTTGAGCAAGGAAGTATCAAGCTTGTGTGTTTGAGCAAGGAAGTCTTATACTTGTGTGTGTAAGCAAAGAAGTCTCTTACTTGTGTGCTTGAGCATTTGTAATCAGTTTAGTTATAGTGGGAATCCCTTGGAAGTACAAGAAGACTGGACTACTCTCAAGTTGTGAGAGGAACCATGATAATTACTCGTGTCTTTTGCTTTACTTTACTTGCTTTTGTACTTAAATATTTCGCTGTTGTCAAATCTGGTAACTCAAATCAGATTCCGGTCCAGAATCTGACAAGCTCTTTCAAAAGTCAAACTAATTTTCTGAGTCCGACTCTGAACCAAGTGTTCAGACTATGTTAAAGAAACATCATAAGAAAAAGCCCGAAAGGGCGCAAAGAAGAACAAATCAACATAATTCACCTTCTTATTGTGTTTTTTCCACCATCATAATTATGTATATAAAATTGGTTAATATAGCTCAAATTTCAAATGTTGGTTAATGAATTTTCAGACATATCAAAGTTAGTTAATTGTGTGTAAAAAATAGGTTAATACAACTCAAGTTGGTTAATGAGTTTTGAGATATTAAATTACAAATAAAATAAAATTGTGTATAAAAGATTATGTTATACAACTTAGAAGTTGATTAATAAATTTTCAAACATAAAAATACACCAAAGTTCACACGAACGATAGAGATTGAAATCGAATGATTGAGGTTGAGACGAATAAACTTTATTTAACGAGGAGATATGAGAGGATGATTTTTATTATATGAAAAAAAGAATAACAATGAGAATGGTAGAAGACAAGAGAAAGAGAATAATTTTAATGAAGGAGAAAGAAAGTGTGTGATTCTAATAGAGGAGAAAGAGAATTGTCTTGAGATTCAAATCAAAATAACAGAAATGCCTTTAATTCAAAGTGAATTACCAAATCTATAGTATTTAACAACATTAATATCATTTGGTGTCAGGATAATATTTCCATAACGTTTATATATGATTCCACGTTCATAAACTTCACCGAAAAACGGGTTTAAAATATGAAAAGGAAAACGTTTGATGGACATCTCATATGAGTGTATATACATAAAAATTATAAAGAATGGTTCATAGATGTATTATATTTGTTATATGAGACAGATAGATAAAATAAGATGTGTAATGAATTTTAAAGAATATAAATGTCCAAATATCATTGTTGACAAGAAAAGCAAAGAATAGTCTACTCTTGAGCCTGTTCTATTGCAAAACTATATACATGACCCCAATCCAAAACTCTACGTGCATGCGTCTCAAGTTTGGAATAATTAAGAATGTTCAAGCAAGTAAAGCAACCCAATCAGGAGGAAAACATGGAAACCACATCATGCAATTATACAAGCAAATTATATATAGCTTCCACATGCAGATTGCATTCAAATTGTGCAAATTATAACAGCGTCTATCACATTTCTTCAATACCAATTTCTTACAATCTTAAGTTTCTTATTAGTTGTGATTTTGTTCGTCCTTAATGGCCAATGCTGGAGGTACCCCAAGGCTTAGAGTAACAAGAGCTGGAGCACGCACTGCACTTTTTGAAGAGATTGTACCTAATTCTGGATGGTCAGAGGACTCTACCAGCCATTATCTTCTGGTGGATCTTCCTGGTATGTATTGAAAAAATATGACTAACTTTTGAATATTAAATAATTATAATATGAATTGAGTAGAATAATCTAATAGCTCATGTAAGAATAATCTAATGAAGAAAAAACCGTGAACTGTTTAGTTAGTAGATATATTTACAAAGATTTCTTGTACTACAAACAAGGATTGATGCTATGAAGACAATAATAGCTCATGGAACTTTTTTCTTCATATTGCTTTTATATAGAATTCAAGAAGGAAGATGTGAAGCTTCAGGTTGATAGCAGTGGACGTATTGTTGTTAAGGGAGAAAGGCAAGCAAGTGAGCAGAAACGTGTTCGTTTTCATCTGAGTTTTCCTGCACCATCGGATTCTGAGGTCGATAAGATAGCTGGAAAATTCGACGGAGGAATACTTTACGTGACTCTCCCCAAACAAATTGTGCAAGCGAACAAAGAGAGTGATAATGAGGTAGCGGAAAATGGCAGTGTTGAAAGAGCAGAAGAAAATGATAGCCATATAACCAATGCAAATGATGAGGGGAGAGATTTTAATCAACACGTTGGCCATGCTCATGAAGGGAGAGATTTTAATCAACACGTCGGCCATACTCATGATGAGGGGAGAGATTTTAATCAACACGTCGGCCATACTCATGATGAGGCGAGAGATTTTAATCAACACGTCGCTCATGATGAGGGGAAAGATTTTAATCAACACGTCCGCTATGCTCATGAAGAACACAAAGAAGAAAGAAATGAAAATGTACACATGGGGGATTTTTCTGGAGAAGTGATAAGGAAGTGGGATCAAGAAACCATGTTAAGAAGTGCAATGGATGTTTTATGGAAAAACAAAGAAATTGTGCTAACTGCTGTTATAGGCTTCTCCTTTGGGATGTATGTATCTAGTAAATTCCAATTTTCAGAAGCTCTATAAGAATTCCTCTGACCTGCAACCAGGATTGCATATCCACCAATAAGTGCCTTTCATATGTATCTATAGAACTAAGTATCATGCAGATATTCAAACATTAAACATAAATCTAATGTATCCTTCTTTGTTTCCAATCTTAACACCTACATGTGTTTTATGATATGATTTTATATGTTAGACACAAAAGTCTTACCTAAGTTATTTATTCACAGTCCTTATCATATAGCATAATTCATTTTCTCATCAGTTTATGATAATCTGATCAAAGTCAAGTATACCCTATTAAACCAAATACAAATTTCTTAACCTCTGCACCCTCAGCTTATAACTATGTAAGAAGTGAGAATCAAAAGAAAGAGGTTTAAGTATATATATTACAGGTTCATCTGATGAAGACAGTCTTAGACAAGATACAGTCACATAAAGGATCTGTATTCTTCCTAAAAAAAGAAGAAAAATAAACCTCCAAATTTCTCTAGAGTTTCTCCATCCAATAACTATACTCCAGCTTCTATCTTTTGATGAAAAAATCTCAACAAAAAAAAAAATACAAACCAGATGACATCACCTCTTGTTTTTTATTTGCATATGATTCTTTAAACAATATTCTCCACTGACCTAATCCAGTACCATGATCCTCCAATTATGCTAAATCAGAAAACCACTATGTTAAAATTTACTTTTATCTTAAAGGATCAGATTCCTCAAGTAGTCCACCCAATTTAAAAAGAGCAGAACCGCACAGGATGCTGATGCCAGAAAGAGAAGCTTCTTCCTGAGCTTGTTGTTTGTCTGCTTCTTCCGGTTACCTAAACTATTTTCCTTCCTATACCTGCTTTTCTTTTATGATAAATTAGTTAAATACTTAATGAATAACCTCCCCAAAAAACATTTCGCTGATGCCCACAGTAGCAGTGATTCATCCTTAGTTAAAACCCTTTGGGATACACTCAATCTCAGTTTAAGAAATTGAGTAACCTCAAAGAATTTTTCAATTTTCTTACTGAAACGTGCATAAATAATAATAATTACACAATACAATCCCTTCATGTGTCATTGTAAATACTGAAAAATAAAGAGCTTGTTGAACACAATTGGGATATAATGGAATAGTGCTCCAAGGGGCTTCTTGAACACTAATATATAAATCAATATACAAGTATATAGTTTGCTTGAAACAAGAAAGGTGGTTGGAGTTTTTGATGTTGACAGGCGATGCATGGGAAAGAATAAGGGAACCAAAGGGGTAGGGAAGGATGGATAAAGGTGATGCTTTGTCCTAAAACTTTATTCAAAATGTAGATGCTTTTTGAAAGAAAAAAAAAATAGGATGGGCCCACCACGGTTGGGACGCGGAATCATGTGCCTTCTGCTAAGGCTTTTAGCTTTCATTGAAAACTTAAGCCTAGATATGGACATTTCCATACTTCTGTTCAAACAATGTCATCAAGAGATATGGGCATGTACATAACATAACTACTAGTCCTATATATGATATTGGCACACATACTTTTTATTAACATCATAATCTCATGTATATATATTCCCTCTTACAAATACTATTTTACTCTTGAATTTAATATTGAATCTCACATATAAATAAACTATTTTATTTTATTTTATTAAATTAATAAAATTAAATCAGCAGTAGAAACAAGAGATCTAGGGTGTGACAAAAAACTGTTAAAAAATAAGGTTATCTGCCACTATCCTCAACTTGTTGAAGGGTAAGACAAACAAGCGTGTGACACGAAGATATTACTAAATCCAAATTCAATTTTTATAGCACAAAAGCAAGAAAAATACTCTTCTCAAACTAAATCTTATGATTGCTTTTACAAAAAAAATATAAAAAAATTATGATCACCAAAAAATGCACATGTGCATTCGGGAATTGATGTTACATATAGAAATAGAAAATTTAGAATTAGAATCAGGACTTTTTGTCTGTGACTAGGAGATTAATGAATAGAAAAAGTGAGATGCTTGCTTGGGCCATTCATTCTCAGTCCACAGCCATTGAAATAAATAAATACAAAAATAAAAACATACATAACTTAATCTGCCATTGAAATAAATAAATAAATAAAAACATTCATAACTTAATGTTAAAATATTCTGAGAGAGAAAAACAACTAAGAATAAAAATAAAGTTGAGGTGGATAACGAACCCGTAGTGGAGGGAATTGAAAAAAAGTTGGAAAGAAATCCTTCGCGTGAGAGCATGGAATCCAACTTCACAACAAACCTTCTTCCCTAAATAAGCGGAAATAATATTAAAATTTAAAATAATAAAAAAACAACTCATAACACAAAACGAAAAACGAGTGTTTGTTTTTCTGCTCTCGAGGCAATCAATCATACACACACTCACCACTGCTATCAACGCTATGATACTATGAACACGATGACGACGCCGTTTCAACAGGGGCCGCCGCAAACGGTGAGGAGATTGGTGGTGGAGGTTGTGGACGCGCGCAACCTACTACCCAAAGATGGTCAAGGAAGTTCAAGCCCATATGTTGTGGGTGACTTCGATGGTCAGAGAAAACGAACCACAACGCGGTTCAAGGAGCTGAACCCAGTTTGGAATGAGTCGCTTGAGTTTATCGTTTCAGACCCGGAGAATATGGAGTTTGAGGAGCTTGAAGTTGAGGTTTACAATGATAAAAAGTTTGGTAATGGTAGTGGACGCAAGAATCACTTTCTCGGTAGGGTTAAGCTCTATGGAACGCAATTCTCAGGTAGAGGAGAAGAGGCTCTGGTTTACTATACCTTAGAGAAGAAGAGTGTTTTCAGTTGGATAAGAGGTGAAATCGGTCTCAAGATTTATTACTATGATGAGTTGTTGCAGCAAGAAGAGCAACAACAACAACAGCAACAGGAGCAGCCACCGCCGCAAGAGGAGGAGCGGCCAGCCGGGATGGAGCAAGAGAGAAACAGACCTCAGATGATGGTTGAGGAGGGAAGGGTTTTTCAGGTTAATGGACCGATGGAGCATTGTGTTCCACTTCCAGATGGTCCTCCTTCGCCCCGCGTTGTGGTTGTTGAGGAATCACCATCTCCGGTGGTTCGTGTTCAACAGGATCCACCGTTGCCGGAGATGTACGGTCCTCCGGAACCGGAAATGCAGTACCACCAGCCGGAAGTGAGGAAAATGCAAGCAATTAGAAATGATAGAGTGAAGATTATGAAGAGACCAAACGGTGACTATGCGCCGAAAGATATCTCCGGCAAGAAACCAAATGGTGAGTCTGAGAGGATTCATCCCTACGATCTAGTGGAGCCAATGCAGTATCTGTTTGTCAGAATCGTGAAGGTTCGTGGTCTTAATCCTTCAACTGAAAGCCCATTCGTGAAGGTTCGAACATCCAGTCACTACTTGAGATCAAAGCCGGCAAGTTATCGTCCAAACGAGCCAAACGACTCACCGGAGTGGAATCAAGTTTTTGCCCTAGGTTACAGCAAGACCGACGCAACTGGTGCAACATTAGAGATTTCCGTTTGGGATTCACCTACAGAGCAATTTCTCGGTGGCGTTTGCTTTGATCTTTCTGATGTACCTATCCGAGACTCTCCAGATAGTCCTCTTGCTCCACAATGGTACCGTCTCGAAGGAGGTGCTGCCGAACAAAACTCCGGCAGTGTCTCCGGCGATGTTCAGCTATCTGTTTGGATCGGGACTCAATCTGACGATGCCTTTCCAGAAGCATGGAGCTCTGATGCACCGTATGTGGCACACACTCGTTCCAAGGTTTACCAATCACCTAAGCTTTGGTACCTTCGCGTTACAGTAATGGAAGCACAAGACCTAAATCTGACTCCAAATCTACCTCCATTAACAACACCAGAAATAAGAGTTAAGGTCCAATTAGGGTTTCAATCACAGAGAACGAGACGAGGCTCAATGAACCATCACAGCATGTCGTTTCACTGGCACGAAGACCTTCTATTCGTAGCCGGAGAGCCTCTAGAAGATTCCATGGTCCTTCTGGTGGAAGATCGAACCACCAAGGAAGCGGCACTCCTTGGCCACGTGGTGATTCCTCTTACTTCTATTGAACAGCGAATAGACGACCGCCACGTGCCTGCCAAGTGGTTCCCACTGGAAGGTGGATCCTACTGCGGGCGAGTCCACCTACGCCTCTGCCTGGAAGGTGGATATCACGTGCTTGACGAAGCGGCGCACGTGTGCAGCGATTTCCGGCCCACTGCAAAATCTCTCTGGAAACCTGCCGTTGGAATTCTTGAACTTGGAATCCTAGGCGCTCGTGGTCTCCTCCCTATGAAATCCAAGGGTCCAGGAAAAGGGTCCACGGATGCTTACTGTGTAGCCAAGTATGGGAAAAAGTGGGTCCGAACCCGAACCGTAACAGATAGCTTCGACCCACGCTGGAACGAACAGTATACATGGCAGGTTTATGATCCATGCACCGTTTTAACCGTTGGTGTTTTTGACAACTGGCGAATGTTTGCTGACGTGTCCGAAGAAAAACCCGATTGCCGTATAGGCAAAGTTCGTATACGGGTTTCTACTCTAGAAAGCAACAAAATCTACACAAGTTCATATCCATTACTGGTTTTAACTCGAACCGGTTTAAAGAAAATGGGTGAAATCGAATTAGCGGTTCGTTTCGCAAGCCCCTCGTTTCTACCCGACATGTGTGCAGTTTACGGCCAACCATTACTTCCAAAAATGCATTACATCCGCCCACTTGGGGTGGCTCAACAGGAAGCTCTCCGTGGCGCAGCTACCAAGATGGTGGCACAGTGGCTGGCGCGGTCTGAGCCACCAATGGGACACGAGGTTGTTCGTTACATGTTGGATGCTGACTCACACGCTTGGAGCATGAGGAAAAGTAAAGCGAATTGGTTTAGAATTGTGGCAGTCTTAGCTTGGGCCGTTGGATTAGCAAAATGGTTAGATGATATCAGAAGATGGAAAAATCCAGTTACAACGGTTTTGCTTCATATACTCTACTTAGTTCTTGTTTGGTATCCAGATTTAATAGTTCCAACCGGGTTTTTATACGTGGTTTTAATTGGGATATGGTATTTCCGTTTTAGACCTAAAATACCTGCCGGTATGGATACCCGTTTATCACAAGCCGAATCTGTTGATCCGGATGAATTAGACGAAGAATTTGACACCATGCCTAGCTCCAAACCACCTGATATGGTTCGGGTTCGTTATGACAGGTTAAGGATGTTGGCTGCGAGGGTGCAAACGGTTTTAGGTGATTTTGCAACACAAGGGGAAAGGGTTCAAGCATTGGTTAGTTGGAGGGACCCAAGAGCTACCAAATTGTTCATTGGAGTGTGTTTTGTTATTGCTGTCATACTCTATTCTGTGCCTCCAAAAATGGTTGCTGTGGCTTTAGGATTCTATTACCTCCGTCATCCAATGTTTCGGAACCCAATGCCGCCGGCTAGTTTGAACTTTTTCCGGCGACTTCCTAGCTTGTCTGATCGGTTGATGTAGATTATTCATCTTTTAAAAAATTAGTTTATTTTTATTATTTTTATTTTTATTACAGTACTACACTTTTTTTTAAGTGATGGCAATTATTTTAGAAATGAGAATTAATTTGTTTGTACTATAGGGTGAGGAAAGGACAAGCACTAGTAGTAGGTGTTTAGTGTTTGAAAAAGTTGTCCTCAAATAAAATTCATTGTAAGGAGTGAAAAGGGGGTGGGAAAGTGGCTAGTTGTCATGATTTATTTTTCAAATTGATTGACTGTGTGGTCACTGCAGGAAACTCGAAATAAGAGAAAGGTCAAATTGGAGGTAGTAAGAGACAAACATGGTTGGAGAAATTTTGGGAGAACATGTTTGTGAACCTCTGATGTCTTTCTGATGTTTTAAAAATATGTTGCATCAATTGCTGCATTACTGTTTGTATCTGTATGTTGAGCAATTTTCACATATAATTCTTGACTTTCCTGATTTTTGGATTTATGGAATGCAACTTTACCGTTGGACTTTATTAGTATAAGTGTACTGTGACAGAATGGGCCAAAGTGGGACGTTTTAATTGCTAATTTTAATTCTTAAGGATGAGAATGTAAGTGAGATGTGTGGTTCTAAATATATTAAATCAATTTGAAAATGTGGAAGAGACAGAGAGCATTACAAAATATATTCATATCCATTGCTGCATGTAATCTTTACAACTTTTTTTTTATGAACACTAGCCTTCAAGTCCGCTCTATAAAATATAAATAATAATTTATTATATTACTTTAATTTTTATTTAACAATGATAATTTATTTTACTGCGCATGCGCCACCAAATTGAATAAATAACAAAAAAATAATAATAATAAGAAAAAACAAGTATAAAAAATAAGAGAGAGAGAGAGGATGCCATTGTTTATATTTTATAGATTGTCACATTTGATTTGGTTTATAAAGTGGCGAGAATGTGCTCTAACTTTCAATTCTAACTTTCAGTTTTGAAAAGTTATGGTAACCAATTTCTACCTTTCTATGTCTAATATTATAGGGTTTTTAAATAGAGAACGAGAGACAATGTGTACATTTTAAACAAAGAAAATAAAAGTACATTGATGGGAACTAGAATTGATAGAAAAGTATGGATTTAATTTTTTTTAGTGGTTGAAATATCTCATGCGGCGGAGTGATGATTGATTTGTAAGATTAACACCTTAACATTCAAATTTAAATTAGTATGAGAGTAAAATGTAAAATTTGAATGAGAAATGATTTTAATACTTGAGAAAGGATGTATTTTTCTCTTTAAATAGAATAAGTGGTTGATAACTGAACACGTGTGGCACGATATGAGATGCAATCAGTCATTAGATTTATCTCGATGGTTGGAAGAACGCTCGCATGAGGGATCACCTGTTATGTGGAAGAAAAAAGTCCATCTATTATGCGTCAAATGTTTCCTCACAGGGCTTTCGCCTCTTTGAGTTTTTTGGACGGTCCAACACACTCGCCCACCAAGCTCTTGTTTTTGTTCTGCAAAGCGAAAGTTTGCAACATGTATCTTTACACGGTCATAAAATCCGTGGACGTGGATGTCTTTGATAGGAAGTCGCCTCTCTTGGAAATAAGCGCATTAAATGCCTCCCATGTAAGATGTAACGTGATGCTGTCAATGGTCGACACATCTTCCAACGCTATTCAATAATGATGTTTATTTTTCTTTAGAGTACTCAAGTGCTTTTTGAAATGTGTACATCCCGGAAAATTAGTTGACCAACCGATGTATGAATCGACGATGCCTATTCGAGTACATGAGTTCTTTGAGGCCTAGTTGGCATGACAATCGAGTATGGTGAGGTTAACAGACTGAATATTCGAGTTGTCATCCATTAACCAGAATCCGGTTAGGATATCGAAATAAACAAGACGAAGCCGACTTCCTATAAGTTGGGAATAATCTGGTTAGTGCAAGTCGGATCCGATGACAAAGCTAAGATGCCATCTGAAAGGTCATAAGAAATAGTTACAGAATGATACATTATGGCAAGGGAGATATACTTAGTGAAGAGGCGGACGTTGCGTGACAATTATAAGGACGACGAACGTTATTGACAGAAGTATTTATGAAGAATATGGAGAGTCAAACAAAGAAGGAGGAAAGGAGATGGAGACCTATAAATAAGAGGATGTTTGGAGGAAGAAAAAGATGAGACAACACACACATAACAAACACTTCAACCATTCATTGTAGGCTCTCCTTGACATAAAACAAGGAAATCAACCTTTTAGTGTTTTTTAGCAAGAACATTTGGCGCCCATCGTGGGGCCTCGGTAAAACTTGTCCAAGCCACACAAAACCATCATAAAAAACGTTAATACTTCGGCTAGACGATGTCGGGATCATCTCCCAGTCGAAGTGATCCATCCCCACCAGATATAACTTAATTGCTTGCGATGGTGGAAGCACTTTGTCAGCAAAATGAAGTCTTGTAAGACATTGTCCAAGTTTTGCAAACATAGAGTCTTCAAGAAGAGGATACAGAGGAGGAGCCTCTAGACTCTCGACCTTTATCATCTATCTAGGATGATCATGTCCCGGAGAATTTCAAGTCACTGTCGCTAGTATCTTTCAATGGTAAAATTGATCCATATGAGCATATTATTGCCATCAATAGTCAGATGACAATAGTAGGGGCTTCTGACTCTTTCAAGTGTATGCTCATGGCCGAAACCTTTAAAGAGGGTGCTTTGAGGTGGTATATGAGTCACCCAGATTCTCGATCATAAGCTACCAAGACTTAACCAAGAAGATGGTATACCACTTTTCGGCAAGTAAGCATAGGAAAATATCGACTACCAGTCTATATAACGTCTGACAAGGGCACGCAGAGTCTCTCCGAGAATATTTGGAAAGATTTAATGAAGAAACAATTAAGGTATATCATCTGAATCAGGAAATGTTTATCGGAGTATTTCAGCACGACCTCAAAGTCGGACAGTTCAATGAATCTTTAGCACAAAATTCGGTGACTAACATGGATGAGGTTATTACCCGAGTAGAATGTTACACAAATGAGAGGAAAGTAACATAGAAAAAAGATCCCGAGATGCAAAAGGAAAAGTGAAGACCAAGGAGGAAGGAGCTGGGAAGAGGAGAGAATACTTTAAGCCGAGACCCATAGATCGATTAATAGCAATACCATCTTGGCGACCGTTAGACAAAGAGCAGGAACACACACCACTAAAATCTAGACGTGGAGATATTATAAAAGAGGTTTATCACCTCAAGTTGCTCCCCAAACCGATACGTCCAAAGGGGGTGCATACTATGATGGGAAAAGACGAAAGTGCACAGTGTGCGTACCATAAACTTTGAGGACACCACACAGAAAATTATCATCAGTTGAAGTAAGAAATTGAGATTTTAATTCATAAAGGTCGTCTATTGTCGTATGTTAAAGATGTGAGAGGTCAGCCCGGAAAGAGAAGTCCTCCTCGAGAGGACCCAAGTTTGGAGAATCCTGCACAGAAGAAAGGAAAGAATACAGAAGAAGCCCGTGAAGCCAGGTGTTAGTTCGTCAACAATCTCTAACCTTCCTATAAGAGGGTGATCGGAAAAATAGCAAATGTACTATTTTTACCGATGTAGTAATTGTAAAGGCAAATTGTCATACAACATACAATCATAGGTTTCGATGATGACAAATGACCACCATGGATGAATCGGCATTGTCGATTCCACTTCTACAAAACAAATGCAACATATCCTTTTCTATGCTCATCTAAAACTGCTATATTTCATACAACATATGTGGATAAAATGTGATCATGACACAATGCATGAAAATCACAAAAATATGAATTTTTGCAAATTTGCAGGGTTTGAGTCGACCACAAGGGTCAACGCATGAACCACGGGTCAGCGCATAACATAGACCAGTTGGTGATTGGTCAACGCATGATGCCTTGAGTCGACCACAGGTCGGCGCATGGCATAGTGCAGTTGGCCACGGGTCAGCGCATGGAAGACTTGAGTCGACCACAGGGTCGGCGCATGAAACTTTCATTTTCCCACGGGTCAGCGCACGCCGACCTATGGTCGACGCATACTGAAGCATTTTTCAGTCTGTCCAAAATTGCAGGCCATGCATCGACGCATAGACCTGCTATGGTCGATCGCTCGTGCGCAAAGTCAGTTTTTGAAGACTTTCCACTCTGTTTGAAAAACTGTTAATTTTGGTTGGTAAGTTGGTTATTATATATAGCAGTTAATTACTTGTATTAACTAACATTTGTAAAATTGATTTCAAGTGTTCAAGGAAACAAGAAAAAGTGAAACAGGTGTCCAAGATTCATCATCTTCATCTTCAACATCTCACAACACATCAACTACACACAACCATTTTTGAAGTGCTTTGTGATTGGTTAAAGGTGATAAGGTTCGAAGCCGTGATTGGTGAATCCGGTTCGGGTTGAAGCTTGTGATAGGTTTTTTCTTGAATAAAACCTTTAGGGTTTTATCCTCCAAGACTGGTTTGTGTTTGGGGGTTTTTGGACGAATTGCTTCATCAAGTTTCAGCTGAGCGAAGGTGATTGAGAAGAGGAAGTCTTCATCAGTCTAGTAGCGGATTCAGTGAAATTGAAGGGAAGAATTTGGGTTCGATCTGTTGTGGTTGAGATCAGCCGGGCCGAGGGTTTGAAGAACCGAGGGTTATTCAACAAAGGGGCTGGAATCGGAGGTCTATCAATAACAATCGAAAGGCTTGATTCATCTTGAATCAAGGAACAAGGAGGGGAAGCAACATTCAACATCTTGAGAGCTCTGTTGTATTTTTGCTTTGCAATCCTTGTATAAACGGTTAAATTCAACAGGTGATATCTATTAAATCATCTTAATTCTAGTTTTAGAATTGAGGGCAGACGTACCCCGAAGCGAGGACGACGGGGGAACTGCCTCATCAAATCCTTGTCTTCTTTAATTTTCTGCATAATTGTGTTTAGCTTAAAAATTAAGTGATTTTAGTATAAGCACTTTTGTCAAACATTGATATTAATTGAGTAAGAGGTTAACACTCTGTTTTTAAATCCAAAGTACAATAGAATCTTGTACTATATTAATTGGAAACACTTACTCAACATAAATATTACTTGGAGTGTTTTCACACACCAAGTGTTTGATAATTTGCATAAACCAAAGTTATCTTAATTGTATATTCAGTTTTGGTTTAGTCTTGGAATCATTGGAACTAGGAATCCTAGTAAGTGAAACAAATCATTGATTGTGTGACTAGTGTAGTGATTCTTATTTCACATTATCACTAATCCATAGGCTTGACGCATATCCGGTTTTCCAATAACAGTTCGTTTTAGACTAGATTTTCCTCGGCCGCTTCCGCACTTAAAACAATTTTTCAAAACCAATTTTTAATTGGTAGCGCCGACTTAATTTTTTAATTGGGATCTATTCAACCCCCCCTTCTAGATCCGTGCCATAGTCTAACAAGTGGTATCAGGAGCTCTGGTTCACTCCGTGCTTCAATAGAAAATGGCTAACGAACCTAAAGGGGCTTATAATAGAGCTCTCGTTTTCAATGGTGAAAACTATAGTTATTGGAAAGACTGTATGCGGGTGCACATAAATTCCATAGATAGAAAAATATGGAACGTTATTCTCAATGGTCCAATTGAAATAACCATGACCAATGAGAATAATGAATTAGTGCCTAAGCCCGAAGCACAATGGACCGATGATGATGAAAAGAAATACAACTATGATTGGAAAGCCAAAAATATCCTAATCTCCTCATTAGGTGTAGATGAATATTATCGTGTATCCCATTGTCCTACTGCTAAGGCCATGTGGGATTCACTACAAATTGCCCATGAGGGGACGAACGATGTTAAGTTGGCAAGAATCAACACACTAACACAAGAGTTTGATCTCTTTTTCATGGAGCAAGGGGAAACCATTGCTGACATGCAAAAGAGATTTACTCATCTTATCAATCGATTACATTCATTAGGTAGGCCTATTTCCAATGATGTTGATACTAATAAGATCTTAAGATGTCTTAACAGGGAATGGCAGCCGAAAGTGACCGCCATCAAAGAAGCAAATGATCTTACCATATTAGACTTGACAACATCATTTGGCAAACTGCAAGAGCATGAACAAGTACTCTTGAGCCTAGAACAACACGAAAAGAAAGAAAAGAAGGACAAAGCAAAGGTGAGTGAAAAGAAATCAATAGCTCTAAAGACTTCCTCCTCGAAGTCTCAAGCAAAAGAGCAAAGTGATTATTCCTCGAGCGACGAATAAGAAGAGGACAAGAGCGAAGATATGGGGTTGTTCGTTAAACGTTACAATCGCTACGTGAGAAAGAACGGCATCCAACATTCCGAGAAGAACTTGGTAAACTTCCGGAAACAATCTAGGTACTCCAAAAATGATGACTCAAAAGGTAAAGTGACTAGAGGGTCGTGCTATACTTGTGGAAAGCCCGGTCATTACAAACCGGACTGTCCGATGAATAAGAAGACAAAGGAAAAGGAATCATACAAATCACACAAGAAATCATCAAAGCCAAGGAGAGCATACATAGCTTGGGAAAGCGATAGCGACTCCTCCGATGATGAAAGTTCTAGTGATGAAGATGAAGCTGCAAACCTTTGCCTATCTGCTCATCAAAAGAACAAGAAGAAACAGGTACGACATGCTAAATATGAAAAATCCTCTAGTATGTCTCATTATGAATTACAAGCTGCATTTGAAACTTTACACTGTGAAGCTAAAGAGGCCTTTAAAAGGCTTGCCTCAAATAACAAAAATTTTATCCACTTGGAACAAAAAATTCGAGAATCCGAAAGGAAACTTGAGGCACTTAAAGCTTCTATAGTAGAAACACAAAAGCAGGTTGTGAGGACCTTAGAAGTAGGATGATTAACTTTGGGTGTGATACTTGTTATATTTGGCAAGGTGAAGTAAGAAACCTAAAGGCCAAACTTGACAAGGCTCTTGAGCCCAAGATTACCTTTGCTATCGATAAATCAAATTTTCGAAAAAGTATGGTTAATCCATATCAAAAATATAAATATATTATAAAAGATGAAGATAGCAAAGGCAATCAAAATGTTAATTTCTCTTGTCTTTATTGTTACAAGAAAGGCCACTCCATTGCTAAATGCAGGTTTAGGAGATTCTTAGTTCCTAAAGGCATTTATCAATGGCTGCCCAAATGCAACCATTTCGTTACTCACCATTCAGGACCCAATAAGCCATTGGGTACCTTCTCGTGTTAATTGCATTTCCATAGGTACAATGCCACGAGACTACCGAGAGAAGATGGGTTCTCGACAGTGGATGCTCAAGGCACATGTCAGGAGACATATCACTCTTCATTGACTTCGTGGCTAAGAAGAAAGGATATGTAACCTATGGTGACAACAACCGTGGAGCAATACTTGGTAAAGGTAGTGTAGGTAATCCTTTTTCCACTACTATTTCTGATGTATTGCTTGTCGAAGGTCTTAAACACAATCTACTTAGCATCAGTCAATTATGTGATAAAGGATACAATGTATCGTTTTCAAAAGATTATTGCAAAATTGTACATAATGATGATAAGAAGAGTATGTTTAATGGCCTGCGTGTGAATAATGTCTATATGTTAGACTTGAATGAAGTATCGTTAACAAGTGACAAATGCCTTGTAACAATGAGTGAAGATTCATGGTTATTGCATAGGCGTTTAGCACATGTTAGCTTTGACTTACTAAATAAAGTAGTCTCAAAAGATCTAGTCCTAGGTCTCCCCAAAATCAAGTTCACCGAGGATCACCTTTGTGATGCTTGTCAAAAAGGGAAGCAAACGAGGATCTCATTTAAATCCAAAAATATCGTTTCAACAACGAGACCTCTCGAACTTCTTCACATGGACTTATTTGGGCCGTCTAGGATTAAAAGTCTAGGAGGAAATTATTACGGTTTCGTAATAGTGGACGATTTTTCTAGATTCTGTTGGACTATCTTTTTAGTAAGCAAGAGCGATACGTTCGCCGCCTTTGAAAGATTTGCTAAGCTTTCCCAAAATAAATTAAATACAAACATTGTTGCAATTAGAAGCGACCATGGGGGTGAGTTCGAAAACCATTTATTTGAAGAATATTGTGGTAACCATGGTATCGATCATAACTTCTCCGCTCCACGTACTCCTCAACAAAATGGGGTTGTGGAGCGTAAAAATCGAATTTTAGAAGAATTGGGAAGAACAATGATTAACGAAAGTGGTTTACCGAAATATTTTTGGGCCGACGCCATTAGTACGGCTTGTTATGTTTTGAATAGGGTGCTCATTCGCCCCATTCTAAATAAAACACCGTATGAGCTTTTAAAAGGGCGAAAGCCAAATGTTTCTCACTTACATGTTTTCGGTTGCAAATGTTTTGTATTAAATAATGGAAAGGAAAACTTGGGCAAATTTGACTCCAAGGCCGACGAAGGTATCTTCCTCGGATACTCTCAATCTAGTAAAGCATATAGAATATATAACAAACGATTACTTGCTGTGGAAGAGTCTGTACATGTCACTTTTGATGAATCCTATCCGAGAAACGTCGGAAAGGGTAGTGTTGTTCATGGTGTAGGTACATCTACGAAAGACATACTCAAGGGTGGCGAGCCGGGGATTGATCAACCCGACAAAGTCAAAGTTGAGGAGGATAAAGATGTACACCATGAGGAAACCGAGGTAGCTCATCCGCCTTCAAACGATGATCTCCCTCAAGCTTGGAAGTCTTCCAAAGACCATCCAATTAACAACATTCTCGGAGATATATCAAAGGGTGTTACAACTCGATCGAAGCTAAGTAATTTCTGTTATCACTTCGCTTTCGTTTCACAAATAAAACCTAAAAACCCTAAAGAAGCCCTACTCGATGAACACTGGTTTTTGTCAATGCAGGAGGAACTAAATCAGTTTACTAGAAATGAGGTTTGGGACCTTGTCCTTCCTCCGCGAGGTCATCGAGTAATCGGCACCCGATGGGTGTTTAGGAACAAGTTGGACGAAAACGGGGTAATAACCCGTAACAAGGCGCGTTTAGCCGCGCAAGGGTATAACCAAGAGGAAGACATCGACTATGAGGAAACTTATGCGCCGGTTGCCCGACTCGAGGCTATACGCCTTCTTCTTGCCTTCGCTTGTGCGAAAGACTTTAAACTATTCCAAATGGATGTTAAGAGTGCGTTCCTTAACGGTCACATAAATGAAGAGGTCTACGTCGCACAACCTCCGGGTTTTGAATCTCATGAGTATCCAGATCACGTTTATAAACTAAAAAGGGCTTTATACGGTCTCAAACAAGCTCCTAGAGCTTGGTATGAGCGACTAAGTAAATTTCTACTCGATCAAGGTTACTCAAGAGGAAAGGTTGACACAACCCTCTTCATTAAACGTCAAGGAAAACACTTGATTTTAGTACAAATTTATGTAGACGATATTATATTTGGGTCGACTAACATGAATCTCGTGAGAGAGTTTTCAGATCTTATGCAGGGTGAATTCGAGATGAGTATGATGGGGGAGCTCACGTACTTTCTCGGTTTGCAAATTAAACAACTCAAAGAAGGAACATTCGTGAGTCAAACAAAGTACTGTTTGGACCTTATCAAGAGATTTGACATGGCAAAAGCCAAGGCCATTGACACCCCCATGCCAACATGTACAAACCTGAACAAAGATGAAAACGGTAAGTATGTAGAGGTAAAAAGGTATAGAGGTATGATTGGATCACTTCTTTATCTTACTGCTTCTCGTCCCGACATTATGTTTAGCGTGTGCATGTGCACAAGATATCAATCATGTCCCAAGGAATCCCATCTAAAAGTTGTCAAACGAATACTTCGATACCTATCCGGTACTCCGAAGTATGGACTATTGTATTCCAAAGGTAATGATTGCTCATTGGTAGGTTTCTCTGGTTCCGATTTTGCCGGTTGCAAATCAGATAGGAAAAGCACCAGTGGCACTTGTCACTTATTTTCAAATTCTTTGGTCAGTTGGCATAGCAAGAAACAAGTTTCGGTTGCCTTGTCAACCGCCGAAGCGGAATACGTTGCCGCCGGTAGTTGATGTGCTCAAATCCTATGGATTAAGCAATAACTATTGGATTTTAACCTCAAACTCGAACGTATTCCCATTTTCTGTGACAATACAAGTGCCATTAATCTTACCAAAAATCCTGTGTTGCATTCTCGCACCAAACATATCGAAATTCGACACCACTTTCTTCGGGATCATGTAGAGAAAGGTGAGGTTGTTTTTGAACATGTTACTACTGAAAATCAACTAGCGGACATTTTCACAAAGCCGCTAGCTGTTGAGCCTTTCTTTCATATTCGCCGAAAACTTGGTATTCTCGACATTTCTGAACGGGCGTTATAAATTGCCTGCTTTACCTATTTCATTTAATACCATAATCTTGTACTTCTAACAAGTTAATGTTGTTGCAAGCACAATCATATTGTTCATCAAGTCATTCCGGAATAGAGGTGATATTGCTCCTTCTCTCTCTCGCGAACTTCATAGTTAAATGATTGTACTACATGATAATATTGTACATATGTGTATCGTCTCTTATGCCTTAACTGTTTGGATGTTTAAATGTTGTGTGCCATTCTAATTATGCATCAAACATGCGAGCATATGTGCATAAAAGTGAAAATTGCAAATTTTGCCTGTATGAGTCGACCATAACAGGGCAATGGTCGACGCACACTTCAAAATTTTCCTCTTTTTCAAAAATCAAACAGTATGCGCCGACGCATGCAGAGGTATGGTCGACGCATCGCTCAATAATTCATTTTTTCTGCAGAAAACCTTCAAACTTCTCATGCATCTACATTCAAAACTCACATTAAGTGTTCATTTACATTTCAAACTTCCCACTACATTGTAAGTTGCATCTACCTAGTGTTTATTGTCTTCTGGCCTTTCCTCTTCCCAAAACCCTAAATCCTCATCTACAAAAAGGGAAAACCTCTCTCTTGCAAAATCATTCTCAAAAACCTTCTCCAAGCTTCACTCTCTACCCACACACAAAGCTCCAAAAATTATTTCCAATGGCTTCCTCATCCCGCAGACCCACCGGTAAGAGATCATGGGAATCATCCGCCGCATCTCTACCCATTTCCGCTGTATCGTTAGTTCCACCAACCCTTGTCGATTCCTTCAACAAAGATATTGGTAAGAGAGGAATTGTGCGACAACATGCTTTCTACAAACTCACTGCAGAACGCATGCATCTCGTGGAAATCATGTCTCTGCTACAATACCACGACATTGTTAAATTCCTGGAATGCAATGCCAAATACAGCGAAGACCTGGTCCGCGTGTTCTATGCATGCCTTCATGACAAATTCCGTGGGCACAAGTTTCACTCAAGGATCGGAACAAGAAAGGTATTGTTTAAGTCAAATGTTTGGAACAAATATTTTGATATGTCATTGGATGCTGATGAAAATCCTCTAGCTAAGGTAACTGACTCTCACCAAATAGAAGGTTACGAGTTTAAGAGCGCGTTGAACGACATGCTGAAACGACCCTACCCTGATCAAATTGTGAACAGTGATGCGTTCCCACGAACTGTCACTGCCGGCAAGCTGAAAACAGGAGAGCGGATTCTCCAGTGGATTGTCTCACGCATCCTGAGACCTAAGAAGGGTGGTCTTTCCAGAGTTGAACAGGCTGAGGTTCATCTTATATACATTCTGAAAAATAAGCGGAAGATCAACTGGCCCTACTACATTGCTAGTAGGATGTTCAGTCTACGCGACTCCGGACGAGGAACGGCTCTTGCCTACGGATCTTTTATTCAAGAGGTCCTTACTGCAACTGATGTTGATCATCCGTCCCTCCCGTATACCTCCATTTCATCAGACAAAGAGTTCAGCCCAAAAAATTTGTCTATGATGGGATATTTTTGGTGTGATGAGCGGAGAATCTACAAATTTGTTCGCAGAGGGTTTGTTCCTACGACTGTTGAAGAAGATGATGAAAGTGAGGAAAGTGAAGAAGAAGACGAAGAGGAAAATGAAGAAGAGGGAGCAGGACAAGCCTTTGATCAGCATGGTGGAGATGATAGTCCTCCACATGTTGACACTCACGACTACTCCAACTCCGCTTGGGTTCAGCATCCACATTCAACTGAAGACGATGCCCCCAACCAGGGTGGATGGAGTGAATGGCAACATACGGGCTGGTCAACACAACGCCAATTCTACCAGCCGTATCGATATGGCGATGAAGAATCTCCTCCATCCCCTCCACAACACACAAACTCTTCCGAACTGTTGGATATGATGCGAAATATGCAGCTGGCTCAACAATCCTTCATGCAAACTCAGGATGAGCGCTATGCTCATATTAGCAGCCAAATTCAAGCACAAAATGAGAGGCTCGATAACCTCTCTACAAGCTTGAATGAACGGTATGCAGCATTTTCGGAAACGTTTGAACGCCGGGAACGGTCGGTCGACGGGGGTATCAAGTATCTAGGCGGTATTGCTGAACAAATATCGTCTCTGGCTGACCCCTATAGAAACCCGAATATCTGTTACCATCAAGGACGACACCATTAGGACATAGGACTGCATATGCATCTGAAATTGTTTGTTGTTTGACTGTATTCATTTTTCTGTTATGCTTGTTTGTGCAAAATCAATTTTAATGTTTATCTTCTTTTAATTAATGATTATCGTTCAGTAATGATATTTGGTGTGATATTGTTATTTCCTGTTGAATTTTATGTTACGTTGATTATCGTTCCTTTTCTCTTTTTGATGTTGTCAAAGGGGGAAAAGAGGTACAAGCAGCCAAAATATTGCCAAAATATTCACAACAGTTAACAGTCGGTTTTGCAGATAGCCTTAGATTACAAAAGAAAGGGGGAGTGTGCATAATGTGTGTAAATATTGCATGTGTTTGTCTCATTGGCTTTACACAAGTTGTCATCATCAAAAAGGGGGAGTATGTAAAGGCAAATTGTCATACAACATACAATCATAGGTTTCGATGATGACAAATGATCACCATGGATGAATCGGCATTGTCGATTCCACTTCTACAAAACAAGTGCAACATATCATTTTCTATGCTCATCTAAAACTGCTATATTTCATACAACATATGTGGATAAAATGTGATCATGACACAATGCATGAAAATCACAAAAATATGAATTTTTGCAAATTTGCAGGGTTTGAGTCGACCACAAGGGTCAGCGCATGAACCACGGGTCAGTGCATAACATAGACCAGTTGGTGATTGGTTAGCGCATGATGCCTTGAGTCGACCACAGGTCGGCGCATGGCATATTGCAGTTGGCCACGGGTCAGCGCATGGAAGACTTGAGTCGACCACAGGGTCGGCGCATGAAACTTTCATTTTCCCACGGGTCAGCGCACGCCGACCTATGGTCGACGCATACTGAAGCATTTTTCAGTCTGTCCAAAATTGCAGGCCATGCATCGATGCATAGACCTGCTATGGTCGACCGCTCGTGCGCAAAGTCAGTTTTTGAAGACTTTCCACTCTGTTTGAAAAACTGTTAATTTTGGTTGGTAAGTTGGTTACTATATATAGCAGTTAATTACTTGTATCAACTAACATTTGTAAAATTGATTTCAAGTGTTCAAGGAAACAAGAAAAAGTGAAACAGGTGTCCAAGATTCATCATCTTCATCTTCAACATCTCACAACACATCAACTACACACAACCATTTTTGAAGTGCTTTGTGATTGGTTAAAGGTGATAAGGTTCGAAGCCGTGATTGGTGAATCCGGTTCGGGTTGAAGCTTGTGATAGGTTTTTTCTTGAATAAAACTTTTAGGGTATTGTCCTCCAAGACTGGTTTGTGTTTGGGGGTTTTTGGACGAATTGCTTCATCAAGTTTCAGCTGAACGAAGGTGATTGAGAAGAGAAAGTCTTCATCAGTTTAGTAGCGGATTCAGTGAAATTGAAGGGAAGAATTCGGGTTCGATCTGTTGTGGTTGAGATCAGCCGGGCCGAGGGTTTGAAGAACCGAGGGTTATTCAACAAAGGGTCTGGAATCGGAGGTCTATCAACAACAATCAAAGGGCTTGATTCATCTTGAATCAAGGAACAAGGAGGGGAAGCAACATTCAACATCTTGAGAGCTCTGTTTTATTTTTGCTTTGCAATCCTTGTATAAACGGTTAAATTCAACATGTGATATCTATTAAATCATCTCAATTCTAGTTTTAGAATTGAGGGCAGACGTACCCCGAAGCGAGGACGACGGGGGAACTGCCTCATCAAATCCTTGCCTTCTTTAATTTTCTGCATAATTGTGTTTAGCTTAAAAATTAAGTGATTTTAGTATAAGCACTTTTGTCAAACATTGATATTAATTGAGTAAGAGGTTAACACTCTGTTTTTAAATCCAAAGTACAATAGAATCTTGTACTAGATTAATTGGAAACACTTACTCAACATAAATATTACTTGGAGTGTTTTCACACACCAAGTGTTTGATAATTTGCCTAAACCAAAGCTATCTTAATTGTATATCCAGTTTTGGTTTAGTATTAGAATCATTGGAACTAGGAATCCTAGTAAGTGAAACAAATCATTGATTGTGTGACTAGTGTAGTGATTCTTATTTCACATTATCACTAATCCATAGGCTTGACGCATATCCGGTTTTCCAATAACAGTTCGTTTTAGACTAGATTTTCCTCGGCCGCTTCCGCACTTAAAACAATTTTTCAAAACCAATTTTTAATTGGTAGCGCCGACTTAATTTTTTAATTGGGATCTATTCACCCCCCCCCCCCCCCCCCTTCTAGATCCGTGCCATAGTCTAACAGTAATAAGGAGTTTTATTTCCAAGTATCGATCTCAGGGATTGCGTAGGAAATACTTATTTCACTTCTGATTCTATTTGAACAAAAAGATAATGGTTTGGTTGGTTTTGGGAATTTATAACAATAAACACAAAAAGCTAGTAAAAATAATTGATGAAGATGAAACATGCAAGGGTGAGTGGTTGATTTAACTAGTTATGAATTCAGTCAAGATTTCCTTAATACACATGAGACATTCAATCACCTAACCTCAGAATGTTCTTCCTTAAGTCCTTAAGGAAGAAACTATTAAACTACCAATTCTTACTCAAATGTCCATTCAATTAATCATTGGTTTTAATCATAAACAATATCAAGGTTTATGGCGATTTACAAAAGTTCCTAGTCCTAGGTGATGCAATTATAAACCCAATTGTGTGAAAACCCTAACAATCATAATCCTGTTATTGATAGTCATAGATCTATTTGTATTTGTCCGATACAAAAGCATAAGCACATCACACAATTGAATTTAAATTCGTAACATCGTAATAAGGAAATCAATAGTTAGAATTCATAACATCAGATCAAATCAGGACCACCCCCTAGCATTGGGGGTTTAGCCTCTCATAGTATTCAAAGAAATCATAGTATGGAAATTAAACATTACAAAGAATTAGGAGATTTTGATGTTCAATGGTTGATGCCCTTGAATCTCGCTGTCTTCAAATCCTCCGTAGTCGTTATCTTCTCCGGTGCAATGTTTCTTTTCGTACGTCAAAAAATGCCTTCTCTATCTCTCAAAAATCTTCTAATATCCTCAGATGGTTTTTTCCCAGCAATAAGTCCAAAATACCCTTAATGAACAGGGCAGATCCACACAACAAAAAGTAAAATTTCTCAGTCACGCCCATCAACACGGGCAGTGTGGATACACACGGGTGCCCGTGTTGATTCACACGGGCCGTATGGATTCACACGGGTGCTCGTGTTGATCTTCAAAAGTTGTGTTTTTTAAAGCAAGCTACAGAGGCATCAACACGGGCCGTGTTGATGCACACGGGTGCTCGTGTTAACCCTCTGTTTTACCTCTTGGAGTGCTTGTTTCCTGACAAATAACACGGGCTGTGTTGATGTACACGGGGGCCCGTGTTGACCTGCTGTATCTTCATATTTTGGCCTTCCGGAGCATTCAATACTCGGCTATTAGTGCTTTGGAACCTATGCAACAACCTGCAACATTAACACTACCAAATCGAAGCATAAAAAGAGACTTTTTGACATAAACAAGTAACAAAATGCAATGCACTAATAAACTAACAAAACATGTTAAATGACTTTAAAACAACTAAAAACAACCACATGTCTTACCAAAGTGATGAAAATATGTCGGATAAAAGGTGGGAATTCAATGGAAATGGTGACCGATCACAACCCCAAACTTGTCTAATTGCTTGTCCTCAAGTGATGTATTGAGTCCAAACAAAGGTCACCCACGAATTCCTCTTCCACAATGCAACCTTGTCCTTCACAACTTATGTTCTTCCTTTCCAATCAAGTTTCCGGTTTTCCCGACTCAAACAGTTCACCATATTTCCACATTAGAAGCCTCGTTACCTGTAAGCTTTTTCACATACTCACAACATCTCTCATGGTTATGGTGTTTACACTCACAGCTCAGCATGCAATACCAAACTCTTAGATTTGAATACATTCTAATTTCACTACAACAGCAGATTCCACACACTTTATGAGGTCTTTTCGGTTGTAACGGGGCTTGGGTGCGGTAGGATAGACACAGAAATGGATAACAAATGGTTTTGAACTCGGCATTTATGTTGTTTGCTTTTCTCTTTTTCTTTTCGTGCTTAACTCATAGCTCTGGGGGTTTATTCACCTTTGACTCTTTTTACTCAATTCTCTGTGAGCATTTTATAGGTGTTAGAGTCTTCAGTCTTGGCAAGTGCATTTTTCTCTTTTTTTTTTTCTTTTTGGACATACACATGTCTCTTCTTTTTGTATTGCTTTTAGATCTCTTATTATGCACTTGCCTTTCTTTCAATATTACCACCCCAAACTTACCTTTTTGCACATCTTGTAACTCACAACAATCATGCCGAATAATGGAAGAAATGAATGATTAATGGTTAATATGGGGTTTATTACAAACAAAAAGGCTAAGGCTCAACGGGGTTCACGAAGGGTAAACATACAAAAAGGGTTGGCTAGAAAGGCTCTGGCTAAACAAACAACTTGCCTCAGTGTGTGTTGTCATGCTGTGAAGTGTCAAAAGAACATACGCAAAATCAGAGTGATAGAGTCATACCTGGCTGAACTCTCATGATATTTAGTGTTTGGCCTTTGTATTCTCACCATGTTGGTTAAACTTACAAGCTCTGAAGCCTCCTAGTGTCATGTGGTTTCTTTTCCGATTCGGTTCTACCATACCGCTCTCTTGGTCTAGTGTCACCAAATTGTGTCCGACTTTTACTTTCTCATGGTTGCATCAACTTCCGGGGTACCTTAATAGAACAAGTATGAGGAGTGTCTTTCATCCACTACAATCGATCCCGGATTCGTCCATAATTTCTCATCACTCTATACACACAGGTAAACAATAAAAACAAACGGTGAAGGAAAACATGAACAAAATGAAAACGAAATAAAACATGAAAGGAAACCCCCCACACCTGAACTAAACATTGACCTTAATGTTTAAATCCAGATACAAAGGGGACTCACAACGACTACTATTGTTTTACTGCACTTGTGTGATTCCCTTCCATTTTGAGGTGTTTGTGACTTTGCCCTTCTAATTCTCCTCCTCCCTGTCATACCCCAAAATTTGCCCGTTAATATTACAAGGCATTTTTCAAGGCACTCCAACTTATTTTTCAAGACATTGACCTTAAGGGAACAAATACCCAGCATACAGGTGGCCCAATCCAGAAAAGGACTTAAACTGGCATGCTCGCTAGGCGAGCAAATCATTCGCCTAGCGAACCCTTCGCTACATTACTCGCCTAGCGAAGCTTGCGAATACCAGAATTTTTGGGCTTCATTCTGAGCCCATTAGGTCACAAAAACTATTATAAATACCAAGGACCTCATTCAGAAAAGGAGATCAGAGAACGAAAACGGAGGAGAAAGGCAAACATCCACAGACAGCAATCCCTGGAGGCTAACCCAGAGAATTCAGAGCAACCCTAAAGGAAACCCTGAAGGAAACTCATCTGCACCAAGGTTATCTCCGCCCAACTCAATCCGACTTGCCAATTCAAGGTTGCAATTCAATTGCAAACAGGTTTGCATTACTATTACCGCTTTATGTTCTTAATCTACATGTGATATCATAATTGAATTCATAAGTATATTTGAGGTTTTGCCTGTGGATTTAAATATATCTGAATATCTTGAATGTTTAACCATGTAAATTCTGTAATGGAAGCCATAGGGTGTGAAGCTTGCCGAAATGGTACTGTTATCAAAACCAGAATCCGCAGTCGCTCGCTAGCACATCGCTAAGCGAGCATGTAGCGAGTATTCGCTAAGCCTTCGCTAGGCGAGGCAGGAGAGAGCGTGACAGTCGCTGACTTTTCTGTTCTGATTTTTGCTCATCTGACATGTTTTATCATAGCCATGCATTGTTTACCTGACTCTATTACTGTTGTGTTCCTGTTGTTTGGTGCAATTCTCGATTGCACCCTGATTTGGTATTCTGACCTGATTGCTGAATTTTGTAAGGCTCACGTACTCCCGGAAAAGGTATCTTGCTAGGTATTCCACTTTATTTGTGGGATACCCTTGTGGAGATTCATCCTAATTACTTAATTGATTATAATATGGACCTAATTACCTAATTGATTACAACTACCTAATTGATTGTAAAATATTGCCTTTGAATATGTGATCTTAGACCTCTCTTTGTTGCCTTACGATATTACGGTATTACGGTCATGTCCCGCGAATGTGGGGATACACTTAGCAAAGACCCTTCGATTAAATCATCATGTCCCTATAAGATAAATCATAGTCCCTCGGATGTTGCCTTCGAATATATGATTTTGTCCCTCGATGACCCTTCGGTGTAGCCTACGGTTAAATGATGATCGTCCCTCCGAACGCTAAGGTATCCTTACAAATGTTGCCTTCAATGACCAATCGATGACCCTTTTACATCCAAAGGATAAAACTACTTACTTCTCAATAGTAAGGACAGTTTTACCCTCCTAAGGATAGGAAATGCCCATAAAGACCTTGGGTAGGTATAACTCCTAAATGCTTGCTCACAGCTTAAACTACTTTTCACACCTCACACTTTTCAAAACCTCTATTAGAAAATCACCACTTGGCATACATTCGTACTAGAATCATTGTCAAGTTATATTTTTCTAAACAGCTTTCAAAATTAAACGAGATAAATACTTTGTATACATTCGTACAAGAATCATTACAAAGTTAAACTCTCTTTTCAAAACATTTTCTAAACAGCTCTCACACACTTTTTCAGACAAGAAAAACATAAGTGATCAAGCAATTAAGAGCCCATGGATAACCATGGATACAAAGGGTGCTAACACCTTCCCTTTGTATAATGTACCTCCCGAACCCAAAATCTAATCAAGGTCTTTCCTGTTCTTTTCCGCCTTTCCTTATTGGATAAAAGAAAAGTCGGTGGCGACTCTTGCTATCCGCGACATTTGCTTTCCGAAGCAAAAACACACAAAGTCAGTTCACCGTATGACAGAACTGGCGACTCTGCTGGGGATTATAAAGAGAGGTCACCTTAAATAAAAAAAAAGATCACTTATTTGAATTGTCTGATTTACTTTTAAGTGATTGCTTGGGTATTATATGCTTGAGTGAAAGATCCTACACCCGGATCTAGTGTACCTTAGGTAAGTAGCAATAGATCATCGCGACTATCCGGCGTATACTGGAATGGTTAAAATGATAGCTACGGTTAATGTGACACTTTGGATGTCCTGATGTTCCTCATGTTTACTTGAGGAGAAATTTGGCGTCTGCGTGGTGTCATCAAAGCATTAACCAGACCTTTAGAACCCTAATTGACTCATCCTAGCCATTAGAAAGTAGTGAGATAACTGACTTCGGTTCCGACTGGGGTTGGTTGAGACTCGATGCTACACTCTTTGAGATTGGACTTTAGGGAAGCTTCGGTCAACCACTTGGTGTTGCACTGAAGTGGACTTAAAGGAAGGTCGATGATTTGAGATCCTTCTAGAACCCGGTTACTATTCTAGGACAGGTTGAACCAACCAAACTTCAGTGGGGAGGGTACTTACCTATGGAACTCATGCAAGCCTTAAAAACTTAGGAATGATGGTTGTGTGACTTGCTTGTGCTTGTTATTTACTTAACATCATAACATCATAACATCATAACATCGTGGCATTGTACTAACCATTTCAAAGACTTTAAACATTGAAAACATTTCATACATTGCATAGCATGACATAACATTGCATAACAGGTACTCTAAAGGGATCAATGTTCTCACGGTTTTCCTCCAAACAGAAAAATGGACCTCGAACAAACTGTCAAAGATCTCCATGCTCAAAATGCTCAACTCCAGGAGATGATCTTGAACTTATCCAAGGGGCAGGAGGAACTGAAGGCTCTATTGCTTGAGAAGAAAGACAAGAAATCTGTGAGTCACATTAACCCGGGAAGAAGGCAGTTTACGAAGATCAATATGACTTTAGCACAAGCACTGCAGGGTATGCTAAAAGCAAATTTAATTACCCTCAGAGTTCCTCCTACAAATCCCAACACTACTTCTCCTAGTTATAATCCCAACGCCAGGTGTGCATATCACTCCGATAGCCCCGGGCATGATACAAACGATTGTTGGTTGTTGAAAAATAAGATTCAGGATATGATCGACGCTGGAGAATTTGAATTTGATCCTCCGGAGACTCCTAATGTCATCCCTGCTCCTCTGCCTAATCATGACAAGACTGTTAATGCTGTAGAAGATGCTGATAGCGATTGCGACTTGGATAACTGGATTTTCCCAACAATTGGTGACAGACTCAATAACTGGAAGGCTGAAGACACTATCCCGATTTCCTTTAGTCAGGAGTAATTGTTATTGTCTATTTTAGTGTTGCAAACTTTTTAATTTTTACAATTGAACTTTTTTAAAGCATTGTGCCTATACCCGGGGCACAACAGCTAATTTGTTAAGGGTTTTGTCATATTCACATTCAATGAATCAATGGACTTTTTGCATTCAAATATTGCGCTCTTTATCTTTCCTGTCATCTTCCAAACAAGCTATGTTTTCTTGCACACACTCACGTAACAATTTGCCGATCCATATCCACTCTGGATCCTGTTGGTAATAACTCTTCTACTGTTCATTATGACTTTGAAAATCCGATCTACCAAGCCGAGGATGGAAGTGAGGAAGATTGTGAAGTACCTGGAGAGCTTGCCAGACTACTGCAAGAAGAAAAGACTATTCAGCCGCATGAGGCATTGATCGAAATCGTAAATCTGGACCACGTCGCCCGATTTAGCTCCCATTTGGCCGCTACTTGCAAATCCATCTCCAAATTACTGAGACAAAATCAAGAAGTATCTCCAAGAACCTCCAATTCTGATACCACCAGTTGAAGGAAAACCTCTAATCATGCATTTGACCGTGTTAGAAAATTCAATAGGGTGTGCTGGGGCAACATGACGAGTCTGGTCGAAAAGAGCATGCAATATACTACCTTAGCAAAAGGTACCGACTGTGAAACAAGATACTCACAGCTCGAGAAAGCTTGCTGTGCTTTGGCTTGGGTTGCTCGCCGACTAAGACAGTATATGTTGAATCATACCACTTTATTGATTTCTAAGATGGATCTTATCAAATATACATTTGAGAAACCTGCTGTCTCCTGAAAGAGCTATCACTGATAATGGTGCTAATTTGAACAACAAGATGATTACTGAACTCTGCACACATTTCAAAATAAAACACCATAATTCCGAAGTGGCGACTTGGTAATAAAGCGTATCATTCTACCACAAGGTGATTCTAGAGGCAAATGGACTCCCACATACGAAGGGCCATTTGTAGTTAAGAAGGTATTCTCTGGAGGAGCCATGATACTTGCTACAATGGATGACGAAGAGTCCCCACATCCCGTGAACACGGACATAGTTAAAAAAAAAATACTACGCATGTACACCCGGCAAGTCGAAAACCTGAAAAGGCGGCTTGAGCAAAAAAGGGTATCCCGGTGGACTGAAAACCTGAAAAGGTGGTCCAGGCAAAAATTAGGGATTAAAGCGTATGACTATGTCCCGTTCTCGGTCAGCTTCACCCAAGTTCAAAGGACTGAACAAGCCAATCACTTCTATCCGACAGCAGGAGATGGGAGGCTTGAAGACATAATGACAGTAGTGGAATTAAAATCGATGGGACTTTTTCTGCATAGCTTTCTCTTTGTTTTCTTGATAATTTCCTCTTACTAGGATTTCTGTCTCCCTGTACACAAATTGCCTGTTTATAGGCCCTCTTTCAAAATCAATACAATTTCATTTCCAAAAAGATGTTTTTGTTTTACCTTCTCTGTTTTGTTTGCGTAAACGTCCATTGATTTAACTTGAATTGATATATGCATTTGAATATAATCAATGTTTATCAAAATACATGCATAAAATAGCAATGACAGTTACTAAAAGACTTTAGGGTCGAGGATAAAGTCTAACCATGCTTTCCAACAAGTCCGGTTACAAATCCTTTCCCCAGCAAAAAACCAGTCACTCCCCAGAAGAAATTGGCGTCACCAGACAGACTGGTCATCTCTTCCATCCCCAGCCAGGCTCTGTTGAGTGTTTCCACCATCAGACAGAAATCAAGTATCCCCAGCTAAGAAAGGGTCATCAATACAAATATCTCCAACCAGAATATGGGGATTTATTTTCCCCCGGCAAAAGTTTCAGACACATAATCCATTCATGCATCATTTCGCATCATATACATGCATGCAATGTTCGCATTTATTTTCAGACGCATAATTCATTCATTACATCATTTCACAACATACGCATGCATACATTGTTCGCATTTAGTTTCAGAAGCATAAAACATCTCATGCATCATGACATGGCATGAAGCTAACTTTATTTTTCTGGTTAACTATCCTCCTGATACAGTCAAGACAAAGGTCCATTCAGACGGACATCTTTATCAATTACATTCAGGATTCAACTACATCTTTCAGATATACTCCATGTCAACATTCATTCTGACATCCTCCTAACGATGGCATCTATAAGCCCATCCCAGACATTTATTGCAAATACAACATATACAAATATCATCGGATATAGCCTAGCGTACGGCTCATTCTGATTCAGCCTAACGTATGGTTTCTTCAACTATTCAGATACAGCCTAACGGACGGCTCGTTCTGCTGTTCAGAGACGGTCTAGCATACGACCCATTTGGATGTTCATCCCCTCAGATGCTACCTAGCGTACGGTACATTCTGAAGTGTAGTCTGGCGTATGACTACCCCCTTCATCATCAGATACAGCCTAACGGACGGCTCGTTCTGCTGCTCAGAGACGGTCTAGCGTACGACCCATTTGGACGTTCATCCCCTCAGATGCTACCTAGTGTACGGTACATTCTGAAGTGTAGTCTGGCGTATGACTACCCCCTTCATCATCAGATACAGCCTAACGGACGGCTCGTTCTGCTGCTCAGAGACGGTCTAGCGTACGACCCATTTGGACGTTCATCCCCTCATATACTACCTAGCGTACGGTACATTCTGAAGCGTGGTCTAGCGTACGACTCCCCTTTCATCCTCTGATACAGCCTAATGGACGGCTCATCTTGCAACTCAGATACGATCTAGCGTACGATCCATTCTGATCTTTCCTCCCCAGCGAAATCGCCCGCCTAATGGACAACTCATTCTGCTATTCAGATGCGATCTAGCGTATGATCCATTCTGATCCCTTATCCCCAGCGGTGTATGACTCATTCGGATCCTTATCTCATCAGGTCTAGCGTACGACCCGGTATGACACCCATGTCTTCAGATATCGTCTAATGTACGACGCACTCTGAAGCTCTCATCATCAAACTTCCTGGATGGAATCTTTAAGCCCATCTCCCTCAAGACTAACTGTTGATTAACAAGTGAAAATTTTGGGGCATTCTAAGTGTTCAATATTCTTCCACCTCCAGACCACGAATGGCGTACACACCATTCTAACTCTCTCGGTTCAAGAATATTGAACAGGGGCAGCTGTCATACCCCAAAATTTGCCCGTTAATATTACAAGGCATTTTTCAAGGCACTCCAACTTATTTTTCAAGACATTGACCTTAAGGGAACAAATACCCAGCATACAGGTGGCCCAATCCAGAAAAGGACTTAAACTGGCATGCTCGCTAGGCGAGCAAATCATTCGCCTAGCGAACCCTTCGCTACATCACTCGCCTAGCGAAGCTTGCGAATACCAGAATTTTTGGGCTTCATTCTGAGCCCATTAGGTCACAAAAACTATTATAAATACCAAGGACCTCATTCAGAAAAGGAGATCAGAGAACGAAAATGGAAGAGAAAGGCAAACACCCACAGACAGCAAACCCTGGAGGCTAACCCAGAGAATTCAGAGCAACCCTAAAGGAAACCCTGAAGGAAACTCATCTGCACCAAGGTTATCTCCGCCCAACTCAATCCGACTTGCCAATTCAAGGTTGCAATTCAATTGCAAACAGGTTTGCATTACTATTACCGCTTTATGTTCTTAATCTACATGTGATATCATAATTGAATTCATAAGTATATTTGAGGTTTTGCCTATGGATTTAAATATATCTGAATATCTTGAATGTTTAACCATGTAAATTCTGTAATGGAAGCCATAGGGTGTGAAGCTTGCCGAAATGGTACTGTTATCAAAACCAGAATCCGCAGCCGCTCGCTAGCACATCGCTAAGCGAGTATTCGCTAAGCCTTCGCTAGGCGAGGCAGGAGCGAGCGTGACAGTCGCTGACTTTTCTGTTCTGATTTTTGCTCATCTGACATGTTTTATCATAGCCATGCATTGTTTACCTGACTCTATTACTGTTGTGTTCCTGTTGTTTGGTGCAATTCTCGATTGCACCCTGATTTGGTATTCTGACCTGTTTGCTGAATTTTGTAAGGCTCAAGTACTCCCGGAAAAGGTAGCTTGCTAGGTATTCCACTTTATTTGTGGGATACCCTTGTGGAGATTCATCCTAATTACTTAATTGATTATAATATGGACCTAATTACCTAATTGATTGTAAAATATTGCCTTTGAATATGTGATCTTGGACCTCTCTTTGTTGCCTTACGATATTATGGTATTACGGTCATGTCCCGCGAATGTGGGGATACACTTAGCAAAGACCCTTCGATTAAATCATCATGTCCCTATAAGATAAATCATAGTCCCTCGGATGTTTCCTTCGAATATATGATTTTGTCCCTCGATGACCCTTCGGTGTAGCCTACGGTTAAATGATGATCGTCCCTCCGAACGCTAAGGTATCCTTACAAATGTTGCCTTCAATGACCAATCGATGACCCTACGATGACCCTTTTACATCCAAAGGATAAAACTACTTACTTCTCAATAGTAAGGACAGTTTTACCCTCCTAAGGATAGGAAATGCCCATAAAGACCTTGGGTAGGTATAACTCCTAAATGCTTGCTCACAGCTTAAACTACTTTTCACACCTCACACTTTTCAAAACCTCTATTAGAAAATCACCACTTGGCATACATTCGTACTATAATCATTGTCAAGTTATATTTTTCTAAACAGCTTTCAAAATTAAACGAGATAAATACTTTGTATACATTCGTACAAGAATCATTACAAAGTTAAACTCTCTTTTCAAAACATTTTCTAAACAGCTCTCACACACTTTTTCAGACAAGAAAAACATAAGTGATCAAGCAATTAAGAGCCCATGGATAACCATGGATACAAAGGGTGCTAACACCTTCCCTTTGTATAATGTACCTCCCGAACCCAAAATCTAATCAAGATCTTTCCTGTTCTTTTCCGCCTTTCCTTATTGGATAAAAGAAAAGTCGGTGGCGACTCTTGCTATCCGCGACATTTGCTTTCCGAAGCAAAAACACACAAAGTCAGTTCACCGTATGACACTCCCCTACAACAAAATTTTAGCACACACAAAGAAAAATAAAAATGAAATAAATTAGAAATCAAACGCGTGGGTTGCCTCCCACGAAGCGCTTCGTTTAACGTCGCATGGCTCGACGGTTCATTTCCCTTATCATGGGGGGTATTTAAGGTTCAAAACCTTGTTGCACCTCTTGTCTATAACTCGGACGTTGTCTCTTTTATCAGTGTGGACTCCTTTGTGCCACGATTCCTTTTTAACCTTTCTTTCGATGTTAGGAATCTTCCCGTTTAGGGTGGCTACTGGCAGTGGTGAGACTTTGATAGTATTCAATGTCCTGATTAAGCCTACTTGATACTGAGATTCTGTATCTTCCTCCATCTCCTGGTCTTCAATAGCATTCAATGTTATTTCCTTGTTGTGAACTTTCAAGGTTAACGTGCACTCATCCATGTCGACCTTGCATCGACTCGTCTTCATGAAAGGTCGACCCAGAATGATGGGTGCCTCATTGTCTTCAAGTATGTCTAGGATTACAAAATCGACTGGGAAAGTCAAGTCCGCTATTGTGACCAGCACATCTTTAGCCATACCATAAGCATCTTTTCTTGAGTGATCCGTAAACTTCAGATTGGTCTTGTCATACGGTGAACTGACTTGGGGTATTTTGCTTTTTATCGCAATGTCGCGGATAGCAAGAGTCGCCACCGACTTTTCTTTTATCCAATAAGGAAAGGTGGAAAAGAACAGGAAAGACCTCAATAGATTTTGGGTTCGGGAGGTACATTATACAAAGGGAAGGTGTTAGCACCCTTTGTATCCATGGTTATCCATGGGCTCTTAATTGCTGGATCACTTATATTTTTGTCTGAAAAGTGTTCGTGAATTGTTTAAAAAATGTTTCGAAAAGAGAGTTTAACTTTGTAATGATTCTCGTATGAATGTATACAAAGTATTTATCTCGTTTGATTTTGAAAACGGTTTAGAAGAATGTAACTTGGTAATGATTCTAGTATGAATGTATACCAAGTGGTGATTTTCTAGGATTTGCAAAGTGTGAGGGGTGGAAAATGTTTTAGGTTATGATCCAGGAATTGAGAGTTATACCTTCCTAAGGTCGTTATGAACGTTTCCTATCCTTATGAGGGTAAAACTGTCCTTACTATTGAGAAGTAAGTAGTTTTATCCTTTGGATGTAAAAGGGTCATCGTAGGGTCATCGATAGGTCATTGAAGGCAACAGTTGTAAGGATACCTTAGCATTCGAAGGGACGATCATCATTTAACCGTAGGCTACACCGAAGGGTCATCGAGGGACAAAATCGTATTTTCGAAGGCAACATCCGAGGGACCATGATTTATTTTATGATGATTTAACCGAAGGGCCGTTGCTAAGTGTATCCCTACATTCGCGGGACATGACCGTTATACCGTAATATCGTAAGGCAAAAGAGAGGTCCGAGATCACATATTTAGAGGCCATGTTTTAAAGTTAATTAGGTAATTAGGGTGAATCTCCACATTAAAATCAATACATTAAAAATAATACATTAAAATTAATACATTAAAATTAATTAAGCAATTTAGGGCAGCTCTTCACAAGGGTATCCCACAAATAAAGTGGAAGACCTAAACAACAATCTTTTCCTGGGGTGTGTGAACCTTTGCAACATTCAGCAAACGGGTTAGAATACCAAATCAGGGTGCAATCGAGGATTACACCGCAAAAGAAATCACAACAGTAATATGATCAGATAAACAATGCCTGGCTTATGATAAAACATGAATGAAAAATCAGAATAGAAAAGTCGGCTACTGTCAGGTTCGCGCCTGCCTCGCCTAGCGAAGGCTTAGCGAATACTCGCTTCATGCTCGCTTAGCGACGTGCTAGCGAGCGACTGCGGATTCTGGTTTTGATATCAGTACAATTTCAACCAATTTTATGCCTTATGGCTTTCATTACAGCAATTATATGGTTAATCATTTAAGGTATTCAAGTGCACACTACAATTCACATGACAAACTTAAGATATTTTCATAAATTTAATCATAATGCCATATGCAAATTAAGAACATAAGGTAGTAATAGCAATGCCAACCTGTTTGTAATCGAATTGTAACCTTGAATTGGCCGACCGGATCGAATTGAGCGGAAGTGACCTTGCTGCCGCCGGCTTTTCCTTCAGGGTTTCTCGGAATTCTCAGGGTTAGCCTCCAGGGTTTTCCGTCTGTGAGCGCGAGGGTTTGCTTGCTAGGGTTCTCCTTTCGTCCTTTTTTCGTTCTTTTCGTTCCCCTTTTCATTACTGAAGTGCTGGTATTTATAATGCTCTTTTTCATGACCTAATGGGCTCAGAATGAAGCCCGAAATTTTCTGTTGTCTGTCAGCTTCGCTAGGCGAGCGTGTAGCGAACGTGTAGCGAACGTTCGCTAGGTGAGCGTGTAGCGAACGTGTAGCGAACGTTCGCTAGGCGAGCGTGTAGCGAACGCGTAGCGAACAGGCCAGTTTGGGCCATTTTCTGGATTGGGACATTCGTGAGCTGGGCCTTTGTTCCTTTAAGATCAGTGTCATAAAAATGAGTCGGAGTGCCCTGAAAAATGTCTTGAAATATTAATGGGCAAATTTTGGGGTATGACAGCTGCCCCTGTTCAATATTCTTGAACCGAGAGAGTCAGAATGGTATGTACGTCATTCGTGGTCTGGAGGTGGAAGATTATTGAACACTAGAATGCCCCAAAAATTTGCACTTTGTCAATTAGTTAGTCTTGATGGAGATGGGCTTAAAGATGCCATCTAGGAAGTTTGATGATGAGAGCTTCAGAGTACGTCGTACGTTAGAAGATATCTGAAGTCATGGGTGTCACTGGGTCATACGCTAGACCGTATAGTGGGTCATTCATTAGGCCGTCGACTTCCCTGGGGATTTAGAATGGGCCGTCCGTTAGGCTGCATCTGACGAAAAGTAGTCGTACGCTAGACTACACCTCGGAATGTACCGTATGCTAGGTAGTATCTGAGGAAAGAACATCCAAATGGGTCGTATGCTAGACCGTATCGGACTTGTTGGAGGAGTTGTATGCTGTGCCGAATCAGGATGAGATAAGAATCCGAACGAGTCATACACTGCTGGGGATAAAGGATCAGAATGGATCGTACGCTAGATCGTATCTGAGTTGCGGAACGAGCCGTCCGTTAGGCTGTATCGTTACTGGGGGTGAAGGATCAGAATGGATCATATGCTAGATCGTATCTGAGTTGTAGACTGAGCCGTCCGTTAGGCTGTACCTGGTGATGAAAGGGGTAGTCATACGCCAGACTACACTTCAGAATGTACCGTACGCTAGGTAGCATTTGAGGGGATGAACATCCAAGCGGGTCGTAAGCTAGACCGTCTCTGAGTAGCAGAACGAGCCGTCCGTTAGGCTGCATCTGATAATAAAGGGGTAGTCATACGCCAGACTACACTTCAGAATGTACCGTACGCTAGGTAGCATCCGAGGCCTTGAAGGTCCAAATGGGTCGTATGCTGGACCGTATTGGAGTTGTTGAAGGTCGGAATGGATCGTACGTTAGATCGCATCTGAGTTGAAAGAGTCATATGTTGAGCTGAATCAGAATGAACCGTACGCTAGGCTATATCTGATAGTATTTGTATATGTTGTATTTGCAATAAATGTCTGGGATGGGCTTATAGATGCCGTCACTAGGAGGACGTCAGGATGAATGTTGTCATGGAGTGTATCTGAAAGATGTATTTGAATCTGAACGTAATCGATGAAGATGTCCGTCTGAATGACTCTCTATTTTGACTGTATCAGGAAGATAATTAACCTGAAAAATAAAGTCAGCTTCATGCCATGTCATGATGCATGAGATGCTTTATGCTTTCGAAAATAACTGCAAACGATGTATGCATGCGTATGCTGTGAAATGATGTAATGAATGAATTATGCATCTGAAAAGTTCTTCCAGAGGACTCTACTGGGGAAAACAAATCTCAATCTTCTGGTTGGAGATACTGGTATCGGTGATCCTTTCTTAGCTGGGGATACTTGATTCTGTCTGAGGGTAGAAATATTTAACAGAAGCCTGGCTGGGGGTGGAAGAGATGACCAATTTGTCTAGTAATGCCAATTGCTTTTGGGGAATAACTGGCTTTGCTGGGGAATAGAATTAGCAACGGATTCATTGGAAAGCATGGTTAGACCTTCTCCTCGATCCTGAAGCCTAGTAGTAATCGCTATTTCTATTTTATGCACGCATTTTTGGTAAACATCGATCATATCCAAATGCATATATTAATTCGAATTAAATCAATGGACGTTTATGCAAACAAAACAGAGAAAGTAAAACAAGAGCATTTTTTTTTTTGAAACTAAAATTATATTGATTTCGAAAGAGGGCCTATAAACAGGCAATTTGTGTACAAGGAGACAAAAATCCTAGTAAGAGGAAATTGTCAAGAAAACAAAGAGAAAGCTATGCCGAAAACGTCCTATTGACTTTAATTCCACTACTGCCATTATGTCTTCAAGCCTCTCATCTCCTGCTGTCGGATAGAAGTGATTAGCTTGTTCAGTCCTTTGAACTTGGATGAAGCTGTCTGAGAACGGGACATAGTCATACTCTTTAATCCCTAATTTTTGCCTGGACCGCCTTTTCAGGTTTTCAATCCACCAGGATACCCCTTTTTGCCCAAGCCGCCTTTTCAGGTTTTCGACTTGCCGGGTGCACATTTTTTATTTATCCCTAATTTTTGCCCGAACCTTTTTGGTTCGCCGGGATGCCCTTACTTTTGCCTAGGTACGTCGACCTAGCAGGTCTCTTTTATGCGTAGTATTTTTTGACTATGTCTGCGTTCACGGGATGTGGGAAGTCTTCACCGTCCATTGTGGCTAGTATCATGGCTCCACCAGAGAATACCTTCTTAACTAAAAACGGCCCTTCGTACGTGGGAATCCATTTGCCTCTGGGATCACCTTGTGGTAGAGTGATGCGCTTTACCACCAAGTCGCCAATTTGATACACCTGTCTCTTGACTCTTTTGTTAAATGCCTGGGTCATGCGCTTCTGATATATCTGTCCATGACAAACAGCCGCAAGTCTCTTCTCATCAATCAAGTTTATCTGATCGAGTCGAGTCTGAATCCATTCATCTTCATCTAAGCCCGCCTCTTTCATGATTCTTAGAGAGGGAATCTGGACTTCCACTGGTAAAACGGCTTCCATTCCGTAGACTAAAGAGAAAGGAGTTGCTCCTGTCGAAGTGCGTACTGAAGTGCGATAATCGTGAAGAGCAAACGGTAACATCTCATGCCAGTCTTTGTACGTCACCGTCATCTTTTGTATGATCTTCTTGATATTCTTATTAGCAGCCTCTACGGCACCGTTCATCTTTGGCCGGTACGGAGAAGAGTTATGGTGTTTTATTTTGAACTGCGTGCAGAGTTCAGTAATCATCTTATTGTTCAAATTAGTACCATTGTCAGTGATAATTCTTTCAGGGATGCCATACCGACAAATGAGATTATTCCTGATGAATCGTGCCACCACATTCTTGGTGACAGAAGCAAATGAGGCGGCCTCTACCCACTTTGTAAAGTAATCAATAGCGACAAGGATGAAGCGATGTCCATTAGAAGCAGTAGGTTTAATCTCCCCAATCATATCAATGCCCCACATTGCAAAGGGCCAAGGTGCGGTCAACACGTTCAATGGAGCAGGAGGTGCATGTACTATCCGCATATATCTGGCACTTGTGACAGGTTCTGGAGTGATGATGGCAATCAGCTTCCATGGTAGACCAATAATACCCTGATCTCAGAATCTTCTTGGCCATCGTATGTCCACTAGAATGAGTCCCGAAAATACCGTCGTGCATATCTTCCATAATCTCTTCTGCTTCCTTTTTATCCACACAGCGAAGCAAAGTTGAGTCATGATTACGTTTGTATAATACTCCATTACTCAAAAAGAATTTAGCAGAGAACTTCCTCAGGAATTTTCTATCATTGATAGATGCCCCCTCAGGGTACTCCTGAGTTTCTAAATATCTTTTTACTTCGTGGAACCAAGGTTTTTCCCGTACTCCCTCGGTGTTAAGTTCATAACAGTATACCGGTTCATCTAGTCGCTCAATGGTGATCCTGGGAGCTTCATTGTCCCATCTGACTCTGAACATAGATGACATGGTAGCTAATGCGTCTGCCAACTGATTCTCTTCTCGTGGGATATGTTCGAATGTAATCTCTTCAAAGTATGGGATTAATGTCATCACCCTTTCTCGGTAAGGGATGAGATTCGGATGCTTAGTGTCCCATTCTCCTTTGATCTGACTGATTACTAATGCTGAGTCTCCGTACACACTCAAAAACTTGACCCGCCGGTCTATAGCAGCCTTGAGTCCCAAAATACATGCTTCATACTCAGCCATATTATTGGTACAATGAAAACATAGTCTAGCAGTGAAAGGCGTATGGTAACCCTCGGGAGAAATGATTACCACACCAACACCATTGCCCAATGCATTAGAAGACCCATCGAAAACCATAGTCCATCGGGATCCTAGTTCGGGTCCTTCCTCCGGTCCAGGTTCTTCATAATCAGTAACAAGCATGACATCCTCATCTGGGAACTCAAAGTTCATAGATTGGTAATCATCCATTGCTTGATGAGCCAAATGATCGGCTAGCACACTTCCTTTGATTGCTTTCTGGGTAGTATACTGGATATCGTACTCTGTTAAGATCATCTGCCATCTTGCTATTCTTCCGGAGAGAGCGGGTTTCTCAAATATGTATTTGATAGAATCCATCTTAGAAATCAATAAAGTGGTGTGATTCAGCATATACTGTCTCAGTCGGCGAGCAGCCCAGGCCAAAGCACAACAAGTTTTCTCGAGCAGTGAGTATCTTGTTTCACAGTCGGTAAACTTTTTGCTAAGGTAGTATATGGCATGCTCTTTTCGACCAGACTCGTCATGTTGTCCCAACACGCACCCCATTGAATTTTCTAACACGGTTAAATACATGATTAGAGGTCTTCCTTCAACTGGTGGCCTCAGAATTGGAGGTTCTTGAAGATACTTCTTGATTTTGTCAAAAGCTCCTTGACATTCCTCATTCCATATCATCTCTTGATTTTTCCTCAGTAGCTTGAAGAGGGGTTTGCAGGTTGCGGTCAAATGGGAGATAAATCGGGCAATGTAATTCAAGCGTCCCAAGAAACCTCTGACTTCTTTATCTGTACTGGGAACTGGCATTTCTTGAATAGCTCTCACCTTGGCTGGGTCAACCTCGATTCCTCTGCCACTGACAATAAATCCCAAGAGTTTACCGGATCTTACTCCAAAGGTGCATTTGTTCGGGTTCAATCTCAACTTGTATTTCTTCAACCTCTCGAACAGTTTGTATAAATGATCGAGATGCTCCTCCTCAGTATGAGATCTGGCTATCATGTCATCCACATATACTTCTATTTCATGATGGATCATATCATGGAACAAAACCACCATAGCACGCTGGTACGTTGCCCCTGCATTCTTTAAACCAAATGGCATTACTTTATAACAGAACGTGCCCCATTGCGTCACAAACGTAGTTTTCTCCATGTCCTCAGGCGCCATCTTAATCTGGTTGTAACCTGAGAATCCATCCATGAATGAGAACACCTTGTGTTGAGCGGTGTTATCTACCAGAACATCAATGTGCGGGAGTGGAAAGTCATCCTTGGGACTTGCTTTATTCAGGTCTCGGTAATCTACACACATTCGCACCTTACCATCCTTCTTTGGCACTGGTACCACATTAGCAACCCATTGAGGATAAGAAGTAACAGCCAGAAAACCTGCATCAAATTGTTTCATCACCTCGGCTTTGATTTTCTCAGACATTTCAGGACGCATGCGACGAACCTTTTGCTTAACAGGACGACATTCTTCCCTCGTTGGCAGTCGATGCACTACTATATCGGTATCCAGTCCTGGCATGTCTTCATAAGACCAAGCAAAAATCTCTACATAGTCATGCAACATCTGAATCAACCTTCTCTTGACACTGTTTTCCAAGCCTGCTCCTATTTTGACTTCTTTCTTGTTTACTTCAGTGCCCAGATTTACAGTCTCAACTGACTCCTCGTGCGGCTGTATAGTCCTTTCTTCCTGCAGTACCAGTCTGGCAAGTTCTCCAGGTACTTCACAATCTTCCTCACTTCCATCTTTGGCTTGGTAGATCGGATTTTCAAAGTCATAATGAACAATAGCGGAACTATTATCAACAGGATCCAGAGTGGGTATGGATCTGCAATTCGTTACGTGAGTGTGTGTAAGAAAACATAGCTTGTTTGGAAGATGACAGAAAAGACAAAGAGCGCAATATTTGAATGCAAAAAGTCCATTGATTTATTGAATATGAATATGCTTATGAAGATGACAAAACCCTTAACAAATTAGTGTGCCCCGAGCATGGACACAACGCTTGGAGAAGTTCAATTGTAAAAAAAAACAAAAATTTGCAACACTAAAATAGACAATAACAATTACTCCTGACTAAAGGAAATCGGGATAGTGTCTTCAGCCTTCCAATTATTGAGTCCGTCACCAATTGTTGGGAAAATCCAGCTATCCAGGTCGCAATCGTTGTCAGCATCTTCTACAGCATTAATTTGCCTCTTGTCAGAGCTGAACCCCAGGCCAAATTTGTCAGACTTGTACGGTACGTCGATCAATTGACCCCAGCCAGTACGACCACCATCTTCAACCACGGCTTGAGCGTCCTTCAGAGAAATCATAGCAGGAGGAGCACGAATAACCTTGGGTACACAGGAAGTTGGCTTAAGGACAGGATTGGTCGGAGGAACTACTTCAAATGACTGACAAGGAGTCTCAATGAATTCACCATCCATCTCGACGTATCTGAAGGTATGCACACTACTGACAATGTACTCTTCTTCTCCACACACGGTGACAATTTTGCCCTTTGTGGGATACCTCAACTTTTGATGGAGAGACGAGGCTACAGCGCCTGCCCCATGAATCCAAGGGCGTCCCAGTAAGCAGGAATAGGCAGGACGAATGTTCATTACATGGAAGGTAGTGTTGAAGACTTGAGGTCCTATCTTGATAGGAAGGACTACTTCTCCATGGACAACACTCCTCGCACCATCGTAAGCACGTACCACAATGTCACTAGGTTTCAGTTCAATGCTTTTACAATCCAGCTTATCCAGCACAGCTGTCGGCAGCACATTCAAGGAAGAGCCATTATCGATCAACACATGAGACAAAGTGATTCCCCTACACTCAATGGAGATATGCAGGGCTTTATTGTGATTCTTTCCTGCTGGTGTCAGATCAGCATCGGAAAAGCCTAGGCCATTGTCAACAGCCAAGTGAGCAACATAATTTTCGAACTGATCGACAGATGTTTCCTGAGGCACGTGAGCAGTCTTCAAGAATTTTACCAATGCATTGGCATGAGATTCAAAAGATAACAGCAGGGATAACATTGAGATCTTAGACGGGGTATGCCCCAACTGTTCTACAACATCAAAATCACTCTTGCGAATGATTTTCAGCACTTCTTCCATTTCTTGTTTGGCAACATCTTCGGGAGTAACTTCGACCGGTGTCTCTGACTGAGAAGGATTGACTGGTTCCTTTCCTCGAGTTTCAAGGACAGGAGGTGAGATTTCTGGAGAGAAGATCCTTCCGCTTCGAGTAATTTTACTAGTCCCAACAATGCCACTAGTATTAGCAGCATCATCCACTTGCTTCACGCCATGGACGTAAACATCACCGCCATAATTCCACGGAATAGCTTTGCTTGAGGAATACGGGATCGGGCCAGGTGCAATGATGATTAGGGGAGCAACCCTGGGCTCAACAGTAATCTTCATAGGCGCCCCGGTAGCGGTAATCTTCACTGGAACTTTGGACCTAGCAATCACAGATATTTCTTCAATAGGGTTTTCCGCCTTAGGAATCCTTTCGAAGAGAACTGTACGATCGTCCATCAGCCGTTGAATACCATTCTTCAATTTTAAACAGTCCTCGGGCCGGAGTATGCAGAGATTGCAATCTTCAGCACAACCTGGAAATAAACCAGCTTGCAATAAATTCCTCTTTATGATCGGGAGAGGAGATGTTAAGTCCGCCACATTGGAAATGTGAGAATCGTCATCCATAGCATTAACAGTCTTGTCATGGTTAGGCATAGGAGCAGTGATGACATTAGGAGTCTCCGGAGGCTCAAACTCAATTTCTCCAGCTTCGATCATATCCTGAATCTTATTCTTCAATGACCAGCAATCGTTTGTATCATGCCCGGGGCTATCGGAGTGATATGCACACCTGGCATTGGGGTTATAACGAGAAGAGGTAGTGTTGGGATTCGTAGGAGGATCTCTGAGGGTGATCAAATTTGCCTTTAGCATTCCCTGCAGTGCCTGTGCCAAGGTCATATTGATCCTGGTAAACTGCCTTCTTGGCCTGTCTTGTTTGGGCTGGAAGTTTTGAGATGGTGGTGCTGCAATCGTAACTGCTCCAATGTCGTGGTCACGGTTTTTCTTGTTACGACCCTTTTGACCGTACACAGCATTTGATTCGTTCCTCCCCTGATAGGACCTTTTGGTGCTTGCAGAGGTAGCCGCCTGTATCTTTCCACTTCGGATGCCGCTTTCAACACGTTCACCTGTTACTATAAGTTTAGTGAAACCTGATGAAGAACTTCCCAGTAGATGGCTGTAGAATGGGCCGGTCAGTGTGCCCATGAACATGTCCACCAATTCTCTGTCAGTCATAGGGGGTTTGACTCTGCCAGCCAAATCTCTCCACTTTTGAGCATATTCTTTAAAGCTTTCTTTAGATCCCATAGTCATATTCTGCAACTGTAGCCGGGTAGGTGCTAGTTCAGAGTTATACTGGTACTGTTTATAGAAAGCTGTTGCTAAATCAGTCCAGGTGCGGATGTCAGAGCTCTCGAGCTGATAATACCATTCCAACTGTGTGCCAGACAGGCTCTCTTGGAAGAAATGGATCCACAGCTTCATGTCAGTGGTATGCGGCTGAATCTTTCTCACGTAAGCCCTTAGATGCATCTGAGGACAGGACGTGCCATCGTACTTAGTGAAAGTGGGGATTTTGAATTTGCGAGGAATGGTCACATCGGAGACCAGACCCAAACTTTCGAAATCCAGACCGGGCGCCTTCTGACCCTCCATAGCTAGCATACGTTCTTCCAGCAACTTGTACTTATCATCTCTTGGAGAGTACTGTTCATTTTCATAATCTTCATCGTCATCCTCAGGGTTGGAGAAATCAGCATTCTCTTCCTCTGAATCATTCTCCGCCCCCTCTTCTGGACCATTCGGGATTCCAAACTTGACTCCTGCGGCCTGTCCTTTACGCCTTCTTCCCGGGTTAATGAAACTCACAGCTTTCTTGTCTTTCTTCTTTTCGAGCAAAAGAGCCTTCAGTTCCTCCTGCCCCTTGGATAAGCTTAGCATCATCTCCTTGAATTGAGCATTCTGAGTCTGGAGATCTTTGACAGTTTGTTCGAGATCCATTTTTCTGTTTGTAAGGAAGACCGTGAGAACATTGAACTTGTAGAATACCTGTTATGCAGTGTTATGTTATGCTATGCAATGTATGAAATGTTTTCAAGGACTTTTGGAATTTAACTTTGCGTAAATCACCAACAAGAGAGAAATGTTTATTGCTAATTTCTTTGACCAATGTTCATTACAAAAGGAATAATAATACAATGAAAGCTCAAGTCTCCCAGGGGCGGCTTCTTTTTGGGCGAAGATACGCATTGAGTCTTCGTTCCTCATTAAGCTGACTGGTAAGTTCTAACACTTTCTTCCTTTCTGCGACGAACTGAGTCTCGAAAGTATCCCTTTCTTCTCTCAACTGGATCCAGGATCTCTTTAGTTCCTCAACATTGGTAGGCATATCTGGATAAGGAATTATCTGAGGAGCACCTCCTTCAGCTTCAGGTTCGACAATCTGAGGTCCGATTGCAAGATATGGCATGACAAGTTCACGAGCTCTGGCGCGTACCCATCTGAGATAAGGTTCCATAGGAATAGAATTTTTCTGTCCTAACGTACCTCTCTTCACCATGCCCCAAGCTCGTACAAATCTTTGACGGAGGCCTTGGGAATCGTTGTCATAGTCGAACACAATGCCTTCGATGATCATTTCATGTGGACCATCTCTTCGAGCACAACCAAACTGTCGCAGAGCTAAAGCAGGATTATAAGTAATACCTCCTCTTATTCCTAGGAGTGGTACATTAGGGAACTCGCCACAACGGTCAATGATGGTAACATTTTCCTTGAACTGAGGACACCAACAGATGTCTGGGTGGGAGAGCGACATTATCCTTTGGGACCATTTCAAATTCTGCTTGTTCTTCAAGACTGATTGAGGAAGGTGCGAAATAAACCACCTAGACAACAAAGGTATGCAGCACATGAGAGTCCCTTGCTTCTTCATGGTACGAGTGTGGAGGGAATGCAAAATGTCTCCCAGCAAGGTAGGTACAGGGTTATGAGTGA